>NC_069500.1:834482885-834820385 GCF_027579735.1 Bombina bombina
TACATTACGCCCCCTGCTACATTTTCTTTTCATCCTAGTGAATTTACAAACAACGTAAGGTTAATTTATTGTCAACAAAGGAAACAATTCTTTAGGGTAGATACAGACAAGCTGTACAATATTTGCGTGTGATAAATGACATGCAGGGTTATGCAAGAGAAAACAATATGTACATAGGAGGTTTATTTCATTAGAACCCAGTTTCCATGGGAAGTGACACACTAAGTTGCTGTGTACCCTCCTCTGCACAATATAGAGCTGAACAAACACATTGTTTGGACTTGATACTACTAGACCTGAATACTGTTTCTTTTTTCACCTCATTTGTACTGTAACAAGGTATAGAATGGGTATCCAATGTTCTCATATGAGGGGCCGCACCAACGTTCTCATATGAGGGGCCACACCAACTTTCACATATGAGGGGCTACACCAACTTTCACATATGAGGGGCCACACCAACTTTCTCATATGAGGGGCCGCACCAACGTTCTCATATGAGAGGCCACACCAACTTTCACATATAAGGGGCTACACCAACTTTCACATATGAGGGGCCACACCAACTTTCACATATGAGGGGCTACACCAACTTTCACATATGAGGGGCCACACCAACTTTCTCATATGAGGGGCCACACCAACTTTCTCATATGAGGGGCCACACCAACTTTCACATATGAGGGGCCACACCAACTTACTCATATGAGGGGCCACACCAACTTTCGCATATGAGGGGCCACACCAACTTTCTCATATGAGGGACCACACCAACTTTCACATATGAGGGGTCACACCAACTTTCACATATGAGGGGTCACACCAACTTTCACATATGAGGGGCCACACCAACTTTCACATATGAGGGGCCACACCAACTTTCTCATATGAGGGGCCGCACCAACTTTCACATATGAGGGGCCGCACAAACTTTCACATATGAGGGGCCGCACCAACTTTCTCAAATGAGGGGCCATACCAACTTTCTCATATGAGGGGCCACACCAAATTTCACATATGAGGGGCTGCACCAACTTTCTCAAATGAGGGGCCACACCAACTTTCTCATATGAGGGGCCACACCAACTTTCTTATATGAGGGGCCACATCAACTTTCTTATATGAGGGGCCGCACAATTTATAAACTGATAAAAAGTAACAGAGCTACATAACAAATATAAGCAACTGATTATCATCCATGTTCAATTAAGTCATAAACACATGATTTATGACAACACTGCACACATGGTTTATACATCATAAACAAGCTTCATTATGAGTTTATTCATTTGAAATGCACAGTACTGTTTGCTTGCAAAATTCCAAGCTTGAAACCAATTTAAAAAAAAGATTTAAAAAAAAAGTAGGTGTTAGGAGCCTATTGCACCACAGGGGTGTGCACTATTTAAACTTTGTCCCCCCCCCCCCCCATGAAAAAAGGTTACATTAATGTTGTTTATTTTGAAGCTAACAAGAAATGCAAGTGGCTTATAAGCAGAACTGTCACTGCTTTACTGGTAGACAGTGATATATCTCAAAAAACATTTTTCCCCCTCAAAACAGGGACATCCATTTCCCAAAACAAACAAATAACTAAAAATATTGAAATACATTTTAAACTGTCCTCTTTTAGATGCAACAAAGAAAAAAGTAACAAATGTCTCTCCAGTTACAGAACCTATATAAATGTATCACTTAAATTACATTAAACACTAAATACATGCTAGATAGAATGATGCATTCAAAGAAAAGATTAGTCCATGACTAACATGTAGATGTATTTTTTAAAGTTTCATTAGCTGTTTAAAAAGTGACAAAATAAGTGTAAAGTTTTAGTGTCTATAAAACACTGGGAGCTGCCATGTTGTAACTTGTGTTACCTTCTCTGCTGTGGCCAATTAGGGATAGTAATAAATAGGTCATTAGAGTGTGCAGCCAATGGTTGTGCTGGATTTTTACAGTGTTCTGCACTTCCATTTCTAACAGGAACTGAAAAGCTCACAATTTCAGAATGGAATTACAGGCAAAGAGGACAAAATAAATAATGAAAGTATATTGCAGAGTTGTTTTATATATATACAATTTATCATTTTATATTACCATCTCAAAGTGTTTAATGTCCCTTTAAAGAGACATGAAGCTCACGAAAGTGCATTGTAGCCCTTTGCAGTCAAGTAGATGACAACATGAAAAATCATATTTATGCAATATTCACACTTAATAAAGGTTTTAACTATGTATTTACTGTAAATATTTCACATTACAATGCTCTACACATAGCAGAATATGTTCTAAGTATTTATAAATAGATATTTCTATAAATATCTGTATATATCTATACCTGTATATAATTATGTTTGTATATATATATAGGTATAGATATATATTGTATCAAATTACCATAAGATATATGTAGAAATATCTAGTTATGAATAAATATAACATATTCTTTTATGCAAAGAACATTGTAATGTAAAATATTTATATTTTCATGTAGGGTTAGTGCACTTGAGAAAATGCAATCGGGTTTGCGCGTGAGTTGGGTGTTAAGTTTACGTTCAACTCATAATACGAGTGCAACCCCACGAGCAAAAAAAGCTTGCTTCTAGCACAGTTAACGTTCAAGGGGGAGCATTAAATAGCGCTCCACTTGTAATCAGGCCCTAAATAGGTCCATATTAGGACTTACCTTCTGTCAAAATCTATTTCTCAGGAAAACACCTTTGTCTGATTAAACAGTTACTATTGTAACATTAATACAAATGACTGCTGATTTGCACATGTAGGGTAATAAAAATGAAGCTCTCAGAATTTCCCTTTGTGGGTACATTGTATGGGCAGGTGCCATTAAATGCAGAACAGATGAGTCACATACAAAACGCTCAGGATATGTAAAGGGGAACACAGTTAAAGGCACACAATATGACTGAAGTTATGAAAGATGAATTATAATGTGTTTAATCAGGACTTTAGGTACTGAAAAAATCAGATGAATAGCAGTAAAATGGTCAAAGCCAAAAATAGAAAAAGTGATGGAACTTAAAGGGACCTTTTAAACAAAAACAAAACACTGAATGATTTAATCGATTGGGCAGTGAGGCAATCAGTAGTAGTAGTCACACCTGCTTTGACCTGTTTAGGTGCTGTAATACATGAAGAAAATTTTTAAAACACATAGGGCTAGATTACAAGTGGAGCGCAATCGTTTGCGCCTGAGCAATAAGGGGTATATCACGAGGGTTTGTACTAAATTGGGCTTACAGCTCGTATTACAAGTTGAAAGAAAATGCAATTGCTTGAGCACAATTGTGATTTATGCTAGAACTGCGTATTCATAATAACACTATCTTGTGAACTGCTGTGCAATGCCACCCCCTGCAGATTCGCGGCCAATCGGCCGCTAGCAGGGGGTGTCAATCAAACCACTTATATTCGATCGGGTTGATTTCTCTCCGCGGCCTCAGAGCAGGCGGACAGGTTATGGCGCAGCGGTCTTTAGACAGCTGCTTCATAACCTGTTTCCAGTCTCGCCGGAAACACGAGGCATCAAGCCCCATACGGAGCTTGATAAATTGACCCCTATAAGTGTAACTGTACTTTGTAATGTATTTTTGATGTGTTCTGCTACTTTTTAGTTTTGCGAATACAGTAAACCAGAGCTCTGAAGTCGCTGTAATAATGCTATTCAACTCGTAATACCAACGGTAAGCCAGACGAGCACAAAACCCTGCGACAAACTCCTTATCGCTCACAATAGAGGGCATTGTACTTTTTCATTTAAAAAAAATTTAGCTTTTTTTTTTAAATTAAAAACAACGGCACTAGGCAATTTTTGAGGCTTTAGAGGTGGTAGGAGAAAAAAATGGCACTGAAAAGTGTCTTTACATTGCTGTCTATGGGAACTGTGTGTAAATATATATGTATATATATAACACATAAATATATACCGGTGTATATATATATATATATATATACTGTATGTATATAATAATATACATATATATTTAAAAATGCTGCGCATCACTGCACTACTTAACCCCTTTGCTGTGCAAGGTTCTGATGCCACGAGTGACGGCACCAGTATGAGGCACCCTTAGGCGCCTATGGAAGTGAGCTCTCATGAGCGCGATGCTTCCTAGCAATGCGAAAGCGAGCTTGCGTTCGCATTGCGATTAACTTGTAATATTGTGCGCTGGCATTACAAAGTGGAGCGCTAATATTGCTTGCTTGCATGCAAGCAATATTTAGAGCTCCACTTGTTATCTGGCCCTAACGTTGCTGTGGTCATTTAAGGTCAGATTTAAATGAATTTTAAAACATGATCAAGTCACTTTATATCATGTTTCAGGTACTTTCCAACCTTACTGGGAACATTGAAAAACAACACCTTTCAGAGGCAAAATGCAAGAAAAGTTGATAACAAAATGAAAGCATATTAAAAAGCTTTGGATTTAAAAGGACATTACACATCTCTTGCTTTTCCCACACCTCCTAAAGAGGCCAAGGGGTCGATGCTGCTTCCGACTCTCTCCGCTTCAGGTCCGCCTGAAGCAGAAGTTAAGAAACAATGGTCCTAAGACCGCTGCTTCTTAACTCCTCTGCCATCTCTGAGGTGGCGGACAGCAATCAGTCCAATCGAATAAGATCGGGCTGATTGACACCCACTGCTAGCGGCCGATTGGCCGCGAATCTGCAGGGGGCGGTATTTCACCAGCAGTTCACAAGAACTACTGTGCAATGCCGACAGCGTATGCTGTCAGCATTTATCGATGTGCGGCGGACATGATACGCTATATCGGATCATGTCCGCTCGCACCTACATAAATTGACCCCCAAAAAGCAAATGTATGTAATCTAGGTTTTCAAAATGCTGCAAACTGACTAAACCATCTGTTTAATTTTCAGCATTTGCAGGTTACATAATTTGCTTTTTGGCCTCTTCAAAGAGTGTGGGACAGCACAATTTAAAAAAAAAAAAAAAAAGTCTTTAATAATGTCCTTTGAATGTGTTTTTTAATTTGTCAGGACTTTCATTTGTTATCAGTGTGAACCAGTGGCTTTGATTGGTAAAACTTATTGCTGGCGTCTAGGAAATTCTCTTATCATCTTAACCTGAGATAGGTTAGTGCCATGCGTTAACCCTTTCATTGCCATCTGTTAAAAAACCTCTATAGAAGTAAAATGGTTACTTGTCTGAGTGTAAAATATTTACCTTTAGTTGCACTTCTCTCTGTTTTAGACGCAAGGAGAAGAGGAATTCAGAAGAGGAATGAACTCCAAAGTTGCTTGGGGGCTCCTTGAGAGAGACATATTCATCGAGGCTCAGGCAGTCCACTCGCTACAAGTGACAAAACTCAGGGTTATTTTCCAGACAGGGCAGTGACAAACTCCTATATATGCTGGGAAAAGAGGCTATGCCAAACAACCCATCGTTGCAAGGCACAGGGACAGTGCCAATCTCTCCTACATGCAGAAAATAGGGGTCTAACTAACGTTAGACTAAGAAATATACTGTACTATACCTTACACACACATTCATATATATATATATATATACATACACACATATATATATATATATATATATATATATATATATAATGGTAGATTTGTTTGCTAAATGGTTTGCTTTAAATATGTCATTCTTAAATAAACCTGAATAAGGCATCAGAAACCTACATTGAAAAACATCATGACCTAAATATGTACAGCTACGAGGAGAGAAGGGAGAGGTGGGAAATCAAATATATATATATATATATATATATATATATATATATATACATATGTCTTAATAAAGTTTAGGCTGTAAATATTTTTTTTAAATATACCAGAACAAGGGGTCATGATCTCAAGTGGAAGGGTAGTTGGTTCAGGAGTAATTTGGCTGAATCATAAAATAAACGTCCAATAGAGCCAAATACTGTGAGGGACTTCAGCAATGTATGGGATACACAAAAGGCCTACAAACCTACAACACACTGTCACTAACTTATGACTACACTTCTGTTGAGAGCCTGGGTCTGCCTCATTTATCTACTGATTACTTTGGCAGCATCTTTTCTATAAAAGATATAAAAGAAAATCAGAGTTGATAATGGAGCATTTGACCTCCTCTCTATATTCCCAGAGAGACTGTGGCATTAGTAAGGACAGGAAATAAAAAAGCAGCAGTACCCGCAGATCCTTGTGGTTGGAGTAGAAGCAGAGACAGTTTCCTTGGAGTCCAACCCAAAGCTTCTTATATACCTAAGCAAAAGAAAAAAGTGTTATAAGAAATCCAAGAGGTGAGTGAAGAGGGGAGAAATATATAAAATAACATGTGTGTGTGTTGTGGTCTGGCTGGCTGGGATAATGTTTGTTATGGTTATTATGTGTGTGGTCTTCCTTTACTCACCTTGTCATTCAAATCTTTCTTGTACAGATACTCCTCATAATAATGCTCCGGAGAAGGCACCTTTGTTCGGAACATGTTTGTGTATATGACAGGTGTGCAGTTGTACAGGTAATTGTACAGACAGAGGTACACTGAGATAGATATATAGCTGTATAGGCAGGTAGAGAGGCAAACAAGATAGATAGGTGAGAAACAGGTATACAGACAGTGTGCTCTGCAGCTGATTAGCTTCCAATGACTCTGCACCAGGAAGCTGGCAGAAATATTTACAGTTGGAGTAAATAGGTGTATACTGCACAGTCCAATGGGAGGAGTATACAATTGTCACTTAACACTTACATTGCCTGAGAATTAGGACTTAGTAAATAAAAATGACATGATAACCTTTAGTGTATTAATACAAACTAAATCTGCCTCTACTCAATATAATGACCTCTTCCAAATACCATATGCTAATTATCCCCATTTGACGATACCATGAGCCATAAACGATCTGATACATATGTATGTATAGACAGATAGATAGATTGATAGAGTCAGACAGACATGCAGACGGACAGACAAACACAGACAGATAGACAGAGTCAGACAGACATGCAGACAGACAGATAAATAGATAGATAGACAGATACAAGTTCCACAAGAAGCTGTACGCACCAAATAAATTCCACATCTACCCAGTGCCCTATATAAGCCACATGAAGAAAAGGTGTTCATAAATACATAGCTTGAAAAAAAGGAAACCAGCTCTCTCTTTTTCTCCTTCTCTTACTCTATCTCTCCCTCTTTCTCTCTCTCTCTCTCTCTCTCTCTCTTTCTTATCTATGCTATATATCAGCCTATCTCCCTCTCTCTTTCTCTCTCCTTCTCCCTCTCTTTCTCTCACTTTCTCTCTCTCTCTCTCTCTCTCTCTCTCTCTCTCTCTCTCTCTATATATATATATATATATATATATATATATATATATATATATACGTTTAGCAAAGATGTGCACTCTCACTTATATGCAACAACCAGGGTGCTAGTGAAATTAGATACAAAATCAGAAACAGACCTTGCACTCGCTGGATTTTTAACAAACTTTTTACTTGGCAAAAATAGTGACGTTTCGGGGACAGTGTATCCCCTTCCTCAGACAGAGAATGCTTCAAACTTAGGTGAATTTATACAAACAAATAAATAACCCCTCCCCCCAATTAGCAAAAAAAACGCCAAAAGTGTTGCTATGGTGACCATATGTCACAAAGTGAACATCGTATATACATTGTAATATAAGCAATCAAAGCTATGACAGTGAAGATGATCAAATTAAAAGACCTGTAGTAAAATGAACATGGTAAACAACTTAACATTTCAAGTACTGGTATTCTTAACAAATCCCTAATGTCCGTTATTGTCCGGGGAGCCAGCCAATATTGGAAGCCTTATATGTTGTAGCCTAGGTGGTCAGGCATAAAATACACACTCAAAACCTACCAAGATGGGAAAACAAAGTTCTAATGTAGATCGCCGTGTCCCACGCCACCGCAACTACGCCCGCACTAGGTAGAACAGACAAACCCGGAAGTGCATCGGCCGATCACGTGTCTGGCCATGCACCAATCACTCGGGTTGCGGTTGGGGTTGTCATGGCAATGGGTCACAACGATCCAAATAGCAACAAAGAAGCATATCGGACAAATCAGCTACTAAGCATAACATTGTAATAGTACACATCAATAGATACTTGTAATAAGTGCTGCTACAATGGCTATACCACTGCCGTAAATATAACCAGTAAATCATATATATAGAGCCATCTTGCCGTATTCTGATGGGGGTATAATAATATCATACATTCTCCCTAGAGCGCATATATACCATAGTGGACGCTGCTACAGGGACTATATCACTAATGTGCATTCACTATCCAATATGCACAGTGTACCATGATGGAGAATATGTACAAATTTATACACGGTAATATCACCCATTAAAGAAGGTGAACTGGGATGGCATGACCAATGAGAGAGTACCAAACGCCCCAAAGAAAAGAACCAAAATAAACCCCACCAATACTTAAATACAAGGAAACCGAATAAAAAATGGGAAAAGAGTGTTAGTGAAAAAAAGAATGTTAGTGAAAAAAAGGGAGGGGAGAAACAGACGAATAAAAATAAACTGTAAAGATAAATAAATATAAAAATAAAAATAAGAATAAAAATAAAAATAAAAAAATAAAAAAATATAATAAAAAAATATAATAAAAAAATAAAAAAATAATAATAATAAAATAATAATAAAATAATAAATAAAAAATAAAAAAATAAAAGTAAATATAAATATAAAAAAATAAAAGTAAATATAAATATAAAAAAATAAAAATAATAATAAAAATAAAAATACAATAAAATAGAATAGAATAAAAAATAAAAAATAATAAATAAATAAAAATAAAATGAGAATAGAGTGTGGACTCTCAAGTAGAAAAAATCTGGATAACATGGACTCCCATGGTAAATAGGCAGATCTTCCTAAGAGATGGGTCTAATTTACAAGAAACAATGCCAGTCAAACATAGTATTAAGTCCATGTGGTTGCAGGGTATTCAAACGAAAAATCCATTTGGCCTCAACTTGCAGGAGAAGTGTATCCCTATCACCACCCCGCCTTAATGGTGGGACATGATCAATTAAGGTGAATCTCAGATCATGGAGTCCATGGCCTTTCTCCACAAAGTGCCGGGCCACAGGTTGGTCACTAGAGCCCTTCTTAAGGGCCGTTCTGATGGATGATCTGTGGTTAGCGAACCTGGTCCGGGCATCGTCAGTTGTTTTACCCACATAGAACCGCCCACAGCTGCAGTTTAATAGATATACCACATGAGAGGTGGTGCACGTTAGCACATGCCTAATCTTGAACCTCTGATTGCGATGAGGATGTCCAAACGTTGGTCCTGGAATCATGGCATTACAGGTGGTACATCCCACACACCTATAGCATCCCGGTTTCTTTCTCTGTGTCAGCCATGTCTCAGGGTTATAGCAATGTGTGGGGTCCGTGAGCATCAACAGATCTTTTAAATTTTTGTCACGTTTATAACCCACTCTTGGAGGTTGCCACTTGTTAAATGGAAGAGAGGGGTCATCTTGTACGATGTGCCAGTGTTCTCTTAGTGTTATGCCTAAGGCTACAGTCCTTCGACACTAACACTAAGAGAACACTGGCACATTGTACAAGGTGACCCCATCGCAATCAGAGGTTCAAGATTAGGCATGTGCTAACGTGCACCACCTCTCATGTGGTATATCTATTAAACTGCAGCTGTGGGCGGTTCTATGTGGGTAAAACAACTGACGATGCCCGGACCAGGTTCGCTAACCACAGATCATCCATCAGAACGGCCCTTAAGAAGGGCTCTAGTGACCAACCTGTGGCCCGGCACTTTGTGGAGAAAGGCCATGGACTCCATGATCTGAGATTCACCTTAATTGATCATGTCCCCCCATTAAGGCGGGGTGGTGATAGGGATACACTTCTCCTGCAATTTGAGGCCAAATGGATTTTTCGTTTGAATACCCTGCAACCACATGGACTTAATACTATGTTTGACTGGCATTGTTTCTTGTAAATTAGACCCAGCTCTTAGGAAGATCTGCCTATTTACCATGGGAGTCCATGTTATCCAGATTTTTTCTACTTGAGAGTCCACACTCTATTCTCATTTTATTTTTATTTATTTATTATTTTTTATTTTTTATTCTATTCTATTTTATTGTATTTTTATTTTTATTTTTTTATATTTATATTTACTTTTATTTTTTTATTTTTTATTTATTATTTTATTATTATTTTATTATTATTATTTTTTTATTTTTTTATTATATTTTTTTATTTTATATTTTTTTATTTTTATTTTTATTCTTATTTTTATTTTTATATTTATTTATCTTTACAGTTTATTTTTATTCGTCTGTTTCTCCCCTCCCTTTTTTTCACTAACATTCTTTTTTTTCACTAACACTCTTTTCCCATTTTTTATTCGGTTTCCTTGTATTTAAGTATTGGTTGGGTTTATTTTGGTTCTTTTCTTTGGGGCGTTTGGTACTCTCTCATTGGTCATGCCATCCCAGTTCACCTTCTTTAATGGGTGATATTACCGTGTATAAATTTGTACATATTCTCCATCATGGTACACTGTGCATATTGGATAGTGAATGCACATTAGTGATATAGTCCCTGTAGCAGCGTCCACTATGATATATATGCGCTCTAGGGAGAATTTATGATATTATTATACCCCCATCAGAATACGGCAAGATGGCTCTATATATATGATTTACTGGTTATATTTACGGCAGTGGTATAGCCATTGTAGCAGCACTTATTACAAGTATCTATTGATGTGTACTATTACAATGTTATGCTTAGTAGCTGATTTGTCCGATATGCTTCGTTGTTGCTATTTGGATCGTTGTGACCCATTGCCATGACAACCCCAACCGCAACCCGAGTGATTGGTGCATGGCCAGACACGTGATCGGCCGATGCACTTCCGGGTTTGTCTGTTCTACCTAGTGCGGGCGTAGTTGCGGTGGCGTGGGACACGGCGATCTACATTAGAACTTTGTTTTCCCATCTTGGTAGGTTTTGAGTGTGTATTTTATGCCTGACCACCTAGGCTACAACATATAAGGCTTCCAATATTGGCTGGCTCCCCGGACAATAACGGACATTAGGGATTTGTTAAGAATACCAGTACTTGAAATGTTAAGTTGTTTACCATGTTCATTTTACTACAGGTCTTTTAATTTGATCATAGCTTTGATTGCTTATATTACAATGTATATACGATGTTCACTTTGTGACATATGGTCACCATAGCAACACTTTTGGCGTTTTTTTTGCTAATTGGGGGGAGGGGTTATTTATTTGTTTGTATAAATTCACCTAAGTTTGAAGCATTCACTGTCTGAGGAAGGGGATACACTGTCCCCGAAACGTCACTATTTTTGCCAAGTAAAAAGTTTGTTAAAAATCCAGCGAGTGCAAGGTCTGTTTCTGATTTTATATATATATATATATATATATATATATATATATATATATATATATATATATATATATATCATCTGTCTCTGTCTGTCTATCTCTCTCTATCTATCTATCTCTGTCTATCTCTAGCTATCTCTATCCATCTTTCTATCTCTCTCCCTATCCCCCTCGAATGCGGGGGGCATAGTTTTTTTTTATCTATAATAAAGTTTTACATTGATTATAAACTGTTTCATATGAAACATACCCTCAGTCTGGGGTCAGTTACAGGAACATTATGTTATCCGTGTGTTATGTGCACATGTGTATGTGTAACTCTTAGAATGCAGCAGTATATTTTGGATACACGTGACAGTTAGGAACATATGATACAGGTTCATAATCGTTATAAGCTGGAAACTGCTTGGAATTTCTTGTTTTCCCCAGGAAAAAGAAGCTAATATGAAGAGAAAACAGAGGTTCAAGTGGTGAAGCCACAGTAAATAAAATATCTGACCTTCACTCTGGAAACAGGGAAATCCCCACTAATATAAATGAAGCTCACTTCCTCCAAACACCGTCCCACAAACATATATGAAAGTAAACACATGCAACATTGCATTTGGTTTAAAGCTATAATTTTACACATATCTTTGTATTCAGTGGCACTAAAGAGCTCAAGGTCTCTTTAATCCCTTCACTATCGGGAATTTCAGCAAAAAACTTGCCCAAAGTACCAGAGAATTTTAAGCATTTTTGATATCACTTTGTTTAAACAGAAATAGAGCCTTGTTTATTTTTTTATTTACCTATAAAAAATAATATATATATATATATATATATATATATATATATATATATATATATATATATATATATATATATATATATATATATAAAGTAGACAAAACAAGGTATTGATCTAAGTTCATTTTGGAACATTTGATGTTACTATTTGGCTGCCAGATATGACCACCAAAAAGACTTTGGGTTTCAGACACAAATGATTTTCACACAACTAATGCAGTCATATGACAAATGGTTGTAATAGATTCTCAGGGTCCCATTTGTCAAGAAATAGCAGACATGTATGGTAAGGGAAATATTATTGTAATGTAGGGATTTACCTCCCACCTCCCTGATCCCTCCCAAACAGCTCTCTTCCCTTCTCCCCACTGGTCACCTGCAGTTTAGGGCTTTTTTTTTAAATGTATTTATGTATTTCTGTAGTGTAGGGATCCCTCATCACTCTCCCACCTCTCTAATCCCCCCATCAGCTATCTTACCCTCCCCCCTTCCACTGTCCACCGCCATGTTTGTTACTGTCAGTCTGCCAGTTGCAAACTATATTTTTTTTAATTTCATTATGTGTTTTCTATATTTTTGTGCAATGTAGGACTCCCCCTCCCCACCTCCCCCATCCAAGTGATTACTTTGTTTTCTGCCTCCTACCCATATTTTTGTGTAGCATAGGGCTCTATCAATCCCTCTCCCTTCATAAACCTTTTTCTGTAGTGTAGGGAACCCCGACCCACCCTCCCTCCTCCTCTGCTGGGCCAATCCACCCGCCTCCCTCTTTCCCTCCCACTCCGCACCAATGATGATTGTTACAGAGAGTGACAGACAGTGTCACTCTCTGTAATGATCAGTAATCTGCCTTCATATCAGTGCTCCCTTAACATATGGAGGCCAATGCCTTCTGACCGATGGTTGCGGCTCAACAGGCACCTGTGTTGGATGTAGGTACTATGTCAACACAGTACCCTGGGCAAAATATTGTGTGACATAGTATCTCATCCAAATGGAGCAAGGAGTTAATATTATAAGCCATTTTAGTATTGCAACCTTTGTTGAAAATAAATATAGACCAGCAGAAACTTTAAGGAACATTAAACATCTTTTGATTTGTGTAAACAGATTTAGTTTTTTTGTCTTCTTTAGGGAGCATGGGGCAAAGCCCATTTTATACACAACAGCAAGAGGTGTTTAGTGTCCTTTTAAGATGTTACTGCTGATTTTAATAAGTTCTAAATATAACAGGTCATTATTTCAATATTTTTTGTATATCATTTATATTGAACAGGATATTAAACTTACCAGGCTTGCTAGGATAAAATCATCTATTTTATCTACTTTACTTAAAGGGACACTCAGGTTAAATTAAATTTTCATGATTCAGATACAGCATGTAATTTTAAACTACTTTCCAATTTACTTCCATTAAAAAAAATGTGCACAGTCTTTTATATTTACAATTTTTGAGTCACCAGATCCTACTGAGCATGTGCAAGAATTCACAGACTATACGTGTATGCATTTGTGATTGGCTGATTGCTATCACATGGTACAAGGGGAGTGGAAATATACATAACTTTGAAATTTGTTGTAAAAAAATCTACTACTCATTTGAAGTTCAGACTAAGTGCTATTGCATTGTCTTGTTATCTTGCATTTGTTGATTATGCAAATCTAATGTGTTGACTGGTCCTTTAAAGGGAAAATTAGAAATTGCTGTTATACATTAGAGAATATTTTATTGCTTGTCTGTAACTATGTATTTTAACCCATAAAGGAGTTGAACACAAACGGCTAGATTACGAGTTTTGCATTATGAGCGGTTCGGTACTAACTTGCAAGTTACTGTCACCGCTCACCTCCCTATAATGCTGCTATTACAGGTTTGCAAAAACCCGGTGTTAGCAGGCAATATTGCAGCGTTGAGCAAAATTGAACTCCATACCGCACTCAAATACCAGCGCTGCCTTGAGCTGGTTTTACGTGCTCATGCACAATTTCCACATAGACATCAATGGGGAGAGCCGGCTTAAAAAAAAGCCTAACACCTGCCAAAAAGCAGCGCAGCCCCATTGATTCCTATGGGGAAAGAAAAGTTATGTTTACACCTAACACCCTAACATAAACCCTGAGTCTAAACACCCTTAGTCTGCCACCCCCGACATCGCCGCCACCTACATTGCACTTATTAACCCCTAATCTGCCGCCCCCGACATCGCTGACACCTACATTATACTTATTAACCCCTAATCTGCCGCCCCCGACATCGCCGACACCTACATTATACTTATTAACCCCTAATCTGCTGCCCCCAACGTCACCACCACTATACTAAAGTTATTAACCCCTAAACCTAACCCTAAGTCTAACCCTAACACCCACTAACTTTAATATAATAAAAAGAAATCTAAATAAAAATTACTATTATTAACTAAACAATTCCTATTTAAAACTAAATACTTACCTGTAAAATAAACCCTAAGCTAGCTACAATATAACTAATAGTTACATTGTAGCTAGCTTAGGTTTTATTTTTATTTCACAGGCAAGTTTCTATTTATTTTAACTAGGTAGACTAGTTAGTAAATAATTATTAACTATTTACTAGCTACCTAATTAAAATAAATACAAATAAAAAGAAATTATCAAATATTTAAACTAATTACACCTAATCTAATAGCCCTATCAAAATAAAAAAAAGCCCCCCCAAAATAAAAAAACCCCTAGCCTAAACTAAACTGCCAATAGCCCTTAAAAGGGCCTTTTGCGGGGCATTGCCCTAAATAAATCAGCTCTTTTACCTGTAAAAAAAAATACAAACACCCCCCCAACAGTAAACCCACCACCCACACAACCAACCCTCCCAAATAAAATCCTATCTAAAAAAACTAAGCTCCCCGTTGCAGTGAAAAGGTCATTTGGATGGGCATTGCCCTTAAAAGGGCATTTAGCTCTTTTTCAGCCCAAACCCTAAGCTAAAAATAAAACCCACCCAATAAACCCTTAAAAAAACCTAACACTAACCCTCGAAGATCCACTTACAGTTTTTGAAGACCAGACATCCATCCTCAACGAAGCTGGGAGAAGTCTTCACCCAAGCGGCAAGAAGTCCTTAACGAACCCGGGAGAAGTCTTCATCCAAGCGGCAAGAAGTGGTCCTCCAGACAGGCAGAAGTCTTCATCCAGCGGCTCCATCTTCAAGACATCCGGCGCAGAGCATCCTCTTCTTTAGATGGATATTCAAGAATGAATGCTCCTTTAAATGACATCATCTAAGATGGCGTCCCTTGAATTCCGATTGGCTGATAGAATTCTATCAGCCAATCGGAATTAAAGGTGAAAAAATCCTATTGGCTGATGCAATCAGCCAATAGGATTGAGCTTTAATCCTATTGGCTGATCCAATCATCCAATAGGATTGATCTCGCATTCTATTGGCTGATTGGAACAGCCAATAGAATGCAAGCTCAATCCTATTGGCTAATTGGGGGGTGTTTGTATTTTTTTTTACAGGTAAAAGAGCTGATTTCTTTGGGGCAATGCCCCGCAAAAGGCCCTTTTAAGGGCTATTGGCAGTTTAGTTTAGGCTAGGGTTTTTTTGTATATTGGGGGGGCTTTTTTATTTTGATAGGGCTATTAGATTAGGTGTAATTAGTTTAAATATTTGATAATTTATTTTTTATTTTGTGTAATTTATTGTTTGTTTTTGTAATTTAGTTAATTGTATTTAATTAATGTAATTTATTTAGGTGTTAGTGTAAGACAGGTTAGGTTTTATTTTACAGATAAATTTGTATTTATTTTAACTAGGTAGCTAGTAAATAGTTAATAACTATTTACTAACTAGTCTACCTAGTTAAAATAAATGCAAACTTGCCTGTGAAATAAAAATAAAACCTAAGCTAGCTACAATGTAACTATTAGTTATATTGTAGCTAGCTTAGGGTTTATTTTACAGGTAAGTATTTTGTTTTAAATAGGAATTATTTAGTTAATGATAGTAATTTTTATTTAGATTTATTTTAATTATATTAAAGTTAGGGGTGTTAGGGTTAGACTTAGGGTTAGGTTTAGGGGTTAATAACTTTAGTATAGTGGCGGCGATTTTGGGGGACAGCAGATATGGGGTTAATAACAGTAATGTAGGTTGCGGCGATGTTAGGGACAGCAGATTAGGGGTTAATAATATTTAACTAGTGTTTATTATGCGGGAGTGCAGTGGTTTAGGGGTTAATATGTTTATTATAGTGCCGGTGATGTCGGGAGTGGCAGATTAGGGGTTAATAATTTTATTTTAGTGTTTTTGATGTGGGAGGGCCTCGGTTTAGGGGTTAATAGGTAGTTTATGGGTGTTAGTGTACTTTTTAGCACTTTAGTTATGAGTTTTATGGCACAGCTTTGTAGCGCAAAACCCATAACTACTGGCTTTCAGTTTACGGTATGGATCTTGACGGTATAGGCTGTACCGCTCACTTTTTGGCTGTACAGGCAAACTTGTAATACCGGTGCTATGGAAGTCCCATTGAAAAAGGACTTTTTGAAAGCTGCGGTAGTTACGTTGCGTTGCGGCCAAAAAAATGTGCGGTACAGATATACCTGCAAGACTCGTAATACCTGCGGTAGTGAGAAAGAGCCATAACACTGCTTTTTTTACCCATAACGAAAAACTCGTAATCTAGCCGATAGTTAGAGACCCAAAACACTAAAGAGTGGCAATGTGTGTATTGTATGGATGGGTGAATGTTTTGCAACATTTGAAAAATTAAACAAATTTTAACACATCTGTTTGTTCATTTCGAATGTCGAATGTTTGTACAACATTCTAACATTCGTTTAATGCAATATTATTTTAATGCTTTCTTTAAATATTCTATTCAAATTTTTCTAATAATTTGATTAGAATTCTGCAGGATTCGAATTAGAAAAATTCAAATTGATATATTTCTAATAGTATTCTAGTGCTTTTATTTAAATTTAATATTCAAAAATAGAAAAATTTGAAACAATATATTTGTATCTATATTGTATCAATTTACTAAATTCACTATTACATGAACTATTGAATTTCTGAATAGTATTTGTTAAATAGAATGTTACATTCGAAATTTCGAAAGTGGATATTGGATCTAATTGTGAACATTCTAAAACTAATGTAACATCTGAAAAACGAATGTCCACAGGATTATTAGTTCTACCAAACGAATTGTACTTTCAACACAATCGTCCATCCCTAGTGTATTGCTGCTTGAATTCATGTAACTTACCATAGTTTTATGCAAACAATTGCACAAAAATAAATTGCTTTAAAGGGACAGTCTACACCTTAGTCATCTTAAAGTCTTGCCTTAGATTAAGCTGCAAATAGCCTCCTGCACCTTTTCTATATCATGCAGCCGGAATTGTAAAAAAGTTATTTGAAAATTAATATTGTTTCTGGCCACTTTGAAATGGCTGCCAAGCTCCGCCCACTGATGACATCATGATCTGGGCTGCATCTAGGCACCCTGCTGAATAGCATTGACAGTCTGTTGAATCCAACTAGAGAGCCCTTTGTGATTGAATGCTATATGCAGCCCAGATTGTAAAGTCCCTTTAAAAATATGAAATCATTTCCTTACTGCAGTTTTGTGTACCTTTGAAACAGAAATATTTTATAAAATAAACAATACATTCCAGCACTACCGCAGCAAGAATGCGGATATGTTTCAATAGTAAATATTTTATTCACACAATATATATATATATATTTATATATATTTAACATGAGTGGATTGGAATGCAAGGTAACTCATTTGGGACATGGAACTGATATGTTAAAGGTATTTATCAAGAAAACTACATTAAAGTTAAAAGTGTGAAGTTTATAAGCTATTCTTTCTAGGCTATTTTATTATGCCATTTAGCAAAGCAATTACAGTTTACTTTCTAAGATAAACAGCCTCCATAAAAACCTGTAAAACAACTTTTGATAATGTAAATAGATTTTGCAAAGTTTTAAATGGATTAAGTACTCAGGTAAGCAACTGATAACTGTTTATTGAATTCATATCGGTTGTAGGAATACCCTTTCTGGTCTCTCTCTCTGCCCCCCGCCCCCCACTGGGATGTTGACTGCTGTGGTGCCCTGTTTACAAAGCTTTTCTATAACTAATATTGCAGTAGTAAAAAGTGTAGTATAGGTGGCAGATTCAATAAGCAAAAGCAGCTATTTCAAATGGCACAATAAAGGTAAATGAGCTTTTTATAAATAATACCATTCACTCCAGTAGGTAAAATGGTTAATTGAGAACAAATTAAAGGGGAGAAAATTTGACAATATAGTACATTTTAATACATGACATATATCGTCTATCTATCCATCTAAGTATTAGGGATGTGCATTTGTCTATTTGGGTAGCAATATAAATTAATATGGTGGCTACCAGCGGTATTCAGCTTTTTTTCTGAGCTGGATTTCTTCTTGTGAAAGTGCAACACAATAAGCTCGGTGCAAATACAGAAAATATCCGAATCCTGCTGGCGGCCGCCATATTGAACATTCATTTGCTACCCAAATAGACAAATGCACATCCCTATTAGGGATGGGAGAATGTTTTGCAACATGGTTCGTTTGTTTTGAATTTTGAATGTTTGTACAACATTCTAACATTCTTTAAATGTAAAAAGATTTCAAATGCTATTTTTAAATGTAATATTCAATTCAAATGTTTCTACTAATTTGATTCAAATTTTGCAATATTCTAATTCGAAAAAATTTGAATCAAACATATTTATATCTATTATGTATAATTTTGTTTATGAATTCCCTACCACATGAACTATTAAACTTCTGAATAGTATTTGTTAAATCAAATGTTACATTTGAAATTTTGAATAAGGATATTCAATTTAATTGTCAACATTTAAAACCAAAAGCAACATTCGAGAACTGGAAATAACATTTCATTACCAAATTTTATTGGATTTTTATTCTTATCAACATTCGATTCTCCAAAACGAATGTCCACAGGACTATTTGTTCTACCACTTTCAGCACATTCGCCCATCCCTAATCCCTACCATGCAGACACATTATTTTCATATAGCTCCTATGTTTTATTCTCATATCTAAACTCTTTATTTTCTACCATGTAAAATCCATATGTAAACTATGTGCCCCCTTTTAAATAATCGTAACATAATCTCTCCCTGTGCCATTACCATTTGTACTATATTTTTCTCTTTCCATTTGCTGTAGCTTCCCTCTCTGTTGTGTAACATCATCACCATTCATGGTCTCTATTTCCACTGGGCATTTTTTTTAATTCTCTTCAGGTCCTCTCAGTACACTCAGCTGACATCTCATTCTACTTGTGCCCATTATGGGCCAGATTGCAGGTGGAGCGTTATATTAAGTGTTAACTGCTTTAGAAGAAAGCTTTTTGCGCGTCAGGTTGCCTTCGTATTACAAGTTGAAAGTAAACAGTTTCCGCTTGCGTGCTTGCCCGAAACACGTAAAAAACTAAACTTAGAATATCGCACGCACAATAAAGTATTGCCCCATAGAAGTCAATAGAGCAAAAAAAGTGGGAAAAAAACACCCTACTCGCGCGCAAACCTGATCGTATATTCTTAAGGGCTCTAACCCGACAAGAAAATATGAATATTTTACATTCCAATGTTTTTCACATAGCAGACTATGTTCTATTTATTCATAAATTCATATTTTTACATATACCGGTATTTGATGGTATTTTGGTTCAATATATGTCTATACCTATATCTATATACACACATATATATATATATATATATATATATATATATAATTATATAATTATATATAGGTATAGATATATATATATATATATATATATATATATATATAGGAATATCTATTTATAAATTCAGAAAACATTCTGCTATGTGCAGAACATTCGAATCTATAATATTTACACAAAATATACAGAAAGAAAGAGGTATGCAAATATGAGTACCTAAAAAGACCGGAACTACAGAACGGTTTTAGAAATATTTATATTAAGAAAATGTAGCTAATGCGGCCACAAACATGTGGAGCAGGGACACTGCAATACCAGGAACGGGTAACAAACCCACCTCACAGGGTGTATTATACAAAATGGTGTAGTTTGTGTCTTTTTTAGGTACTCATATTTGCATACCTCTCTTTCTTTCTGTATATTTGGTGTATATTTTAGGAAAGGGTGTGCACCAAATCTTACTCAGATTTCCCAAACTAATATAAAGTAAGCTATTATAGCTGTTTATTTTGGGAGTTACCTTCTTAGGCTTGTTGGTAATAAGTAATAGTATACGTGGCCTTACTAGAACCTTTTCCGCCCTGCGGTGTATAATATTTACAGTAAATACATAGTTAAACACTTTATTAAATATGAATATTGCATAAATATGTTTTTTTCCTGTTTTTTTTTTCTACTTAATTGCAAAGGCTCCAATGCACTTATATATATATACTGTATATGTCTATATGTGCGTACAAACAGGTATAAATATATAAATACATATTTACACATATTTAGATGTATATGTTTGTATCTCTATGTTAAAGCCCTTTGATTGCTTTTTCTTTGCTAACATCTGAGACCTCACATCTTTGAGCTCTTTTAACTTTTCTGTGGAATATTTTTTTGTAATAACTTTAGATAGTGTTATTATGAGTGGAAGGGGCAGATTTATCAAGCAGCGGCTGCTGCAATCTACCCCCGTAGTTTCAGGTCCGCCTGAAACGTAAGTTAAGAGGCAGCGGTCATAAGACTACTGCTCCTTAACTCATCTGCCACCTCTGAGGTGGCGGACAGCAATCATTGACGCCCCCTGCTAGTGGCCGATTGGTTGTGAATGTGCATGGGGCGGCATTGCACAAGCATTTCACCAGAAATGCTTGTGCAATGTTAAATGTTGACACTTGACAGCGTAAGCTGATGGCATTTAGCAATGTCGGGCAGACATGATTCGCTACAGCTACAGTCCATTATAGCCCCCTTGATTTGATCTGTATTTTCAATATTTAAATAAATGTAAATATTGTGACCGTCTGCACAGCTCACACCCCACTTCTTTGATAACATTTTCAAATATTACAGTGCTCATGAAGGGTGTTGGAAGAAAGTGAATATACAAGCACAAAAAAACAAACATACGTGCACACATTCTTATAGTGCACATGAAGGACCCTGGAATACAGTAATTACAAGCACACAAATGCATATATACATAAACATACACACGCAAATACATGCAAACATACATTAGTACTATGTATATAATTTATCTATCTCTCTGTCTATCTCTATCTATCTATCTATCTATCTATCTATCTATCTATCTATCTATCTATCTATATATCTATATATCTATCATCAATCTATCATCTATCTATCTGTCTCTATATTTATCTATCTATCTATCTATCATCTATCTATATGTCTCTCTGTTTTTCTGTCTATCTATCATCCATCTATCTATCCATCTGTCTATCTATCTATCTATCTATCTATCTATCTATCTATCTATCTGCATGTCTGTCTGCATATCTATCTATTTATCTATCTATCTATCTATCTATCTATCAATCATCTATCTATCTGCATGTCTGTCTATCTTCTTTTACATTTTCATATCTGTGCACTGTTGATTATTTTGGCAAATCGTTTTACCCTTTTTCTGTAGCTAAAAAACTTGTCTATAGTAACTCATATTCGGCTAGATTACGAGTTTTGCATTATGAGTATAACACTGCTTTTTCACTACCGCTGCTATTACGAGTCTTGTAGGTACAGCTGTACCGCACACTTTTTTGGCCGTCACGCAACGTAACTACCGCACTTTTCAAAAAGTCCTTTTTCAATAGGACTTCCACAGCGCCGGTATTACGAGTTTGCCTGACGGCCAAAAAGTGAGCGGTACAGCCTATAACTACAAGATCCGTACTGTCATCTGAAAGTCAGTAGTTATGGGTTTTGTTTCAAAGCTGTACCATAAAACTCATAACTAAAGTGTTACAAAGTACACTAACACCCATAAACTACATATTAACCCCTAAACCGAGGCCCTCCCGCATCGCAAACACTAAAATAAATGTATTAACCCCTAATCTGCCGCTCTGGACATTGCCGCCACTATAATAAACATATTAACCCCTAAACTGCCGCACTTCCTCATCATAAACACTAGTTATATATTATTAACAAAACAACAACTGATAAGGTGCACTTGAAGACTTAGTAGTGATAAAAGGATTAACTTTACTGAGGAATTCTAAAAAACAAATAGTGTGTAAAAAAGACAATACACGGTCAAATGGCCTTTTGAGTGGTAAGAACTCCACTCCAGGGACTGTACGCTGATGCGTTTCGGCTTCAGCAGCCGTAATCGTAGCTACAGCCAAAAGGTCCCATAAGCCTTATATGCCTAATGAAGCATAGTGATTGGATAAAAAACCTTCGCTTGGAGTGGAGCTCTAAACACAGCCACTTATTCAATCAGTTACAACATCTCATGTTGCAACTAAGTGAATTAATCATAATTATAATTGAAAAGGAAATAAAAATCTTAAACACCTAAATCAGCTCATGAGCATAGTGTTTAGAACAGATATTACCCTTTATAACAAATAGCATTATTATTCTCTATTTCATTTGTTATAGTATATACCCAAATTCATGTTATAGAAAAAACTTTTATGTCCCAATAGAAACCTTGACACCTTTATAAAAATACTAGTAACCAGGTCATTGATCCCTATTGTACAGAATGACCGTGCCAAAGCAGGGAGCAAGAAGCTCCTATTAGATAACCAACTTGATGTAAATGGCCTATACAACAAAATAATTTAGGTATCTCATATCTTAAAAAGTGAATGAAAATTGTGAGTTAATTCCTATCTACACGTTACAAAATGTTGTAACATTATATATATCCATGTATTCACAGACTCTAGACTACTCCCAGAAATATATCAGGTCATACTCAGAGTTAAGACCGTCTGGTATCCTAGTTCTGAGCCTGTGAATCCAATATACCTCTCTCTTGCCAGTAACTTATCTCTTGATCCTCCTCTCAAGGAGTGTGTACTTCCATTATGGAATTGCCTGAAATGTTGTACCAGTGGGGTGGTCAATGTACCTGCTCTTATATTTGTGATGTGTTCTCTTATTCTGTCCCTTGTCTCCCTAGTTGTGAGTCCTGTGTATTGAACCCCACACCCAGTGCACATTAACAGATAAACTACATAGCTTGTCCTGCAATTCAAGCATGAAAAATGTTTAAATCTTTCCCCTGTGACAGTGCTGGTAAAACCTTCTCCTGGTTGTATATATTCACACACTATGCATTGTGAATAGTTGCATCTATAGAGGCCTTTAAACCTCAACCATGATGATCCAGAAGACCTATCTGGCTTTAGTTGTGTTGGCGCTAGAATATTGCCCAGGCTGATTCCTTTCTTAAAGGCATACCTGCAACCTTTTTCTACCACATCAACTAGACCATCATCAGCTTTTAGCATCTGGAAATGTTTCCTGATAATGTTACAGACTTGATTAAATTGATTGCTGTATTGGGTTATAAAAGATACCCTTCAAATCTGTTTAGATCTCTTTCTTTAGGTTTCAGGAAGTTATTTCTATCCATGGCTGATACACTTACTCTAGAGGCTCTTACTTCACTTCTCTTATAGCCCCTTTCACAGAATCTCTCCTCCAGCTCCAAAGATTATTTTTCAAATTCAACATCCAAGGTACAATTTCTCCTTATTCTGATAAATTGCCCTTTTAGGACTGATTTAAAAACCCTTTTGGGATGATTACTTCGGGCATGGAGGAGAGTATTTCCAGCAATAGGCTTCCTAAAAACCTTGGTGGTTATTCTACCTTCCTTAGTGCCCATCAGAGTAACATCAAGGAAATTCATTTTATTGCCACCAAATTCACTAGTGAATTTGATCTCAATCCTGTTCTCATTAAGGATCTGCACAAAGCTAATTGCTTCAGCCCCTGTACCCTTCCACACGACCAAGAGGTCGTCAATATATCTCCTGTAGTAAACAATCTTGTCTTTCCAGTGTTCATCACATCCAAAAATGTGGAACAGCTCCCACCAACCCATAAACAGGTTGGCGTAAGAGGGGCAAGTTTTGCCCCCATAGCTATCCCACGCTTCTGGAGGTAATGAACACCATCAAACACAAAGAAATTGTGGGTTAGCAAAAATTGGGTCGTAGGATGTATGCACTGAAACTTTTCTCAAAATTAGTAAATCTCTGTAGGCAAAAACTCAGTGCCTCCATTCCCCTGTCGTGGAGGATTGAAGAATATAGGGAGGTGACATCAATAGTCAACCACCCATAATTCTCTTGCCAGGGTAGAGTTTCTAACTCCAGAAGGAGTTGTTTTGTGTCACTTAAATGGCTTGCTAACCCCTTAACCAGGGGCTGTAAAATTTCATCCAGCCACTGGGAAAGGGGTTCAAACATTGAGCCAATACCACTAATAATGGGGCAGCCCTTGGCATTGACAAGGAACTTATGAACTTTAGGCAAAAAAATAAAGATTGGTGTTACTGGAATTTCAACTGTAAGGAATTGACTTGTCTGTTGGTCAACAAATCCTGCTTCACAACCCTCATCAATTAAATGTTTTAATTCTAGTTTGAAATGTAGAGAGGGATCAAAGCTCAGTGTCTGATACTGGGTAGGGTCAGTCAGCTGACACAAAGCTTCCTGCATAAAAAAACTCTTATCCATTACTACAATAGACCCTCCCTTATCAGCTGACCTAATAAAATTATTAATAAAAAATATTATTAACCCCTAATCTGCTGCTCCCAAAATCACCGCCAGCTAACTACACTCATTAACCCCTAATCTGCTGCCCCCAATGTCGCCGCCACTATACTAAAGTTATTAACCCCTAAACCTAACCCTAATGTAACCCTAACCCTAACACCCACTAACTTTAACATAATTAAAATAATTCCAAATAAAAATTACAATTAATACCTAAATTATTCCTATTTAAAACTAAATAAATACTTACCTGTAAAATAAAACCTAAGCTAGCTACAATATAACTAATAGTTATATTGTATCTAGCTTATGTTTTATTTTTATTTCACAGGTAAGTTTGTATTTATTTTAACTAGGTTGATTAGTTAGTAAATAGTTATTAACTATTTACTAACTACCTAGCTAGAATAAAGACAAAGTTACCCGTGAAATAAAACCTAACCTGTTTTACAGTAAAACCTAACATTACACTAAAATTAAATAAATTAAATTAAAAAAAAACAATTATCTAAATTACAAAAAATAATAAACACTAAATTACACAAAATAAAAAAGAAATTATCAAATATTTAAACTAATTACACTTAATCTAATAGCCCTATCAAAATAACCCCCCCCCCCCAAAAAAAAAACCCCAAAAAAACACTAGCCTACACTAAACTACCTTAAAAGGGCCTTTTGTGGGGCATTGCCCCAAAGAAATCAGCTCTTTCACCTGTAAAAAAAAATATATAACCAACCCCCCAACAGTAAAACACAACCAACCCCCCCAAATAAAAACCTAACTAAAAAACTTAAGCTCCCAATTGCCCTGAAAAGGGCATTTGGATGAGCATTGTCCTTAAAAGGGCATTTAGCTCTTTTACGATGCCCAAAGTCCCTAATCTAAAAATAAAACCCACCCAATAAACCCTTAAAAAAAACTAACACTAACCCCCGAAGATCCACTTACAGTTTTTGAAGACCGGTCATCCATCCTCATCAAGCCGGGAGAAGTCTTCATCCAAGCGGCAAGAACTCCTCAACGAAGCCGGGAGAATTCTTCATCCAAGCGGCAAGAAGTCGTTCTCCAGGAAGGCAGAAGTCTTCATCCAGATGACATCTTCTATCTTCATCCTTCCGACACGGAGCGGCTCCATCTTCAAGATATCCGGTGAGGAGCATCCTCTTCTTTCGATGGGTATTGAAGAATGAAGTTTCCCTTTAAATGATGTCATCGAAGATGGCGTCCCTTGAATTCCAATTGGCTGATAGAATTCTATCAGTATGAAGAGGATGCTCCGTGCCGGATGTCTTGAAGATGGAGCTGCTCCGCGTCGGAAGGATGAAGATAGAAGATGCCGTCTGGATGAAGACTTCTGCCCGCCTGGAGGAAGACTTCTTGCCACTTGGATGAAGACTTCTCCCAGCTTTGTTGAGGACTTCTTGCCGCTTGGATGAAGACTTCTCCCAGCTTCGTTGAGGACTTCTTGCCGCTTGGATGAAGACTTCGCCGGCTGGATGAGGATAGATGTACGGTCTTCAAAAACTGTAAGTGGATCTTCGGGGGTTAGTGTTAGGTTTTTTAAGGGTTTATTGGGTGGGTTTTATTTTTAAATTAGGGACTTTGGGCACCGTAAAAGAGCTAAATGCCCTTTTAAGGGCAATGCCCATCCAAATGCCCTTTTCAGGGCAATGGGGAGCTTAGGTTTTTTAGGTAGGTTTTTATTTGGGGGGGGTTGGTTGTGTGGGTGGTGGGTTTTACTGTTGGGGGGTTGTTTGTATATTTTTTTACAGGTAAAAGAGCTGATTTCTTTAGGCCAATGCCCCGCAAAAGGCCCTTTTAAGGGCCATTGGCAGTTTAGTGTAGGCTAGGGTTTTTTTATTTTGGGGGGGGCTTTTTTTATTTTGATAGTGCTATTAGATTAGGTGTAATTAGTTTAAATATTTGATAATTTCTTTTTTATTTTGTGTAATTTAGTGTTTATTATTTTTTGTAATTTAGATAAATGTTTTTTTTTTATTTAATATATTTAACTTTAGTGTAATGTTAGGTGTTAGTGTAACTCAGGTTAGGTTTTATTTTTCAGGTAGCTTTGTATTTATTTTAACTAGGTAGCTAGTAAATAGTTAATAACTATTTACTAACTAGTCTACCTAGTTAAAATAAATAGAAACTTACCTGTAAAATAAAAATAAAACCTAAGATAGCTACATTGTAACTATTAGTTATATTGTAGGTAGCTTAGGGTTTATTTTACAGGTAAGTATTTAGTCTTAAATAGGTATTATTTAGGTAATAATAGTAATTTGTATTTAGATTTATTTTAATTATATTAAAGTTAGGGGTGTTAAGGTTAGGGTTAGACTTAGGGTTAGGTTTATGGGTTAATATATTTATTTAGTGTTAGTGATGTGGGAGGCCAGAGGTTTAGGGGTTAATAACTTTAGTATAGTGGCTGTGGCGACATTGGGGGCGGCAGATTAGGGGTTAATAACTGTAGGTAGGTGGCGGCGACATTGGGGGTGGCAGAATAGGGGTTAATAAGTGTAGGTAGGTGTCGGCGATGTCGGGGGCGGCAGATTAGGGGTTAATAAGTGTAATGTATGTGTCAGCGATGTTGGGGCGGCAGATTAGGGGTGTTTAGACTCGGGGTTTATGTTAGGGTGTTAGGTTTAAACATAAATTTTCTTTCCCCATAGGAATCAATGGGGCTGCGTTACAGAGCTTTATGCTCCGTCATTGCAGGTGTAAGGCTTTTTTTTAGTCGGCTCCCCCATTGATGTCTATGGGAAAATCGTGCATGAGCACGTCAAAGCAGTTCAAAGCAGCGCTGGTATTCGTGTGCGGTATGGAGCTCAACGCTGCAATATTGCCCACAAACGCCGACTTTTTGAAAACCTGTAATAGCAGCGCTATTAAAGGTGAGCGGTGGAAATAACTTGCAAGTTAGTAGCGAGTCAGCCATAACGCAAAACTCGTAATCTGTCTGAATGTTTTTTAATTATTCACACTATTTTCTTGGATCACTATGTATACCTTCACCAAGTAAGAATGCTTGTTATTCAGTGTATATATAATAGGGGATTTCCTCCAAAGTTCCGCAGTCTTTTCATTTTTGTTCTAACAAACTCGCTGAAGCGTCCTTGTTTCCTGGACTCACCCTTCTGGCTCTACTTTATTATAAACAAAGCGTTTTTTATTTGTATGCTGGCATTATGGAGAAGGTTTTGTGTACATTTTTTCTTTAGGACATATTTATTAAGTGCTTATGTTTATTTGAGACAAGCAAACAGACTTTGACTGACCGGTTTCTTTTTAAGAGCTTAGTTTTATGTTTTGACACTGGAGTTTTTTGTATTTTTGAAATGTACATTTTTGGACCCACGTGACCCATGCTACAATACATTATTTCTTGCCAATTCTTCTGTTATTCTGTGCATCTCATTCACTAAAGAATGAATTGGTGGGTGAACTTAAGTGAATGCAGACCTGCCAAGTTTAAAAAACATTCCCCAGTGTTTATTCATTTGCATATCTAATGATGTCACACACACTGAAAAATAATTTGCTTGGGTTTTTATATTTATTTTTACACGTTGAACAGGAAAGTAAATTCTAATTAAAGGGATATTTAACAGTAAATAAATGTTAGACATAATGATGTGTTCAAGGTAAAGATTAGCCTAAAAATAATATGTAGATGTATTTTTTTAAACAATTATATTGTTAAAATATTGAAGACGTAAATGTA
Organism: Bombina bombina; assembly: GCF_027579735.1. Lineage (NCBI taxonomy): Eukaryota > Metazoa > Chordata > Amphibia > Anura > Bombinatoridae > Bombina > Bombina bombina. The sequence continues at coordinate 834,511,630 of NC_069500.1, forward strand.
AAGGTTTGCTTGCTATAAAGTAATGAATGTTGCCATGTTGGAAACTGGGTTTTCCCCTTATGTCTCTCTTAATAAAAGAGAGTGTTAAACAAGATTGTGTGGAATATTGGATTTTTTTATGTAACTAATTAGCAGGGTTTCCACACAACTTGTTTACTCTCTTTTATTTCCTGATTTATAATTGTCTCTAACTGTCCTCAGCGGAAGAGATATATGAGGGGCTAGGTTCCAACATGGTTAAGTCTATTACTTTATAGAAACTAACTCTCGAGTCTAATCAATATAGTTTTCATTTTTGCACTCCCTATACAAATCACTTGTACAACAGAATTCTGTAGGGGGCGCATGTTGGATAATGTCAGAGTGTTAAGCCGATGGAAAACAAAAATCCTCTCTTGTCATGGAGCTCTTCATTAACGTTTGGGCTGCACTACTTCATTAAAACTTAAAGGGACAGTCTAGTCAAAAATAAACTTTCATGATTTAGATAGGGCAAGCAATTTTAAGTAGGCTCATATGCTAATTTATAAGGCCGCCTCATTTTGACAGTGTTTCACAGCTAAACAGTGCTAGTTTATGTGTGACATATAGATAACATTATGCTCACTCCCGTGGAATTACTTATGAGTCAGCACTGATTGGCTAAAATGAAAGTCTCTCAAAAGAACTGAAATAAGGGGGCAGTTTGCAGGGGCTTAGCTACAAGGTAATCACAAAGGTAAAACGTGTATTAATATAACAGTGTTGGTTATGCAAAACTGGGGAATGGGTAATAAAGGGATTATCTATCTTTTTAACAATAAACATTTTCAAGTAGACTGTCCCTTTAAAAGACATGATTCAGGCAGAGCATACATTAAATTTAGTTCTATTATAAAATTTGCTATATTCCCCTCTGGGTTGCAAGTTGTGTGTGTCTTGTAGGTGACTGCATGTGGTGCCTGTTATATGAGAGTGTGTGGTGTGTGTGTTGTATGAGTGTGTGTGTGTGTTTTGTATGAGAGTGTGTGTGTGTGTTGCATGAGAGTGTGTGTTGTATGGAAGTGTGTGTGTGTGTTGTATGAGAGTGTGTGGGGTGTTTGTGTGTGTTGTATGAGAGTGTGTGTGTGTGTGTGTGTTGTATGAGAGTGTGTGTGTGTTATATGAGACTGTGTGTGTGTGTGTGTGTTGTATGAGAGTGTGTGTGTGTTGTATGAGACTGTGTGTGTGTGTGTTGTATGAGAGTGTGTGTTGTATGAGTGTGTGTGTGTGTTGTATGAGAGTGTGTGTGTGTTGTATGAGAGTGTGTGGTGTGTGTGTTGTATGAGAGTGTGTGTTGTATGAGTGTGTGTGTGTGTTGTATGAGAGTGTGTGTGTGTGTTGTATGAGAGTGTGTGTTGTATGAGAGTGTGCGTGTGTGTTGTATGAGAGTGTGTGTGTGTGTGTGACTGTGTGTGTGTGTTGTATGAGAGTGTGTGTGTGTCTGTTGTATGAGAGTGTGTGTGTGACTGTGTGTGTGTGATGTATGAGAGTGTGTGTGTGTGTTGTATGAGAGTGTGTGTGTGACTGTGTGTGTGTGTTGTATGAGAGTGTGTGTGTGACTGTGTGTGTGTGTGTGTTGTATGAGAGTGTGTGTGTGTGTTGTATGAGAGTGTGTGTGTGTGTGTGACTGTGTGTGTGTGTTGTATGAGAGTGTGTGTGTGTCTGTTGTATGAGAGTGTGTGTGTGACTGTGTGTGTGTGTTGTATGAGAGTGTGTGTGTGTGTGTTGTATGAGAGTGTGTGTGTGTTGTATGAGAGTGTGTGTGTGACTGTGTGTGTGTGTTGTATGAGAGAGTGTGTGTGTGTGTTGTATGAGAGTGTGTGTGTGACTGTGTGTGTGTGTGTGTGTGTTGTATGAGAGTGTGTGTGTGACTGTGTGTGTGTGTTGTATGAGAGTGTGTGTGTGTTGTATGAGAGTGTGTGTGTGACTGTGTGTGTGTGTTGTATGAGAGTGTGTGTGTGTTGTATGAGAGTGTGTGTGTTGTGTGAGAGTGTGTGTGTGTTGTATGAGAGTGTGTGTGTGTGTTGTATGAGAGTGTGTGTGTGACTGTGTGTGTGTGTTGTATGAGAGTGTGTGTGTGACTGTGTGTGTGTGTGTTGCATGAGAGTGTGTGTGTGACTGTGTGTGTGTGTGTTGTATGAGTGTGTGTGTGTGTGTGTGTGACTGTGTGTGTGTTGTATGAGAGTGTGTGTGTGTTGTATAAGAGTGTGTGTGTGTTGTATGAGAGTGTGTGTGTGTTGTATGAGAGTGTGTGTGTGTGTTGTATGAGAGTGTGTGTGTGACTGTGTGTGTGTGTGTTGTATGAGAGTGTGTGTGTGACTGTGTGTGTGTTGTATGAGAGTGTGTGTGTGTGTTGTATGAGAGTGTGTGTGTGTTGCATGAGAGTGTGTGTGTGTGTGTGCGTGTGACTGTGTGTGTGTGTTGTATGAGAGTGTGTGTGTGTGTGTGTGTGTGTGACTGTGTGTGTGTGTTGTATGAGAGTGTGTGTGTGTCTGTTGTATGAGAGTGTGTGTGTGACTGTGTGTGTGTGTTGTATGAGAGTGTGTGTGTGTGTTGTATGAGAGTGTGTGTGTGTTGTATGAGAGTGTGTGTGTGACTGTGTGTGTGTGTTGTATGAGAGTGTGTGTGTGTGTTGTATGAGAGTGTGTGTGTTACTGTGTGTGTGTGTGTTGTATGAGAGTGTGTGTGTGACTGTGTGTGTGTGTTGTATGAGAGTGTGTGTGTGACTGTGTGTGTGTGTTGTATGAGAGTGTGTGTGTGTTGTATGAGAGTGTGTGTGTGACTGTGTGTGTGTTGTATGAGAGTGAATGTGTGTTGTATGAGAGTGTGTGTGTTGTATGAGAGTGTGTGTGTGTTGTATGAGAGTGCGTGTGTGACTGTGTGTGTGTGTTGTATGAGAGTGTGTGTGTGACTGTGTGTGTGTGTTGTATGAGAGTGTGTGTGTGTGTTGTATGAGAGTGTGTGTGTGACTGTGTGTGTGTGTTGTATGAGAGTGAGTGTGTGTTGTATGAGAGTGTGTGTGTGTGTGTGTTGTATGAGTGTGTGTGTGTGACTGTGTGTGTGTTGTATGAGAGTGTGTGTGTGTGTTGTATGAGAGTGTGTGTGTGTTGCATGAGAGTGTGTGTGTGTTGTATGAGAGTGTGTGTGTGTGTTTTATGAGAGTGTGTGTGTGTTGTATGAGAGTGTGTGTGTGTGTTGTATGAGAGTGTGTGTGTGTGTTGTATGAGAGTGTGTGTGTGTGTTGTATGAGAGTGAGTGTGTGTTGTATGAGAGTGTGTGTGTGTGTTGTATGAGAGTGTGTGTGTTGTATGAGAGTGTGTGTGTGTGTTGTATGAGAGTGTGTGTGTGTGTTGTATGAGTGTGTGTGTGTGTTGTATGAGAGTGTGTGTGTGTGTTGTATGAGAGTGTGTGTGTGACTGTGTGTGTGTGTTGTATGAGAGTGTGTGTGTGTGTTGTATGAGAGTGTGTGTGTGACTGTGTGTGTGTGTGTTGTATGAGAGTGAGTGTGTGTTGTATGAGAGTGTGTGTGTGTGTGTTGTATGAGAGTGTGTGTGTGACTGTGTGTGTGTTGTATGAGAGTGTGTGTGTGTTGTATGAGAGTGTGTGTGTGTTGCATGAGAGTGTGTGTGTGTTGTATGAGAGTGTGTGTGTGTGTTTTATGAGAGTGTGTGTGTGTTGTATGAGAGTGTGTGTGTGTGTTGTATGAGAGTGTGTGTGTGTGTTGTATGAGAGTGAGTGTGTGTTGTATGAGAGTGTGTGTGTGTGTTGTATGAGAGTGTGTGTGTGTTGTATGAGAGTGTGTGTGTGTGTTGTATGAGAGTGTGTGTGTGTGTTGTATGAGTGTGTGTGTGTGTTGTATGAGAGTGTGTGTGTGTGTTGTATGAGAGTGTGTGTGTGTTGTATGAGAGTGTGTGTGTGTGTGTTGTATGAGTGTGTGTGTGTGTTGTATGAGAGTGTGTGTGTGTTTTATGAGAGTGTGTGTGTGTTGTATGAGAGTGTGTGTGTGTTGTATGAGAGTGTGTGTGTGTTGTATGAGAGTGTGTGTGTGTGTTGTATGAGAGTGTGTGTGTGTGTTGTATGAGAGTGTGTGTGTGTGTTGTATGAGAGTGAGTGTGTGTTGTATGAGAGTGAGTGTGTGTTGTATGAGAGTGTGTGTGTGTGTTGTATGAGAGTGTGTGTGTGTGTTGTATGAGAGTGTGTGTGTGTTGTATGAGAGTGTGTGTGTGTGTTGTATGAGAGTGTGTGTGTGTGTTGTATGAGTGTGTGTGTGTTGTATGAGAGTGTGTGTGTGTGTGTTATATGAGAGTGTGTGTGTGACTGTGTGTGTGTGTGTTGCATGAGAGTGTGTGTGTGACTGTGTGTGTGTGTGTTGTATGAGTGTGTGTGTGTGTGTGTGTGACTGTGTGTGTGTTGTATGAGAGTGTGTGTGTGTTGTATAAGAGTGTGTGTGTGTTGTATGAGAGTGTGTGTGTGTTGTATGAGAGTGTGTGTGTGTGTTGTATGAGAGTGTGTGTGTGACTGTGTGTGTGTGTGTTGTATGAGAGTGTGTGTGTGACTGTGTGTGTGTTGTATGAGAGTGTGTGTGTGTGTTGTATGAGAGTGTGTGTGTGTTGCATGAGAGTGTGTGTGTGCGTGTGACTGTGTGTGTGTGTTGTATGAGAGAGTGTGTGTGTGTGTGTGTGTGACTGTGTGTGTGTGTTGTATGAGAGTGTGTGTGTGTCTGTTGTATGAGAGTGTGTGTGTGACTGTGTGTGTGTGTTGTATGAGAGTGTGTGTGTGTTGTATGAGAGTGTGTGTGTGTTGTATGAGAGTGTGTGTGTGACTGTGTGTGTGTGTTGTATGAGAGTGTGTGTGTGTGTTGTATGAGAGTGTGTGTGTTACTGTGTGTGTGTGTGTTGTATGAGAGTGTGTGTGTGACTGTGTGTGTGTGTGTTGTATGAGAGTGTGTGTGTGACTGTGTGTGTGTGTTGTATGAGAGTGTGTGTGTGTTGTATGAGAGTGTGTGTGTGACTGTGTGTGTGTTGTATGAGAGTGAATGTGTGTTGTATGAGAGTGTGTGTGTGTGTTGTATGAGAGTGTGTGTGTGTTGTATGAGAGTGTGTGTGTGACTGTGTGTGTGTGTTGTATGAGAGTGTGTGTGTGACTGTGTGTGTGTGTTGTATGAGAGTGTGTGTGTGTGTTGTATGAGAGTGTGTGTGTGACTGTGTGTGTGTGTTGTATGAGAGTGAGTGTGTGTTGTATGAGAGTGTGTGTGTGTGTGTGTGTTGTATGAGAGTGTGTGTGTGACTGTGTGTGTGTTGTATGAGAGTGTGTGTGTGTGTTGTATGAGAGTGTGTGTGTGTTGCATGAGAGTGTGTGTGTGTTGTATGAGAGTGTGTGTGTGTGTTTTATGAGAGTGTGTGTGTGTTGTATGAGAGTGTGTGTGTGTGTTGTATGAGAGTGTGTGCGTGTGTTGTATGAGAGTGTGTGTGTGTGTTGTATGAGAGTGAGTGTGTGTTGTATGAGAGTGTGTGTGTGTGTTGTATGAGAGTGTGTGTGTGTTGTATGAGAGTGTGTGTGTGTGTTGTATGAGAGTGTGTGTGTGTGTTGTATGAGTGTGTGTGTGTGTTGTATGAGAGTGTGTGTGTGTGTTGTATGAGAGTGTGTGTGTGACTGTGTGTGTGTGTTGTATGAGAGTGTGTGTGTGTGTTGTATGAGAGTGTGTGTGTGACTGTGTGTGTGTGTTGTATGAGAGTGAGTGTGTGTTGTATGAGAGTGTGTGTGTGTGTGTGTTGTATGAGTGTGTGTGTGTGACTGTGTGTGTGTTGTATGAGAGTGTGTGTGTGTTGTATGAGAGTGTGTGTGTGTTGCATGAGAGTGTGTGTGTGTTGTATGAGAGTGTGTGTGTGTGTTTTATGAGAGTGTGTGTGTGTTTTATGAGAGTGTGTGTGTGTTGTATGAGAGTGTGTGTGTGTGTTGTATGAGTGTGTGTGTGTGTGTTGTATGAGAGTGAGTGTGTGTTGTATGAGAGTGTGTGTGTGTGTTGTATGAGAGTGTGTGTGTGTTGTATGAGAGTGTGTGTTGTATGAGAGTGTGTGTGTGTGTGTTGTATGAGTGTGTGTGTGTGTGTTGTATGAGAGTGTGTGTGTGTGTGTTGTATGAGAGTGTGTGTGTGTTGTATGAGAGTGTGTGTGTGTGTGTTGTATGAGTGTGTGTGTGTGTTGTATGAGAGTGTGTGTGTGTTGTATGAGAGTGTGTGTGTGTTGTATGAGAGTGTGTGTGTGTTGTATGAGAGTGTGTGTGTGTGTTGTATGAGTGTGTGTGTGTGTGTTGTATGAGAGTGAGTGTGTGTTGTATGAGAGTGAGTGTGTGTTGTATGAGAGTGTGTGTGTGTGTTGTATGAGAGTGTGTGTGTGTGTTGTATGAGAGTGTGTGTGTTGTATGAGTGTGTGTGTGTGTTGTATGAGAGTGTGTGTGTGTGTTGTATGAGAGTGTGTGTGTGTGTTGTATGAGTGTGTGTGTGTGTTGTATGAGAGTGTGTGTGTGTGTGTTGTATGAGTGTGTGTGTGTTGTATGAGAGTGTGTGTGTGTGTTGTATGAGTGTGTGTGTGTGTGTTGTATGAGTGTGTGTTGTATGAGAGTGTGTGTGTGTTGTATGAGAGTGTGTGTGTGTGTTGTATGAGAGTGTGTGTGTGTGTTGTATGAGAGTGAGTGTGTGTTGTATGAGAGTGTGTGTGTGTGTTGTATGAGAGTGTGTGTGTGTGTTGTATGAGAGTGTGTGTGTGTGTTGTATGAGTGTGTGTGTGTGTTGTATGAGAGTGTGTGTGTGTGTTGTATGAGAGTGTGTGTGTGTTGTATGAGAGTGTGTGTGTGTGTTGTATGAGTGTGTGTGTGTTGTATGAGAGTGTGTGTGTGTGTTGTATGAGTGTGTGTGTGTGTGTTGTATGAGAGTGTGTGTGTGTGTGTTGTATGAGTGTGTGTGTGTGTTGTATGAGAGTGTGTGTGTGTGTTGTATGAGTGTGTGTGTGTGTTGTATGAGAGTGTGTGTGTGTTGTATGAGAGTGTGTGTGTGTTGTATGAGAGTGTGTGTGTTGTATGAGTGTGTGTGTGTGTTGTATGAGAGTGTGTGTGTGTGTTGTATGAGAGTGTGTGTGTGTGTTGTATGAGTGTGTGTGTGTGTTGTATGAGAGTGTGTGTGTGTGTGTTGTATGAGAGTGTGTGTGTGACTGTGTGTGTGTGTGTTGCATGAGAGTGTGTGTGTGACTGTGTGTGTGTGTGTTGTATGAGTGTGTGTGTGTGTGTGTGTGACTGTGTGTGTGTTGTATGAGAGTGTGTGTGTGTTGTATAAGAGTGTGTGTGTGTTGTATGAGAGTGTGTGTGTGTTGTATGAGAGTGTGTGTGTGTGTTGTATGAGAGTGTGTGTGTGACTGTGTGTGTGTGTGTGTTGTATGAGAGTGTGTGTGTGACTGTGTGTGTGTTGTATGAGAGTGTGTGTGTGTGTTGTATGAGAGTGTGTGTGTGTTGCATGAGAGTGTGTGTGTGTGTGTGCGTGTGACTGTGTGTGTGTGTTGTATGAGAGTGTGTGTGTGTGTGTGTGTGTGTGTGACTGTGTGTGTGTGTTGTATGAGAGTGTGTGTCTGTTGTATGAGAGTGTGTGTGTGACTGTGTGTGTGTGTTGTATGAGAGTGTGTGTGTGTGTTGTATGAGAGTGTGTGTGTGTTGTATGAGAGTGTGTGTGTGACTGTGTGTGTGTGTTGTATGAGAGTGTGTGTGTGTGTTGTATGAGAGTGTGTGTGTTACTGTGTGTGTGTGTGTGTGTGTTGTATGAGAGTGTGTGTGTGACTGTGTGTGTCTGTTGTATGAGAGTGTGTGTGTGACTGTGTGTGTGTGTTGTATGAGAGTGTGTGTGTGTTGTATGAGAGTGTGTGTGTGACTGTGTGTGTGTTGTATGAGAGTGAATGTGTGTTGTATGAGAGTGTGTGTGTGACTGTGTGTGTGTGTTGTATGAGAGTGTGTGTGTGTGTTGTATGAGAGTGTGTGTGTGTGTTGTATGAGAGTGAGTGTGTGTTGTATGAGAGTGAGTGTGTGTTGTATGAGAGTGTGTGTGTGTGTTGTAGGAGAGTGTGTGTGTGTGTTGTATGAGAGTGTGTGTGTTGTATGAGTGTGTGTGTGTGTTGTATGAGAGTGTGTGTGTGTGTTGTATGAGAGTGTGTGTGTGTGTTGTATGAGTGTGTGTGTGTGTTGTATGAGAGTGTGTGTGTCTGTGTTGTATGAGTGTGTGTGTGTTGTATGAGAGTGTGTGTGTGTGTTGTATGAGTGTGTGTGTGTGTGTGTGTTGTATGAGTGTGTGTTGTATGAGAGTGTGTGTGTGTTGTATGAGAGTGTGTGTGTGTGTGTGTTGTATGAGAGTGTGTGTGTTGTATGAGAGTGAGTGTGTGTTGTATGAGAGTGTGTGTGTGTGTTGTATGAGAGTGTGTGTGTGTGTTGTATGAGTGTGTGTGTGTGTTGTATGAGAGTGTGTGTGTGTGTTGTATGAGAGTGTGTGTGTGTTGTATGAGAGTGTGTGTGTGTGTTGTATGAGTGTGTGTGTGTTGTATGAGAGTGTGTGTGTGTGTTGTATGAGTGTGTGTGTGTGTTGTATGATTGTGTGTGTGTGTGTTGTATGAGTGTGTGTGTGTTGTATGAGAGTGTGTGTGTGTGTTGTATGAGTGTGTGTGTGTGTTGTATGAGAGTGTGTGTGTGTTGTATGAGAGTGTGTGTGTGTTGTATGAGAGTGTGTGTGTGTTGTATGAGAGTGTGTGTGTGTGTTGTATGAGAGTGTGTGTGTTATTAGCTATTAGAACACTTTCAAGTTTGACTACAATCAGGAGGAATATAATACACACACATTTTAGTAACTTTGCCAAAAATGGTTGTATATTACTTCAGAATTTTTCAGACCAAGCATAATAATAGTGTTGTGCAGGTATGTGGTATCATTGCACTGGGTTTTGGAAAAAAAAGGTTTGAAGAACCCTGCTCAAGCTGCTTCATGAAAGTTTAATTTTGACTTCACCGTACCATATCCCTTTAATTTTGCCACAAAACCTTTTTTTTTCATTATTAAACCTTTGTTTCATATATAACTTTGAAACCTAATTGTTTACTTCTGATCTCCAAAATTGCTACATTTTACTGCAATATTTTGAATTGTGCTCAAGCGCATTACTTAGCTAATAATCTGTAATACAAGTTCAATGCTTCTTGCACTATGGGGCCTATCTATCACGCTCCGAAACGGAGCTTGACGGCCCGTGTTTCTGGCGAGTCTTCAGACTCGGCAGAAACACAAGTTATGGAGCAGCGGTCACAAAGACCGCTGCTCCATAACCCTGTCCGCCTGCTCTGAGCAGAAGGACGCAGGGGGTGTCAATCGGGTTGATTGATACCCCCTGCTGGCGGCCGATTGGCCGCGAGTCTGCAGGGGCGGTGTTGCACCAGCAGCTCACAAGAGCTGCTGGTGCAATGCTGAATACGGAGAGCGTATTGCTCTCCGCATTCAGCGAGGTCTTGCGGACCTGATCCGCACTGTCGGATCAGGGCTGCAAGACCTTTAATAAATAGGCCCCTATATATTAAAAGTAAAGGGCACAGTAGAAACATTTTGGGCCGTGTTAAGATGCCTTGGTAACATTTTTTTAACCATTTATTTGTAATACCAGATTTTGAGTTATTCTTTGCAGGAGAGCTTGAGCGCAAGATAATGCACCCTGCACAATTAATTGTGCTCCACTTGTAATGTAATCTAGCCCTCTGTGTATAACTGCTCTCTGCCAGCAAAACTGGGATTAGCTACTGTAGCTAGAGCTTGTTTGCCAATCATCTGTTCCCATATAGCCCTAAATATGTTCTATTTTGTAGTGCTATTTGCATAATATGGAAGAATTTGTTTATTCTTCCGTGGGTAGTCTTGCTTTCTTCATTGAGGTCTGTCATGGTGAATCTGATATACAGAGAGTTGTTCTATGCTGTCTCATAAGTAGTCTGCTTTAGAGAATCGTGGCCACTATTAAGTTGCACTTAAAGTGATAATAAACTTTCCCCTTAACACGTAATTATATATGTATATAATCATATACATATATAGTTACATAGAAATAATTTAGCGCTCCACTTGTAATCTAGCCCATAATTGGCTATAAATAGGATATTAGAATGTTTTGTTTTGGGTATAGGGTTGCACCTTTCTTGGGGGAAAAAATACTAGTTGTTCTAATTAGCATACATTTACATACTTAAATATGCAGTACAATTTAGAAATCAGAACTAATAGAGCAGATTTTAAATTAGATTTCCTAAACAGTCCTTAACACCTCTATTCTGTGAATCAACTACCCCTTCAGTGCTTTCACATATTACTCCAGATTATGCTACGCTCAATTTGACGTTACGTGACCCCTTGCTCTTGTATTTGCTTTTATCCTCAGCTTTATTAAAGGGACAGTAAAGTCAAAATTAAACTTTTGTGATTCAAATAGAGCATGTCATTTTAAATACCTTTACAATTTACTTCTGTTATCAGATTTACTTTGTTCTCTTGGTATCCTTTGTTGTTAAAAAGCAAACATGGTTCAATCGGCTCGCCAGATATGTTCATCAAGCTCCCAGTATTGCATTGCTGCTCCTTCAACAAAGGATATCAAGTGAATTAATAAATTTGATAATAGAAGAAAATTGGAAAGTTGTTTAAAATTGTATGTTCCATCAGAATCATGAAATATTTTTTTACATTTTATGTCCCTTTAAATTCCTTAATATAAGTGATCACATGTCCATGGAACACCTTGTTTAACTTAACACCACAAAGTCTAACTCAGGGTTCTTCAAAAAAAATTCCCAAGACCCAGCCCCATGATACCACATACCTTTACGACCATATTTTTAGTCTGAAAACAAACTAGCTGCAATTTTTTACTAAAATGTGTGCATACTTTTTTCCTGATTGTAGATAAATGTGGACGTATTGTAAAAGGTAATAAGACACACACACTCTCATACAATACACACACATCGCACACTGTTTTACACAACACACACATGCACACCACACATACACTCTCATACAACACACGCACTCTCATACAACACACACCTCACACAAACTCAAACACAAACACACACCACACATACTCTAATACAATACACACACACACCACACACTCTCTCATACAATACACACACATCGCACACAGTTTTACACAACACACACATACAAACCACACATACACTCTCATACAACACACACACTCTCATACAACACACACCTCACACAAACTCAAAAACAAACACACACCACACATACTCTAATACAATACACACACCACACCACACACTCTCTCATACAATACACACACATCGCACACAGTTTTACACAACACACACATACACACCACACATACACTCTCATACAACACACACACTCTCATACAACACACACCTCACACAAACTCAAACACAAACACACACCACACATACTCTAATACAATACACACACACACCACACACTCTCTCATACAATACACACACATCACACACAGTTTTACACAACACACACATACACACCACACATACACTCTCATACAACACACACACTCTCATACAACACACACCTCACACAAACTCAAAAACAAACACACACCACACATACTCTAATGCAATACACCCACACACACCACACTCTCTCATACAATACACACACATCGCACACAGTTTTACACAACACACACATACACACTATACATACACTCTCATACAACACACACACTCTCATACAACACACACCTCACACAAACTCAAACACAAACACACACCACACATACTCTAATACAATAAACACACACACCACACACTCTCTCATACAATACACACACATCGCACACAATTTTACACAACACACACATACACACCACACATACACTCTCATACAACACACACACTCTCATACAACACACACACTCTCATACAACATACATCTCACACAAACTCAAACACAAACACACACCACACATACTCTAATACAATACACATACACACCACACACACTCTCATGAAACACACACCACACACACACACACTCTCATACAATGCACACAAACATTGCGTACACTCTCATACAACACACACACCACACACACTCTCATACAATACACACACATTGCGTGCCCTCCCTCATACAACACACACACACACACACCACACACTCTCATAAAACACACACACTCTCATACAACACACACATACACACCACACACACTCATACAACACACACCCTCTCATACAACACACACATACACACCACACACTCTCATTCCACACATAAACTCTCATACAACACACACCACACACATTCTCATACAACACAAACACACACCACACACACAAGTCTCCAAGTCGCGACCCAGTAAACATGGTGTTTCGACCCAGTAATGGGTCCCAACCCGTGGTTTGAAGAACCCTGATCTAAGGTTAAATTATGTGAATATTCATTTGTACTTTGTGTCTCTTTCTAAGGGAGAAACTTAGAGAATGTCCCACTATAAGATACATAGCGTTCAATGTCATTCTTTTTTTGCATACTTCTGGGGAATTTTTAGTCCTCAGTTTTAAATCTGAGGGCAAACAGACATTCCTGCATCTAGGCCAGTGCTCCCCCTTCACTGAGCTTCAGGCAGTCTGCGTGTTGGTGACCACGTGTCTTGGGGAATTTAAGTAACGAACTCTCTGTTAACATTGACCTTATAGTTGCAAAACCAGTTTGTTTACTTGTAAATATCTGGCATCAAATCACTCATATGACAGTTTCAGTTAGATTGTACATACTTTTGATTCATAAAAGTGTTTTACATATCTGGAGCAATATACCAGTAGTAACTCTTTGTCTGGGAAATTATATCACACCATAATTATAAAACCATGGGCCTGATTATGTAACATTCATTAGATGATACATGAACAACATGGCTGACAAGTGCAGGGCTGCCCTCAGGGAAGTCTATTAAAAAAGAGGCTTTTCCTGCCTCCCATAGAAAGTAATAGAATTCTAGAATGAAATGCTTTGCAGGGGAGACTGAAAATAAGTTTGCTACCTCAGCCATTTTAACCTGGACAATTATGAGTTACACATGCTGCAGAGTGTGCTGTGAGGAACATCACTAGTGCTGTCCAATTGCACTATATTGATGTGTTATCCAGAGGCACGACACCTGTACATACCCTGCAGCATGTGTAATTCATAACTGCCCAGGTTAACATGGCTGAAGTGGCATCCCTAAGTGAACATAGCAGGAAGCAGGGGGGCATTTAAAAAAATAAATACGGCTGCCAATACAAATCAGATTAGTTTGGTGTCAGACTATTGTTTCTTACAATCGCCTCTATTTTCATATGAATTTTTTTTAGTAGGGTAATGAATGTTTTGACATAATGGGCTAGATTACAAGTGGAGCGCTAATTTACCGCAAACTTGTGGTAGCAATTAGAGCTCAATTTTTTTTTCAAAATATCACCCGATTGCCCCCCCAAAAAAGTGTAGTGTTTTTTTAAAATAAAAAATGTAGCATTTTTATTATTTTAAATAAAAACTACATGATGCAGTTTTAAGGGCTGAAAGTGAGTGGGCGTGGGGTGTTAGAAAAAAATTGTTTATATATATATATGTCTGTGTGTGTGTTATTAATATGTGTATATACACATATAAATACATACATATATATGTATATATTCATATACATACTGTATATATTTTAAATGTTCTGCCCATTGCTGCACGAGTTACCCCCTTCTCTGCGCTAGGTTCTGAGCCATGTATGACGGCATCAGAACGAGGCTCCCATTCGAGCCTATGAAAGTCCGCTCCGATGAGCGCAAAGCAAATACAATGTCAACACAAGGTCACGTTCACATTGCACTCATCAACTTGTAATACCAGCACACATTTGCGTGCCCTGGTATTACTCAGTGGAGCGCAGATATCGTGCTCAAGTAAGCGATATTTTGCGCTCCACTCTTTATCTGACCCAATATTGCCACCATTCAGTTTGAAAAATGAAACTGCGAGATCTGTAGAGGGAAAATGTTTATAGAATATGTGGCCCTTGTAGAGAAAATTAATTTTACAATAAGGAAAACAATATGAATTTTGTATTATAAGTAGGAATGGCACAGTGTTTTTTGCATGTGCAATGTAGTTTTATTAGAGGCTACATTTATTTTTGTTTCATATGATTTTTAAGTTACAATTTTTTTGTGTGAGCTTTTGTAATATATGCATTGCCTTGACATACTTTAAGAGACTGTAAAGTCAAAGTTAAACGTTCATGATTCAGATAAAGCATCCAATTTTAAACAACTTTTTAAATTAGTCCTATAATCTAATTTGATTTGTTTTCTTGGTATCCATTGTTGAAAAGCATACCTGGGTAATCTCAGGAGCAGCAGTGCACTACTGGGAGCTATCTGCTGATTGGTGGCTGCACATATATGCCTCTTGTCATTGGCTCACATGATGTGTTCAGCTAGCTCCCAGTAGTGCATTGCTGCTCTTTCAACAAAGGATACCAAGGGAATGAAGCAAATCAGATAATAGAAGTCAATAGGAAATATGTTTCAAATTGTATGATCTATCTGAATTGTGAAAGACAAATCTTGAGTTTCATGTCCCTTTAAAAGCAGGGAACATGCCTTTGAGAGACGCACTTTTCTCAAGGTAAAAACTGCCTTTAGAGAATTCCACCAGGGGTTTCATAGGATTGGAGAGATATCTCACTGAATCTCAAAAATCCAGAGATCTGTAGATAATTGGGCCCTATATTATATATTTATCATAATTAGGCTGACCATATTGCCGCTTTAAGAAGGAACACATATGAAAAATACATATGTGAGGGTTCTTATACAAAAACATTTCTTTAAACAGCCCTGAAAACAGCCCTGACATATGTATTTTTCATATGTCAGGGCTGTTTTCAGGGCTGTAGATGCAATAAGAGCTAAGAGTGAAACCGAAATCTTGCAGAAAGAATTGCAGAAGTATCAAAGCTTGTGAGATCGGGAAATTCATAAACATTTGCACCTGTCCATTGTCAGTGTCACGTGTGAGTTCTGAGATCAGCGCCATTAGAATCAATGGAGCAGCATCTATCTTGTAACCTTTGACTTCCCTCCACACAGAACAAACTGCATTTTGTGGCTAGGAATTAGGGACTCCGGTGGTTGAGTAGGACCCATATTATTTTGTGGGTGAGACTGTCTCATGAGTGGGTAGTGGGTGTTTTAAAATAAAATTAACTGCTTAGCAATAGGTTTTCCTTTCCTGTGCAAAATGTAACGTATTGGGCACTTAACATAACTATGTGTTAAAGGGACAGTACAGTCAGAATTAAAGGGACAGTCTAGACCAAAATAAACTTTCATGATTCAGATAGAGCATGTAATTTTAAACAATTTTCCAATTTACTTTTATCACCAATTTTGCTTTGTTCTCTTGGTATTCTTAGTTGAAAGCTTAACCTAGGAGGTTCATATGCTAATTTCTTAGACCTTGAAGCCCACCTCTTTCAGATTGCATTTTAACAGTTTTTCACCACTAGAGGGTGTTAGTTCACGTATTTCATATAGATAACACTGTGCTCGTGCACAAGAAGTTATCTGGGAGCAGGCACTGATTGGCTAGACTGCAAGTCTGTCAAAAGAACTGAAAAAAGGGGCAGTTTGCAGAGGCTTAGATACAAGATAATCACAGAGGTTAAAATTATATTATTAGAACTGTGTTGATTATGCAAAACTGGGAAATGGGTAATAAAGGGATTATCTATCTTTTAAAAGAATAAAAATTCTGGTGTAGACTGTCCCTTTAAATGTTCATTATTCAGATAGAGCAGGCATTATTAAACAACTTTCCAATTTACCCTTGTTATCAAATTTGTCTTATTCTCTTGGTATTGTTTGTTGAAAGGCATACCTAGATAAGCTCAGGAACAGCACTGCACTACTAGGAGCAAGCTGGTGATTGGTGGGCGCACATATATGCCTCTTGTCATTGGTTCACCATGTACTCAGGTGCATGGCTTCTCCTTCGACAAAGGATTCCAAGAAAATTAAGCAAATTTGATAATAGAAGTACATTCTATCTGAATCATGAAAGAAAATATTGGGGTTTCATGTCCCTTTAATGACAGGAACGCACACTAACAATACGCCTGGCGAAGCTCAATTAATTTAATCATAATCTTTCCTTTATGATGAGGCCCCTCATCAAGCGTATGAATGTTTATGAATCTAGACTATTCTCTAGATAATGATAGTATTACTCTTTTCAAAGATTATTTAAGACCACATTTAGTAAAACTATGCAATAGCACGTCATAATGTGACGCTTAAAATTATAGTTATTCACTTAATTAGATTTAGGGCAAGATTTATGCATTTGCGAAAGGACAAGATTCACACATTGTAAACCTGTCCGCATCTTATCGCAAACTGTGGGACAAATGTATTCCCCATATTTATCATTGAACGCGGGAACACTTGTGCAATACCACCCCTCTAGCCTCAAGCAACCAATTGCGTGATAGTAAGGCTTGCCAATCACCCAGTCAAATTAATCCACAGTGATTTTCATCCGCCAACTCCGGCATTTTCCGCATAATTAATTTTGCTCTTAGTCTGTGGATGGGTAGAACTGTTAACATGTCACCATAGTGGGTATAAATAGTACTTTTCCTTTTTTTCTAGTAATTCTATAGTTTTTAAAGGGACATTCTTTTGTGGAAAAACAAATTAAATGATTAAATTCCGTTAGAGCATATTATTTTTGCTTTACTGATTCAAGCATATTATGCGCTTAACTCCTGCACAGGAGTTACATACATTACAGTTTCCAAGATGACCATAGCCGATTAGCCAATCAGGAGTAGCAAAGAATTTTAATAGGGGTACCTGTTATGTCTATCCCATCCTTTAAACAAATACGGCTAAATTACAAGTTTTGTAGGTAAAGCTGTGCGTGGCTAACGAGCAGTTTTCCCTCACCACTCACCTACAGTAACGCTGGTATTACAGGTTTTTCTTAAACCCGGCGTTAGCCGCAGAAAAGTGAGAGAAGAGCATAATTTTGCTCCACATCTCACCTCAATACCAGCGCTGCTTACGGTAGTGGTGAGCTGGCTAAACGTGCTCGTGCACGATTTCCCCATAGGAATCAATGGGGCAGAGCCGGCTGAAATAAAACCTAACACCTGGAAAAAAGCAGCGTTCAGCTCTTAATGCAGCCCCATTGATTCCTATGGGGAAATACATTTAAGTCTACACCTAACACCCTAACATGAACCCCGAGTCTAAACACCCCTAATCTTACACTTATTAACCCCTAATCTGCCACCCCGACATCGCCGACACCTGCATTATAATTATTAACCCCTAATCTGCCGCCCCCAATGTCGCCGCAACCTACCTACACTTCTTAACCCCTAATCTGCCGCCCACCACTAAAATAAAGTTATTAACCCCTAAACCTCCATACTCCCGCATCGCAAACACTAGTTACATTTTATTAACCCCTAATCTGCCGTCCTTAACATCGCCACCACCTACCTACATTTATTAACCCCTAATCTGCCGCCCCCAACGTGGCCGCCACTATATTAAATGTATTAACCCCTAAATCTAACTCTAACCCTAACACCCCTCTAACTTAAATATAATTTAAATAAATCTAAATAAAATTACTACAATTAACTAAATAATTCCTATTTAAAACTAAATACTTACCTATAAAATAAACCCTAAGCTAGCTACAATATAACTAATAGTTACATTGTATCTAGATTAGGGTTTATTTTTATTTTACAGGCAACTTTGTATTTATTTTAACTAGGTAGAATAGCTATTAAATAGTTATTAACTGCAAGACTCGTAATACCAGCGTTAGGAGAAAAGCAGCGTTGGGACCTCTCAACGCTGCTTTTTAAGGCTAATGCAAAACTCGTAATCTAGGTAGGTGATATTCATCTGAAACCTTCATCCTTTACAAATAAATAAGTTCCAGAAAGAAGTGACACTGTGCATGTGAATAATGCACAGCACAAACTGTATCACTTTTATTGGTTGCCTTATAAAAAAATAAGACACATATATACTACTGAATATACCTGAGTATGCCCTAATGCAGTGTTTTTCAACCAGTCTGCCGTGGCACACTAGTGTGCCGTGAGAGATCCTCAGGTGTGCCACGGCAGACTGACAACAGTGTGACATATTATTTAAACTTTGCTTGTTTTTTACTCCCAGTGCAGGGATAGTTTGTAGGAGGCATGGCATAACAGCACAATACATACAGTATGTGTGTGTTTGTGTGTATGTGTATATATATATGCTGTATTAGGCTACAATGTGTGATTTTTTTTAAATTTTGGGATGGTGGTGTGCCACGGGATTTTTTAATGTAAAAAAGTGTGCCACGGCAAAAAAAAGGTTAAAAATCACTGCCCTAATGGAAGGGACCAGAGTCTAAACAAAGAATACCAAGAAAAAAGTGGTCAATTTGATAATAAAAGTAGACTGGAGTTTAATTTTTTATTGTCTGAACCCCATGTCCCTTTAAAAGAACGATCAACAATAGTTTCAGGAAAAAAAGAGGAACAAAATTCTAGCTATCTATGAAGGAAGCTGTACAAACCTCTCCTTTTGCAAAGCTTTATCTGGGATCAAACTGCACAGCAATTTGCAGGATGTTTATAAGCTTTGTCTTTCCATTTCTGACAAGTTAGCAATTAAAGAAAAACGTTTATGACTCATAACCTATCTGTAAAGCTTCAACAGATTAACACCAAAGAATGCAATAGTATAAAAGACATTACAGTAGGTAATTTTTAGTGAGACAACCATTTAAATTATATTGGGGTTTTTTTTAAGCAGACTCATATTATACCATTATACTATGAATTATATCATAATATGTGAGAACACTGCCACAAAATGTGTTCAAATGTATATTTGTATTAAAATATTAATGCCTAGATTTAGAGTTTGGCGTTAGCCGTCAAAAGCAGCGTTAAGGGGTCCTAACGCTGCTTTTGACCGCCCGCTGGTATTTAGAGTCAGGCAGGAAAGGGTCTACCGCTCACTTTCTTTCTGCGACTTGAGGCTACCGCAGATTCCCTTACGTCAATTGCGTATCCTATCTTTTCAATGGGATTTACCTAACGCTGATATTTCGAGTCTTGGAAGAAGTGAGCGGTAGACCCTCTACCAACAAGACTCCAACCGCAAAAAAAAGTCAGTAGTTAAGAGCTTTATGGGCTAACGCGGGAACATAAAGCTCTTAACTACTGTGCTATAAAGTACACTAACACCCATAAACTACCTATGAACCCCTAAACCGAGGCCCCCCCACTATCGCAAACCCCATAATAATTTTTTTTAACCCCAATCTTCCGCTCCGGACACCGCCGCAACCTACATTATCCATATGAACCCCTAATCTGCTGCCCCTAACATCACCGACACCTATATTATATTTATTACCCCCTAATCTGCCCCCCCAACCGTCGCCGCAACCTACCTACACTTATTAACCCCTAATCTGCCGACCGGACCTCGCCGCCACTATAATAAATGTATTAACCCCTAAACAGCCGCACTCCCGCCTCGCAAACACTATAATAAATTGTATTAACCCCTAATCTGCCCTCCCTAACATCGCCGCCACCTACCTACAAATATTAACCCCTAAGCTCCCGCCCGCAACGTCGCCGTTACTATAATAAATGTATTAACCCCTAAACCTAAGTCTAACCCTAACACCCCAAACTTAAATATCATTTAAATAAAACAAACTAAATTTACTATAATTTAATAAATTATTCCTTTTTAAAACTAAATACTTACCTATAAAATAAACCCTAATATAGCTACAATATAACTAATAGTTACATTGTAGCTATTTTAGGATTTATATTTATTTTACAGGCAACTTTGTATTTATTTTAACTAGGTACAATAGCTATTAAATAGTTAATAACTATTTAATAGCTACCTAGTTAAAATAATTACAAAATTACCTGTAAAATAAATCCTAACCTAAGTTACAAATACACCTAACACTACACTAGCAATAAATTAATGAAATAAATTACCTACAATTAGCTATACTAAAATACAATTAAATAAACTAATCTATAATACAAAAACAAACAAACACTAAATTACAGAAAATAAAAAAATGTACAAGAAGTTTAAACTAATTACACCTAATCTAAGCCCCCTAATAAAATAAAAAAGCCCCCAAAATAATAAAATGCCCTACCCTATTCTAAATTAAAAAGTAACCAGCTCTTTTACCAGCCCTTAAAAGGGCCTTTTGCGGGCATTGCCACAAAGTAATCAGCTCTTTTACCTGTAAATAAAAATACAATACCGACCCCCCAACATTAAAACCCACCACCCACATACCCCTACTTTAACCCACCCAAACCCCCCTTAATTAAACCTAACACTAACCCCCTGAAGATCTCCCTACCTTGAGATGTGTTCACTCAGCCTAGCCAAATTCTTCATCTAAGCGGAGCAACAAGATGTCCTCCATCCGGTAGAAGTCTTCATCCAAGCGGGGCAAGAAGATGTCCTCCATCCGGTAGAAGTCTTCATCCAAGCGGGGTCTTCTATCTTCATCCATCCAGAGCAGAGTGGAGCCATCTTCCAGCCAGCCGACGTGGAGCCATCCTCTTTAACCGATGGACTAACGACGAATGACGGTTCCTTTAAGGGACGTCATCCAAGATGGCGTCCCTCGAATTCCGATTGACTGATAGGATTCTATCAGCCAATCGGAATTAAGGTAAGAAAAATCTGATTGGCTGATTGAATCAGCCAATCAGATTGAAGTTCAATCCGATTGGCTGATCCAATCAGCCAATCGTATTGACCTCGCATTCTATTGGCTGTTCCGATTCGAGGGATGCCATCTTGGATGACGTCCCTTAAAGGAACCGTCATTCGTTGTTAGTCCGTCGGTTGAAGAGGATGGCTCCGCGTCGGCTGGCTGGAAGATGGCTCTGCTCCGGATGGATGAAGATGAAGACCCCGCTTGGATGAAGACTTCTACCAGATGGAGGACATCTTCTTGCCCCGCTTGGATGAAGACTTCTACTGGATGGAGGACATCTTGTTGCTCTGCTTGGATGAAGAATTCGGCTTGGCTGAGTGAAGAAGACTCAAGGTAGGGAGATCTTCAGGGGGTTAGTGTTAGGTTTATTTAAGGGGGGTTTGGGTGGGTTAGAGTAGGGGTATGTGGGTGGTGGGTTTTAATGTTGGGGGGTATTGTATTTTTATTTACAGGTAAAAGAGCTGATTACTTTGGGGCAATGCCCCGCAAAAGGCCCTTTTAAGGGCTGGTAAAAGAGCTGGTTACTTTTTAATTTAGAATAGGGTAGGGTATTTTATTATTTTGGGGGGCTTTTTTATTTTATTAGGGGGCTTAGATTAGGTGTAATTAGTTTAAACTTCTTGTACATTTTTTTATTTTCTGTAATTTAGTGTTTAGTGTGGTTTTTTTTGTATTATAGATTAGTTTATTTAATTGTATTTTAGTTTAGCTAATTGTAGGTAATTTATTTAATTAATTTATTGATAGTGTAGTGTTAGGTGTATTTGTAACTTAGGTTAGGATTTATTTTACAGGTAATTTTGTAATTATTTTAACTAGGTAGCTACTAAATAGTTATTAACTATTTAATAGCTATTGTACCTAGTTAAAATAAATACAAAGTTGCCTGTAAAATAAATATAAATCCTAAAATAGCTACAATGTAACTATTAGTTATATTGTAGCTATATTAGGGTTTATTTTATAGGTAAGTATTTAGTTTTAAATAGGAGTAATTTATTTAATTATAGTAAATTTAGTTTGTTTTATTTAAATGATATTTAAGTTTGGGGGTGTTAGGGTTAGGGTTAGACTTAGGTTTAGGGGTTAATACATTTATTATAGTAGCGGTGACGTTGCAGGCGGGAGATTAGGGGTTAATATTTGTAGGTAGGTGGCGGCAATATTAGGGAGGGCAGATTAGGGGTTAATACAATTTATTATAGTGTTTGCGAGGCGGGAGTGCAGCGGTTTAGGGGTTAATACATTTATTATAGTGGCGGCGAGGTCCGGTCGGCAGTTTAGGGTTAATAAGTGTAGGTAGGTGGCGGCGACGGTTGGGGGGGGCAGATTAGGGGGTAATAAATATAATATAGGTGTCAGCGATGTTAGGGGCAGTAGATTAGGGGTTCATAGCTATAATGTAGGTTGCGGCAGTGTCCGGAGCGGCAGATTAGGGGTTAATAATATAATGCAGGTGTCAGCGATAGTGGGGGCGGCAGATTAGGGGTTAATAATTGTAAGATTAGGGGTGTTTAGACTCGGGGTTCATGTTAGGGTGTTAGGTGTAGACTTAGAAAATGTTTCCCCATAGGAAACAATGGGGCTGTGTTAGGAGCTGAACGCTGTTTTTTTGCAGGTGTTTCAGCCAGCTCAGCCCCATTGTTTCCTATGGGGATATCGTGCACAAGCACGTTTTTCCAGCTTACCGCTGACTTAAAGGGACAGTCTACACCAGAATTTTTATTGTTTTAAAAGATAGATAATCCCTTTATTACCCATTTCCCAGTTTTGCATAACCAACACAGTTATAATAATATACTTTTAACCTCTGTGATTATCTTGTATCTAAGCCTCTGCAAACTGCCCCTTTTTTCAGTTCTTTTGACAGACTTGCAGTCAAGCCAATCAGTGCCTGCTCCCAGATAACTTCTCGTGCCTGAGCACAGTGTTATCTATATGAAATACATGAACTAACACCCTCTAGTGGTGAAAAACTGTTAAAATGCAATCTGAAAGAGGTGGGCTTCAAGGTCTAAGAAATTAGCATATGAACCTCCTAGGTTAAGCTTTCAACTAAGAATACCAAGAGAACAAAGCAAAATTGGTGATAAAAGTAAATTGGAAAATTGTTTAAAATTACATGCTCTATCTGAATCATGAAAGTTTATTTTGGCCTAGACTGTCCCTTTAAGCAACGCTGGTATTGAAGGTTGAAGTGGAGCTAAATTATGCTCAACACTCCCTTTTCTGAGGCTAACGCAGCCATTCAGACAACTCTAAATACCAGCGTTGTCTTAAGGGTGCGCTGGACAAAAATGCCTCGTTAGCACCGGGGGTCTTTACCGTCAAAACTCTAAATGCCCTACATCTCCTGAGTGTCTGCTTGTAACATAACTAAGTAACAACTTAACACTTAACTTAACAGTTGAACTTCAATAACTTTGTCAATAAAACTCGACACATTAGGTGGGTGAAAGACCCGTGGGTCGTATTTATTAATACCAGCAATGGGAACTGGCAACAACAGGTAATAAAAAACATGGGTGGCGGCAATCGGGGCCTACATAACTAACTATACATAACCCTTTCTAGAAAAATGGCCAAGGGACACTGCTGCAGACCACAAGGTGGAGATACTCAACGCAGCTATGAAATGTAGGGGGTTCTCGGCCCGTTAATAATCAACCACAGCACACCCAAGCATACAGAGCCTGTGGCGTCACCCTGACTGCAATGGCCATCAGCCGTGATCCTGACCACCCGCCATAAGAGGCAGACCTGCAAATTAAATGGTCCAGACTCTTGCCGGCACCGCTACACCCTTAGGAGTAACGCCTGCCTGATGTTCTGAAGGAACAGATCTACTCCTGCCAGTTTTAAATGAACCCCATCCTGCCTATATAAACACTTATGGGCTGCTGAGATGTTCCCATGCTCGATAACAAAACCCTCAAGGTCCCCAACCTGCTTCCACAGGTCCCTATTTATCTTTTTTCTGACCTGGAAAGCCGCTTTATGGCACACCATGTGCTTCCACCTCAATCTAGGGATCACATTCGGCCACCCGATTCGCACACCTGGAAACCAGGGTCGGAACTGCCGCAGATCCGCCTGCATTGCCCGGATTAAATCTAATGTGGGGATGGCCCCCACGTCATTGCCGCCAGAATGTAAGATTAAAACGTGAGGTTTTTCCCACCTTCTTGCGGCATCCTGTAACAATACAGGCAGATCTGACCAGGACAAAGCCCTGCACCCTAGCCAATGCAACACAGCCTTGGACGATGGAAATCCCAGCTGCTGTCCTCCTGGCATGGCAGCAACTCGAATTGCAGCCTAGTGCACGTATGAATGGCCGACGATCCACACCCTACAGGACCTGGACGTATGCCTGAAACAAAGAAAAAGAGTTAGCTTGCACACTTACTGGACCTGACCACAATTTACCATGGCCAACCCCCCTTTTTGTTTACCCATGCAAGCCCAATTCCCTTGATGGCCCCTCGTTATCAACCTATACACTTATGCGTACAGAAGCCTGACATAGGATTTGTACCGCTGAGATCTCCAACACCCCAAGGAGCGAATGCGATCCAAGGACCAACCCAGCCGCTGTCGTCGCTACCCCCACTCTGAATGAGTGGGGGGCAATACGCGACCCATTGAGACTCGCCCATTGCGCTACTCAACCTAACACCTTCCTCAACTGGTATCTCGTCAGCGGGTCTCCATTCGAAAACTGGAGGAGCCTCCTGGCCGCACTTCCAGATATGAAGAGACCAGACGTAATAAGCAACAGGTGACCCCTGGTGCACCGGCAGGGAAAGCCAGGCTCCCCGGCCCTCCTGGTCTGTCTTAGACCTGGGGATAAAAAGAAGCGCTGAATCATCCACCACCCTAACGTGATTGTGCATGACTCCCCCCGATACCGCGTCTTGGCGTGTGGGACTAGCTCCCCCACTCTCAGTGCCCCGTTAAACGCCAGCCCAAATGCCCCCAAAAAGCTGAGCCTCAAAAGGCGAAGAACAGATCTCTGGCAGTACCACCAGCAATTTGACCAGCCGTTCTGCTGTAATGGGTTCCCTAGCATCCTGCCTCGGAACCTCCATTCGGCCCCACCCCTGAATTAACTGTTCCACTAGGAAGGAGCGCAACACATCTTGAAATGTGTACAACCTGCAAAAGAAGGCTACAGCAGATAGCCTAGAGACCACTGCCCCCTTCTTTACTTGCTTACCTCTCAGGTCAACCAGCCACTGCAGAAGGAATCCCTGTTCACCTTCGCAAGAAGTAAACTCATGGAGGTCGCCGAAACTTACCCACTCGCTCCAATACCTCACGTAGGCCGACCAGGTGTTGGGTGCCAAAGAAGCCCGCAATAGGGGGATCAGCCACTGCAGTCCTTCGCCATCTGCCACAGAAAGGGAGGGCAAGAAAGACCATTAGGAGCCGCAGTCGGCACCGCCGCCCTGAACGCCTCCCACTGGAAGCGAGATAATGCGTCCGCCACTATGTTCTGCACCCCGGGAAAATGACGAGCCTTGAAATCAATGTTCAACTGCAGACATCTCAACACCGGGTGCCGCAGGTAATGCACCACCACAGGCGATGAAGCTGAAAGTCTGTTGATGGCAAAAACCACACTGAGATTATCCATCCAGAAAATCACAGCCCTTTTGCTGAAAAGGTCCCCCACAGCTCAACTGCCACTACAATGGGAAACAGTTTCAAGAAGCAAAGGTTGCGTGTAAGCCCTAGGCCCACCCACTCAGACGGCCACGGCTCCGCACTCCATGCCCCTTCAAAGTATGCACCATATTCGGATGCCCCTGCCGCATCCGTAAACAGATGCAAAGACTGGTTGGACACTGGGTCACCCCTCTACATGCAGACACCATTAAAATCCTGTAGGAACTGTTCCCAGACCTTCAAGTCCGCCACGAGATCTCCCATGATCCGGATGCGCGATGATGCTGTCCTGCCGCCCCCTAATCTCCGTTCTAACCTTTTGCTAAAGATCCTGCCCCATGGGATGACTCTCCCTGTGAAGTTTTTGAGACCCAGGAGCGACTGCAACTCCCTCAGGGAACACAATTGTGCTGTAGCCATCAACATTCTAGCCACCTTCTCTTTAGGCAGCCTGCTGTCACGCCGCACCGCTCTAGCCATTGCTAGGGGCGTGGCGTCTCCTTACTGATTGTTGCCTAGGGCTGTGTCGGCTCTGGAGGCGTGCGGCGCTGATGTCATCGCCGCACGCTCCTGATGCCAACCAGTCCTGTGGCGCTAATCCTCAGTTATTTAAATGGGCAGCAAACAATCTATCACTGCCCAAGTACAGTATAGGTGCTACTTTGTGTACTCCTGTGTGTGATAGATTGTTTGCTGGACTGATACACCATTGCTGATCCCTGCCTGTCTCACTTTGTTACTTGGTTAACCCCTGAATTGCTGGACTGATTAATTGTTGCTGATCCTTGCCTGTCTCACTACGCTACCTGGTTAACCCCTTCATTACTGACTGATACATGGTTGCTGAACTCTGCCTGTCTCACTACGCTACCTGGTTAACCCCTGTATTGCTGGACTGATTTATTGTTGCTGATCCCTGCCTGTCTCACTACGCTACCTGGTTAACCCCTTCATTACTGACTGATACATTGTTGCTGAACTCTGCCTGTCTCACTACGCTACCTGGTTAACCCCTTTATTGCTGGACTGATTTATTGTTACTGATCCCTTCCTGCCTGACCATTCTCGTAGCTTGCCTTGTGCATCCCTGCCTGTGGTGTTTGCCACTCTCCTCATTTGTCTAATATTCTCTGCTCTGGGATATTCCCTATCTTTCTGGCTCAATGCCGGGATAACAAGACTACTGGCCGAGTTCGGTCTGATAGAGGAGTATCCCACGAGCCTTACATTATACTTGGGCCATGCAGCCAGATGAGGTGGCACAAGCTGTTTATCTTCAGGGACAGATGTTGGGAACCCATACCATGCAGCTGCAGAATATGGATTCCAAGCTAGAGGCTATTTCCTTGCCAGGGAATCTATCTCTATGCCCAGAAACATCAAACACATGCAAGGTCCCTCCGTTTTATCCTCGGCGAATCCTTTATCCTCCCCGAACCTAGCCATCATAAACCTGATGACGTTCATCAAGGAGGCACATTCCCCTGAATTGGCAGACCCCACTAGAAGGAAATCATCCAAATAGTGTGCGATTTCGTCACTTCCCGCGGGTGAGGCAACCGCCCAGTGGAGGAAAGTACTAAACACCTCAAAATAAGCAAGATATAGAACAGCCCATAGGCAGGCAATGGTCTACATAGTAACCCCCTTTGAACCAGCACCCCATCAATCTGAAGCATGACGGGTGGATTGGGAGAAGATGGAACGGGACTCTATGTCCAGTTTAGCCATCAAGGTTCTGGGCCCCCTTTCCCTCACAATAGCCAGCGCGTTGTCAAATGAATGGTAGTGGACCGAGCTCAAAACCTCCGGAATGGCGTCATTCACCGACTGCCCTTTCGGGTTGGATAGATGTTGTATGAGCCAAAACTTACCCGTCTTCTTTTTGGGAACCACTCCTAGTGGAGAAATTAATAAATGCGGAATTGGCAAGTCCTCAAAAGGGCCTGTGACCCTGCCTAGAGCTACTTCCATACCCAGATTTTCCCTGACCGCCTCCGGGAACTGAGAGGCAGACTTCAAGTTCCTCTTAACCTTAGACCCCAGCACCTGGCCCACTACCGGAATAGTAAAACCAAGGTGCAGACCGGTGTCCAGCAATCTAGCAGTCGCCCTGTTCGGGTACCTGCTCAACCACTTACCGATAACAGGGAACCTAAGAGGCAAAGCCGCCCTTTCCCACAGCGCTTCCTTTAGACCCAAACCGTTCAGTTTGGGAGTCCCGCTTCTTGGAGCAATCAGCCCCAGGGTGTTGACCACTGCAGAACTTGCAGACGTGCTTGAACGTGCAGGACGTGCCCCTTTCACAGGCCTTATCATGGTAATGCCAGCACACTCCCCCTTGCCACCGTCGGAACCGCAGGGGCTGCCTGGGCCCCTGAGTAACTACTCCTGGGTCCACTTGCACCCCCCCGTTCCACATCTAGATGTGCCCAGAGGTGGAGATCCATGGTCCCAAAGTCCAGCAATGGGTTACCCACCTTCTTTTTACAGTAGATCATGTCATACTCCCTCCAGACTCCATCTGCAAATTTCCTAAGTATTGCATCTATCGTGTCAACATACTTAAACAATGTGGTACCCTGATCTGGGAACCTCTCCAGATAGCATGTGGCATATACCCAGAAACACCAATGCCATTCCCAAAATGTGTCGGGCCGTTTGAATATTTTAGGGCCCGTCCCATCCTCCGCTATTTCTTTGAATTTAAACGCTTCCGCTGATAATTCAAACATGTTGACGTACTTACCGTCCTGGATACGCTTCACCATCTTTGACTTCAGGTAGGTGTGCAAGCTGTGTACCTAACATGAGTATTTGTCCCCATGCACAGCCGCTTTTCTATTCACAGCCTGTGGTGAGCCCACCTGTACCCCTGGGGATTGAGATGTCTGGGACAAACCACTGACAGTACCCTCCCTGAGTTTATCCCTACTCATTTTCCTCAACATCCTGTACATCCTCCTATGACCTTTTGTGTGCAAACCCAGGGACCCATCCAAATCAGACCCAGACCCAGACCCACTGGAACTAGAGGAGGCACACCTTCCCCTAGAAAAACCAAATTGGCACTCACCGGATGAAGAGGCCACGGACCTTGATCAGATGCGGAGGGGCTGTGGTTGCCCGTACGCGTCGCCGCCACTCTAGGCACAAGGGCTCTGGAACTCTGGGTAGCCGCATCTCTGCCAGATGAAGATGCCATGGAGACCTGGAACACAGAAGACAAGAGGGGAGTAGCACGGGAAGAGCCAGCCATCTCCTCCCTATCCTCCCCAGCCCCGCATTCCAGATACCCCTCATGGTCACTGTCACTCACACCATACAGTAAACTGTGATCCTTATCCGTACTTGCAGCCTGCCCAAATTCATAATCCTCCATAAATCTAACTGCCCTGCTGTGCCCTTGTGGCTTCACCATCCTGGCAGGACTAACTGTCCCCTTGTCAGTGCCCTCCAGGCCTTCGCCTGGGCTAGCGCTAATACTAGCGTGCCCCCTCTTCACCGCTCCTCTCGTAATTACCTGCCCTGACCTGACTGCTAAGGTCCTGCTGGGCGATATGGTACCCTGCAGGCCTCCTGCATGCGGTTCCAGACTAATGGCACTGCTACCCAGGGCAGCAGTTACACGAGGCCCCTTAGGCCCTGCTCCACCCGCAGGGACTTTTCCTTGACCCCCGCCACGTGCAGGGCCGCTTTTGCCTTACTACCGCCTGACTTAGGCCGCGAGCGCGAGGAGGGTGCCCTAGCGGCCTCACCTCCTTTATTGCCAGCTGTTGCAGAGGCCCTTGTGCACAAACCTTGCTACGTGGCACCTGCCAAGCCCCCCGGATGCACTTGCTGCCCCGCATCCAAAGTCACATTTGCCCATTGTCTCAAGTCTGCTCTAACTCCCACTGGCCTAGAATGGGCACCCCGAGCCTTCAGATGGCTAACATGCATGCCCCCCTGAGCGGGTGTCCCCCCGTGGTACTCCCTTCTTACCACTGGAGCCTGAGGGGGATGATCCTCTCGGCCCGATGACCAAGGATTGAGTGCTGCGAGTGGAAGTGACATGACCGGAAGTGACGTTGGGATGCACAACGTCACCAGAAGTCGATGTGGCGGCCATCTTGGATGGAGCAGAAGATGAAGACTGGACGGAGGCCTTCACACCGTGCGGAACAGAAGCCTGGGCCTGGACCACCGCCGCACCTGATGATGACCCACCCACGAGGACCGAAGCCAGGGACTGTAGGAGCGCTACTGCTGTTGTGACGGATTCCTGGAAAGGACCACCGATGCAGGTAAGGCCGCACTGCTCCCACTACTCTCACCACCGATTACCGGGCCTACCCAGCACTCTCCCGTGTGGAACCCTGAGCTCTCTAGGGACCCCTGCCTACCACCCGCTCCTTGCACCTCAGGCCCAGCACCCTCAGCAACCGCTACATGAAGGCCTAGCCCCACCGGCTGATATGCCTGGGCAGGCCTAGCCTCACCATCCAGCTCCCCCCGTGCAGGGGAAAGGAACAGATTGGGGCTACCATCCCCCACAGAAGGGGAAGTGGAAATAGACAGCCCTGAAACATGGCCCTGACCCACCGTGATAATCCCTGATGGGGATGGTGCGACCCACTCAATGTCCTCAAGATCCATCTCTTCCCATTCCACAGGTTCGCCTTCCATTGGAAAAACTGCTGCAAGCTGTGCTGTAGAAAGAGCTTCCAGGGATCCACAGGAACAAAGAGGAAGTGGACTCCCTGCACATCCCATGTATAAGGTTGGTAAACCCCTCCCAACACAATGCAACATTGTAACAAATACACACACAGCAGCAGCACTCACTCCACCAGGCCTTAACCCTTAGCTATGCTCCGGGCTAATTGCCCTGCACTTTCTTAATAAACAAGTTTGTAAATATCAGTGTGGGTGTGTTTTTCCCTAAAGAAGGAGTTTTCTACATATAAAAAAGGCCATTTGGGTATATGTATATAACATTGATCTCCCATGAGCCTCTACTCACATTATTATTCATGCCATTTCAGCACTTGCCACAGCGATCAACTGGCTAAAAAAAAAAGCTATATAGGGGCATGTTTTTTAAAAGGGGGGCTTCTAGGCTTTAATCTAGGGGATCTCTAAGCCTTTCTGATAAGCTGTTACAGGCACATAGAAACCCCCCTTCCTACAAAATGTATGTATTTTTATTTAATATGTCTCCGCAAATAAAAAATTGCTTCAAACTATTGGTATTGGGGCTTTCTAGTGTTTAAGGGAGCTGAGATTGAATGGTTTGAAGGCTTACCCCCTCCATCCAACTCCCTTAAAGGGACATGAAACCCAAAATGTTTATTTCATGATTTAATTTTGTAATAAAGTTTCCAATGTATTTCTATTTTCAATATTGCTTCATTCTCTTGGTATCCTTCCTTGGAGGAGCAGCAATGCACTATTAAGAACTATCTGAACACATTGGTAAGCCAATCACAAGAGTCATATATGTGTAGCCACCAATAAGCAGCTAGTTTTCAGCTCCTGAGCCTACCTAGGTATACTTTTAAACAAACGATTAATCAAGAACAAAGCAATTTAGATAAAGGAAGTAAAGTTTTTTTTAAATTGTATGCTCACAACTGGACTACAATAACTGCCTCAGTCTATATAGGATTACCAAATAGAGCTTCACCTGTTTATTAGCACACTTTTCATATTCCTGTCATATAATAACTGGAATTTGGGATCAGCAATGGCTCCATATAAACTACAGAATTTACTTTAAAGATTGATTCAGATAGAGAATAACATTTTAAACAACTTTCCAGTTTACTTGTATTATCTAAGCTGATTAATTCTCTAGTTATCCTTTGTTGAAGAAGCAGCAATGCATTATTGGGAGCTAGTTAACACATTGGGTGAGCCAATAAAGATGAGGCATATATGTGCAGCCAGCAATCAGCAGCTCCTGAGCCTTCCTAGGTATCCTATTCAACAAATTACCGGTATATCAAAAGAACAAACCTAATTAGATAATAGTAGTAAATTAGAAAGGGGTTTTAAATCACATCCTCTATCTGATTAATGAAAGAAAAAAATGTGTGTTTCATGTCCCTTTAAGCTTATAATGACATAGACTAATCAGACTCAGCTGCCTGAAGGAGCTTCCCACGTTTACATCCAAAACACCCAGATATTTTTACAAGTGGAAACCTATTAACAATTCCCATAGTCCTTGTCTATCTTTGGAGTCTATGCTTTAATGCATGCAACACCAAAATACAGAGACTCTCATTCATGTCCAATCAAATATGCTCCAACTAGACATATTTTTTTTAAAAAAAATGAAAGGTATTGTCAATCATCATGAAAAAAATACAATTACATAAGAAGTGAGGTGAAAGAGTTCTAGTGCTTTATACAACTGGAGTCGTGGGATCTTTTTGTTGGGTGGTTTCACCATCAGACCAATTTTTGTTTTGTTGAAATTTGAGTGAAATACATTTGTATCATTTTAGTCTTTAACATATGAATGACTTGTTGAGACTGAAAATGGCTCACGGTCATAGCAGCTTCTGGCTCAGCTTGTGCTTATTATAAAGATGTACAAATGGAAAAAACCACTGGCGCTATAAGGAATAAGCTAGGATTTATACTACCTATTCAAGGTAAAAACTTATCTAAGTATAATGTGTAAGCAGTTTAGCTGGGTGAAAAAACGTGATATAGTCTCTATGAGATAAGCTAGACTCAATACATAATATGTAAATAAAGATATATATATAAAGGAGCCCTTGAGAGTGCGGAGTAACGGGAAGGGGCCTTGACCTTTGGAGGAATAGGCCTGTTTTCTGATTGGGTATTAAGGTTAATGGGTGGGGCTAGCACGCGCCCCTGTGTACTTAAAGAAAGAGCGGGAAAAGTCAGGTATCAACTTGACAGAAAAATTGGTTTGGTAAAGTGCTGTTCGTTGGAGATTCCCTGCCTATTTGCTATGGCGCAGTTGGATGCCCTATTAGGGCGGCTTAAGGAAACAGCGGAGAAAAGGGGCCCTACCTGGCTTGAAGAAAAGCTCCGTTCATTGCTGGCTCCGGATACTGGCGAGGCGGAGGTTAAGGCGGTTACGTCACCCAGACCGGTAAGGCGTTCCAGGCCTCCGGTTCATTTGGATCCGGATATTGAGGGAAGTACTGGTGGCCACAGGAGATCCAGCCCCAGTCCGGGGGTAAAGTCGTCAGCGAAGAGGAGAACAGGTGCCAGTTCCGGGAGTCGGCAAGCTGAAGCGGGGACTAGTCAGCCTGGTATAGCAGCTAGCAGTGATGCTTTTGAGTCGGAACAGGAGCTTGTTTCGAGGAAGGAGGGTGATTCTTTGCTCAGGGTAAGACGGACGTTTTTTGGCCTTAAAGAGCCTAATAGGGGAAAGAGGCAAGCTAATAAAGTTGACGGCCTGTTGAGGCCTGGTTTATTGAGGGTTAGTAATGAGCAAGCAGATAGCGCTAGGTCGGTGGGGGTAGTGGAAAGACAGAGAGTTGAGGGTAGAAGGGAAGCAAGGGAGCCCGGCACTTCAGTTTTATCTCATGTTGTAAAAGCGCAAGTACAGAAGGTGCTAAAGACGGCCCAAGTTATGAGGCCTAGTAGTAGTTTTGAGGGTCATAGGTTGCAAGTGGTTGATGAAAGATCTATGGGAGATGATTTAACCGGGAACCAGCCTGATTGGGAGGCCTGATCTCCTCGGGCGGTTGGTCCTCCTTGCCAGTTCAGGTCAGCAGTCAGGGCATCGGGCGATTCAGTTTTAAGGGGTGAGATAAGGAATTTGAGGGGTGGGAATGTTGATGTGGTTGAAAATTTGCTTGTTTCTAATAATGTTTATTTTTCGGAAGGGAACGTAATTGGGTCATGGCCTGAGAATCCTCCTGGTTTTCTGGTGGTGGGAGATGACGGCCTGAGTGGGGAAGCTTATGGCCTGCAGGATTCTTGGACGGATAATATCAGGCTTGATATAGAGGACGGCGTTCCTATGTCGGGACGTTCTGATTTGAAGGGAGATGAAGCAGGGGTGAGTACGGCCAGTAATTTTAATTCTGGCCATAAGGGGGAGTTGAGAAGAGGTCACAGTACTATATTTAATAGTCCGGTTACTTCTGTTCAACAGCCAAACAGGTCTGGGAGTGGGAGAATACAATGTAGGGGTAGACAGCACAAGAGATACAGGGATTCAAGGGTAGCAGTGTCTGGGGCTACAGCCCCTAAGAAGGGAAGAGGGGTTTTGGATGACAGTGGGTTGGGTATGTCTACGGCTAGGAAGGGTGTTGGGTTATGGGCGCCATCGGGGGGTTTGTCACATGTTTCTGTTTTACAGGCTGAAGGAAATCAACAGGAGTTGGCTATTACGGAACCTAGGGCTTCTGGGTTCCAGATTAAGGAGATGGTTACAGCTTCATCTCAAGTGGATCAGTCCCCGGCGGCTCAGGATCCTAGAACAGGTAATGGGGGAGTTGGTACTGGGGAATTGAATGTTGGGGTTGAAAAAGTTGGGGTGAATG
Source organism: Bombina bombina (assembly GCF_027579735.1). Taxonomy (NCBI): domain Eukaryota; kingdom Metazoa; phylum Chordata; class Amphibia; order Anura; family Bombinatoridae; genus Bombina; species Bombina bombina. The sequence goes on from NC_069500.1 coordinate 834,545,740, forward strand.
TTGATTCTATATCAGTTACTGTTGTAGCGGGTTTAAGGGATTTGTTAGCTAAGATAGAAGGCACTAAAGGAACAGGAGGGGTCACCAGTTCTTGGGTTCCTCCTTGGTCTACATTGTCAAATGTGACAGTTGGGGGTTCTGTTGAGGTCAGTAAAGTTACAGGGTTGGCAATTCAGGCCCAGGCAGTTGGGGTGCCCCATTTAAAAGCTGCTAACATTGAAAATAAAGGGTCAGAGGGCCCGGAACTTAAAATTGCTGATACGGCTTTGTCTCGGTCTTGTTTGTGTTCTATCGGGCCTTTGGGTATGCACTTGATGGTTGAGTTAAGGGAAAAGATCTGGAAGCGGGAATTTATTGAATTATTTTCACTTTTACCGCTTGACCAATCTTTTGAAATACCTGAGAATTCCTGAAGGATGCGTCAAAAAAGGAGGAAGAGGAGAGGAAAAAACGGTACAGAAAATTACCAAAAACTTTTACCAATTGGTTTCAAGCTTTTGTTATTTATGCCAGCGTGTTAGCTAGTAAGTTTCCAGAACAGGGAGCGGCGTTATTTTGCTATTTAGATGAAGTTGCAGCTGCTCAAAGGACGTATGGGGGTATGGCGTGGTGGGCTTATGATGAGCAATTCCGCCAACGTTTGTCGGTTAAGCCTGAGATGAAATGGGACGATCGGGATATGGGGCTTTGGCTCAAGATAATGACTCCGTTAAGGTCTTTGCAGCCTTTTCATGGGGGAGCCGGTGGGTCGCTCCAGAGTGGGTCGTCGGCAGCAGTTAAAAAGGTTTTCTGCTTTCAATGAGAAAGGTTGCAAATGGGGATCATCTTGTAAATTCAGGCATGAGTGTTTGGGGTGCGGGGGTGCTCACCCCTTCTTCAAGTGTTTCAGAAAGAACAAATCGGGTAGAGCCCAGGAGTTGCCTGAAAAAGGGAGTAACGCCGGTGAGGTTAAGCGGGATGGAGCTGTGGCTCGTACTTTACGCTAAGCAAAGGGTTGTAAGGAAAAGGCTTTGTTATTGTGGCACGGTTTTGAATATGGTTTTAAAATACCATCTTCTGGGGGTGTAGTTTACTATAAGGGCAATCTGAAGTCAGCTAGGGAATGGCCGGATGTTGTAAAGGGTAAACTCGAGAAGGAGGTTTCGTTGGGGCGAATGGCGGGGCCTTTTAAAGCCCCTCCAATTCCTCATTTGTGTATTTCCCCTTTGGGTGTGGTTCCTAAGAAGGATCCGGGGAAGTTCCGACTTATACATCATCTGTCTTTCCCAAAAGGTGGGTCTGTGAATGATGGCATTCCAGATGAATTAGCGTCAGTGTCCTATGCATCTTTCGACCTGGCGGTTAAGATGGTTAGGGATTTTTTATTATTATTTAGGACAACTAAAAATAAATATTAGATGTAATTGCATTTTCCCTTTTATGGAGATACACAAATACATACACAAATCACAATATTTGTTTTAATGGAACAATATTTGTTTTAATTTCTATTATGTATAACAAAAACAAATATTCTAAAGAAACCCCTATTTAAAAGGACATAAAATGTGACAGTTTGCTAGGTCATTTTATTATTGCACTAGTGCTTGCAGAGAAGTGTGTTAGCCTCTTGCAAAAGAGTTAAACACATACGGCTAGATTTAGAGTTTTGTCGGTAACGACCCGCGTAGCTAACGCTGTTTTTTTTCTCCCGCACCTTTTAAATACCGCTGGTATTTAGAGTTCACAGAATGGCTGCGTTAGGCTCCAAAAAAGGAGCGTAGAGCATAATTTACCGCCACTGCAACTCTCAATACCAGCGGTGCTTACGGACGCGGCCAGCTTCAAAAACGTGCTCGTGCACGATTTCCCCATAGGAAACAATGGGGCAGTTTGAGCTGAAAAAAACCTAACACCTGCAAAAAAGCAGCGTTCAGCTCCTAACGCAGCCCCATTGTTTCCTATGGGAAAACACTTCCTAAGTCTGCACCTAACACCCTAACATGTACCCCGAGTCTAAATACCCCTAACCTTACACTTATTCACCCCTAATCTGCCGCCCCCGCTATTACTGACACCTGCATATTATTTTTAACCCCTAATCTGCCGCTCCGTACACCCCCGCAACCTACATTATACCTATGTGCACATAATCTGCTGCCCCTAACACCGCCGACCCCTATATTATATTTATTAACCCCTAATCTGCCCCCCACAATGTCACCGCCAGCTATCTACAATTATTTATTAACCCCTAAAGCTAAGTCTAACCCTAACACTAACACCCCCCTAAGTTAAATATAATTTTTATCTAACGAAATAAATTAACTCTTATTAAATAAATTAATCCTATTTAAAGCTAAATACTTACCTGTAAAATAAACCCTAATATAGCTACAATATAACTAATAATTATATTGTAGCTATTTTAGGATTAATATTTATTTTACAGGCAACTTTGTAATTATTTTAACCAGGTAGAATAGCTATTAAATAGTTAATAACTATTTAATAGCTACCTAGTTAAAATAATTACAAAATTACCTGTAAAATAAATCCTAACCTAAGTTACAATTAAACCTAACACTACACTATCAATAAATTAATTACATAAAATACCTACAAATAAATACAATTAAATAAACGAACTAAAGTACGAAAAATAAAAAAGAACTAAGTTACAAAAAATAATAAAATAATTTACAAACATTAGAAAAATATTACAACAATTTTAAGCTAATTACACCTACTCTAAGCCCCCTAATAAAATAACAAAGCCCCCCAAAATATAAAAATGCCCTACCCTATTCTAAAATTAAAATAGAAATGCTCTTTTACCTTACCAGCCCTTAAAAGGGCCTTTTGTGGGGCATGCCCCAAAGAAAACAGCTCTTTTGTCTGTAAAAAAAACCATACAATACCCCCCCAACATTACAACCCACCACCCACATACCCCTAATCTAACCCAAACCCCCCTTAAATAAACCTAACACTAAGCCCCTGAAGATCATCCTACCTTATCTTCACCACGCCGGGTATCACCGATCGGTCCAGGCTCCGAAGTCTTCATCCAAGCCCAAGCGGGGGCTGAAGATGTCCATGATCCGGCTGAAGTCTTGGCCCAAGCGGGCCAAAAGAGCTGTTTTCTTTGGGGCATGCCCCGCAAAAGGCCCTTTTAAGGGCTGGTAAGGTAAAAGAGCTTTTCTATTTTAATTTTAGAATAGGGTAGGGCATTTTTTTATTTTCGGGGGCTTTGTTATTTTAGTAGGGGGCTTAGAGTAGGTGTAATTAGCTTAAAATTGTTGTAATATTTTTCTAATGTTTGTAAATTATTTTTTTATTTTTTGTACTTTAGTTAGTTTATTTAATTGTATTTATTTGTAGGTATTTTATGTAATTAATTTATTGATAGTGTAGTGTTAGGTTTAATTGTAACTTAGGTTAGGATTTATTTTACAGGTAATTTTGTAATTATTTTAACTAGGTAGCTATTAAATAGTTATTAACTATTTAATAGCTATTCTACCTGGTTAAAATAATTGCAAAGTTGCCTGTAAAATAAATATTAATCCTAAAATAGCTACAATATAATTATTAGTTATATTGTAGCTATATTAGGGTTTACTTTACAGGTAAGTATTTAGCTTTAAATAGGATTAATTTATTTAATAAGAGTTAATTTATTTCGTTAGATAAAAATTATATTTAACTTTGGGGGGTGTTAGTGTTAGGGTTAGACTTAGCTTTAGGGGTTAATAAATTTAATAGAGTAGCGGCGAGGTCCGGTCGGCAGATTAGGGGTTAATACTTGAAGTTAGGTGTCGGTGATGTTAGGGAGGGCATATTAGGGGTTAATACTATTTATTATTGGGTTATTGAGGCGGGAGTGAGGCGGATTAGGGGTTAATACATTTATTATAGTAGCGGTGAGGTCCGGTCGGCAGATTAGGGGTTAATTATTGTAGGTAGCTGGCGGCGAAGTTGTGGGGGGGAGATTAGGGGTTAATAAATATAATATAGGGGTCGGCGGTGTTAGGGGCAGCAGATTAGGGGTACATAGGGATAACGTAGGTGGCGGCGGTTTGCGGTCGGCAGATTAGGGGTTAAAAAAATTTAATAGAGTGGCGGCGATGTGGGGAGACCTCGGTTTAGGGGTGCATAGGTAGTTTATGGGTGTTAGTGTACTTTAGAGCACAGTAGTTAAGAGCTTTATGAACTGGCGTTAGCCCAGAAAGCTCTTAACTCCTGACTTTTCTCTGCGACTGGAGTTTTGTCGTTAGATTTCTAACGCTCACTTCAGCCAAGACTCTAAATACCAGCGTTAGAAAGATCCCATTGAAAAGATAGGATACGCAAATGGCGTAGGGGGATCTGCGGTATGGAAAAGTCGTGGCTGGAAAGTGAGCGTTAGACCCTTACCTACACGACTCTAAATACCAGCGGTAGCCCAAAACCAGCATTAGGGCCCCCTAACGCTGGTTTTGACGGCTAATGCAGAACTCTAAATCTAGGCAATAGTTAATGTCAGTTCTGAGACAGCAATACACATCTGTGCAGACCCAGATGGGCTCATAGGACATGTTTACTAACAAGCCATTAGTGTATTGCTTTTCTAGAGATGACTTTGACTATGTGCTTAACAGTTTGTTAGAGTTTAACACAGTTTTGGGTAAACAATAGCAATATTAAAACTAGCAGCATGCAAGCTCATCAACAACCTTTGCAGCCAGTGGAAGGAAAATATAAAATGTAGGTCTTTTTTCCACTACATGAAAAAAATCTTGTGAACTCTGATATTTTTAGTACAAATACACACAGTGTAAATTTATTTTGTTCTGAAATATAAATATAATATAATATTGCTCTCAAAGGGAAAAAAATGGAATGTTGTAGATTATATGTAATCCAGGGGTCAACAAATGTGTTTAAAATTAGAAGGCAGTAAGAATATTTAGGAGCTCTACTTTTAGGACCCAGACAGTGGTATTTGTATATAGATCTATAGTAAATAATCCAAAAAATGCAGGGGTAAAATTCAACTTACCACAAAACACAAACATACCACATTCACTTGATAAAAGAACAGATTAACAATTTTTAATGTGATGTGTATGTATATACTGTATGTATATATATATATATATATATATATATATATATATATATATATATATATATATATATACACACACAAATATGCCATGTGAGTGGTTTACACACATACACATTTTTATTTTGCTTGTTAACCTTTAGTAATCAAGCTCTTCATTTATAGCAACAGCCTTACAGTCTACAAACATTGTTGTCAAAGTGCCCTAAAGGCTGTAAATCACAATCGACAGTTTGTAATAAAGAGCAGAGCAGCTAGTTCCACATAACCTCCTCACCTCCAAGGCCTTTATAGAACAAAAACATACATCCTGAAGCAGAATTTAACCCCCTGACTATAAAAAATGAATATAGCACATAAAAAGTGAATACACTGCAATCCTCTCTGGTAGCCAAGGGGTTAAAGTGTGCTTTGCTTGTTATGTTGTCATTCTAGGCAGCATTTAGAAGCCTTGTACAGTCCTAACCTGTCCTGAAGCCTTCATTCCTTCAACAAAAAGTGTCTGCTCCACATCAGCATCGAGCTTGGCTGTGTGAGGGAGGCAACAGAAGTACAGAAAATAAAAGTGAAACTTTCACAGTAAACTATGCCTGGCGAAAATGGGAGGGGTTTAGTTTTAATCTTTGCCACTCTCTCCTTCATGGCTCTCTGGACTGCTGTAACATATTCCCAATGAAACACTCGACTCTGTAAGCAGCTGGCAGCACAATTCTTACTAAAATTAATGCTCTCAGAAAAAATAAATAAATATTTTTATTAAAGGGACATAATACTCATATGCTAAATCACTTGAAACTGATGCAGTATAACTGTAAAAGCTTACAGGAAAATATCACCTGAGCATCTCTATGTAAAAAAGGAAGATATTTTACCTCACAACTTCCTCAGCTCACCAGTTATTTTTGTGTAAAAAAATATACTTCAGCTGTTGCTCAGCTGCAGGTAAAAAAAATAAAAAATGAAGAAATGAACAGCAGCCAATCAGAATCAACAGTGCTGAGGTCATGAACTCTTTTACTGTGATCTCATGAGATTTGACTTAACTCTCATGAGATTTCATAGTAAACTTCCTTAAACTGAATAGGGAAATAAGATGAGTGTGCACGAAAGCTCACTCCCTTAGCTGTCCCGGGACAGACATACTGATTTGTTGCTTAGAAGTCCTTTACAATGGGATGTGGCTACTGAGGAATTTTTTAGGTAAAATATCTTTCTTTTTTACATAAAGATGTTCAGGTGATATTTTCTAATCAGCTTTTTACAGCTATGCTAAATCACTTTCAAGTGTTTCACATTTGGGTATCATGGCCATTTAAGATACACTGACAGGCAGACGCCCCTCACTGCAATGCGCTTGTAGGCACATGCCTACTGTGCCTAATGGGAAATCCGGCCCTGCCTGCAACTTCTGACTAAATGATGTTAATTGCATGGTTACTTACTTGGTAACGTAAGGTTTGTCTTCTATACACAGACACCAGCACCACGCTGCCGCACAAGTTGCCACCCGTCCCTTAAAATACAGAACACTTATGAGTTACACATGCTGCAGGGTGTGCAGGGAGGAATATGAATAGTGCTCTCCAGAAACACAATACATGTTCCTCCCTGCACAGCCTGCAGCATGTGTAACTCCTAAGTTTCCAGGAAAACATGGCTGAGGTGGCAACCCTTGCACAGATCAAGGAATTGGGATGGGTCACAACTCATGGTTAGTTGACTGCAGGCAGCTTGCTTCTTCCCTCACTTTCCCACTACTAAGTGTGGTGCCACTTGGGTCAAGGAGGAGTGAGGACCAGCATTCATCTGTCCTACTCTTCTCTCGCCTCCACAAAACTTGTGGCGGACACTGCAAGGGCCAGTCACGGACTCCATTGTCCGTGTATGGACACCTTGCCTATCCCTGGTTGTGACTCAGTAATGGGTTCCAACCTGTGGTTTGAAAAACCCTGCTATAGAGCACTGGTTTTCAAACCTGTCCTCATGCCTCCTTTACAGGACAGGTTTTCAGGATTACCTTGGGTGAGAGCAGGTGAAATAACCATGTTTACCAATCAGCTAATTATTTCTCCTGTGCTCTAGTTCAGATATCCTCAAAATCTGGCCTGTTAGGAAGGCCTTAGGACAGGTTTGAAAACCAGTGCTGTAGAGCTATTTCTCATGTACAAATTTCTTCAGTCAAATCAAGTATGAGTGAGATGGATTTCAGTAAAACATCCTGACAACGAACACCTTTCCAAGCATAATGATATCAGTTAAACAGAGATGCTCATTTGATACAGTCTGCAACTGGTCTTTATCCACCTAGACTCCTATAATGAAGGCTTGATGTAACCTTATTTTTTATATATTTATATTATTTTTAACTTTGCATACATATGTATATTATTTAAAAGCTATAAAAACTCTAATTTTTAAAAGAGATATATACAAATATATTGTATGCAATACAGGTAGAATAATTGCCAATCTAATTATAACTACATATTAGCTCTGCATGATTTCAGTTGATATGGGTCTCAGTAAATATGGTTAGAAAAAGTTATTCAGGAAGTATATATTCCCTTAGGTTTTTTGTTTTTCTTGAATATTGCATTTATTATTGTATTGTGCTCTGTTAGTTTTTTTTTCTACAGGTATCAGGCTACGCTGACATTCTGCATTTGAATAGTTAAAGGTAATAGACATCTTTCACTTCTGCATTCAAGGGTAGAGTTGATTTGCATCGACATGAACTCTGGTCTTTTGTATTTTAATATTAACTACAATCTTTTAACTTCAAGTGTGTTTTCTGTGAGACAAAGCAACACTGAATAACTGTCTGTGACAAACTATAATGCTTTTAGTAGAGTGCTCAGTATTAAAGGGACAGTAAACTCCTTGTAATTACAAGACATTTAGGTGGTGTTGCTATAGAATAACATATCAGCCAAGTCTTAACATTTTTAAAACAAATTAACATAATTTATTCTGCATATTATTTTTCACCCACCAGTTGCCTTATTTGGAGGAGCCAATCTTGGCTAACTCTGTCTGTGTATATATATATATATATATATATATATATATATATATATATATATATATAAACAAAAGTTGCAAAATTATCAAGTTCTACATTCAAACATTTGGGGTAAAGTGTTTTAAATTTATATATGATTTCAACTTTTCTATAAATCAATGTATTTTTCTATTTTCACAATAGCCCAATACTTCAAGCCTTTAGTTTTCTGATTGTGAAATTCTTTGAAATGTTCGGAGAGAAAATTTTGTTCATTACTGTTCTTAATATTAATGAGATGGTCTATAATTCTCTCCCTTACTTCTCTTGTGGTTTCACCTAAATACTGCTTATGAAAGACACATTGGGGCATATGTATCAAGCTCCGAATTGAGCTTGATGCCCCGTGTTTCTGGCGAGCCTGCAGGCTCGCCAGAAACAGCAGTTATGAAGCAGGGGTCACAAAGACCGCTGCTCCATAACCTGTCCGCCTGCTCTGAGCAGGCGGACAGACATCACCGGAAATCAACCCGATCGAGTACGATTGGGTTGATTGACACCCCCTGCTGGCTGCCCATTGGCTGCGAGTCTGCAGGGGGCTGCGTTGCACCAGCAGCTCTTGTGAGCTGCTGGTACAATGCTGAATACGGCGAGCGTATTGCTTGCCGTATTCAGCGAGGTCTGACGGACCTGATCCACACTGTCGGATCAGGTCCGACAGACCTTGATAAATAGAGGCTATTGTGTCAAATATACATTTTTGTCTTGGGATCTTATAGTCTCCTAAATATTATGAATTTCCCCTGTTACTGTAGATCATATTTGGTTAGCTTTTTGGTTTTCCTATAAACAATATCAAGTCAGTTGCTCATATAATTCCCAGTAATAGAGTCTTTCTTCAGAATATGCAAATGTATTTGCAATATGTTTGTGTTGGGAGTTATAGGATGAAATAAAAGGTACCTTATCTTTATAAGGGTTCTCTCTGTTATTATAGAACAGCCAATTGTAATCAACTTTCCAATTTACTTCTATTATCAAATTTCCTTTATTGAAGGAACAGCAATACTCTATTGGGAGCCAACTGAACACATTGATAAACCAATGAGAAGAGGCAACTCATGTGCAGCCACCAATCAGCAGCTAGCTCCCAGCTCCTGAACCTACCCAGGCATGCTTTTCAACAAAGGATACTAAGAAAACCAGGTAAATTAGATAATAGAAGATCATTGGAAAGTTGTTTAAAACATTAGGTTCTATCTGAATCACGAAAAAATAATAATTGGGTTTTCATGTCCCTTTAAGAGCTTCCTTCTAATTTAAAATCTTGCTTGTCTTTATAGCAGTCTCAGTTATATTCCTTTTATAACCCATTTCAATGAAACTATCTTCTAAAATGCCCACTTGTTCTTCAAAATCAACATTTTATATATATACTGTATATATATATATATATATATATATATATATATATATATATATATATATATATATATATATCAGGATACCAGAAGATTTCCCAGTGGGCTGCAGCAGCTGGGGCTGGAAAGCTACAATTTAAAGGGGTGATTAATGGATGAAATTGCATTTGAAGGGTGCCTATATAACATCAATCTGGAACTTTTTATTTAATGCAAAGTAATATCATTTACTTTTGAAAAACATATTGGGGAAGGAGTATCTCAGTAATCCCCTTTGAGGAAAATGGGGCATGTGCATTCTACCGACTCAACGGGAAAATAGGTTTTCATATTTTTCCAGGGCTGCTTTTTATTCCCAGGCCAGCCCTGGAAATATGTATTTATGAATAACTAAGCTATGTGCAGAACATTGGAGTGTGAAATATTCATATTTTCATGTCTGGTTAGTACACTTGAGAATATGCGATCGTGTTTGCATGTGAGTAGTCACTCCATTGACTTCTATGGGGGAATAGGTAATATTCTAAGTTCAGCTCTTTACGTGCATCGGGTTAGTGAAAACAGTTTACTTTCAACTCATAGGGGCGAATTATCACACTCCGAATGGAGCTTGATGCCCCTTGTTTCCGGCGAGCCTTCAAGCTCCCCGGAAACAGAAGCTATGAAGCAGCGCTCTAAAGACCGCTGCTCCATAACTTGTCCGCCTGCTCTGAGGCAGCAGATAGAACTCAACCCGATCGAATACGATCGGGTTGATTGACAACCCCTGCTAGCGGCCGATTGGCTGCAAATCTGCAGGGGGATGTATTGCACAAGCAGTTCTGGTGATCTACTTGTTGCAATGATAAATGCCGATAGCGTATGCTGTCTGCATTTATCGATGTGCAGCGGACATAATACGCTACATCATATCCGCTCGCACTTTGATAAATATGCCCCACAGTATAGGATTCTTTTGTACCTTAATTCCGATTGGCTGATTCTATCAGCCAATTGGAATTGAAGGGACGCCATATTGCATAACGTCACTTAAAGGTACTGTCATTTAGTAAGAAGACTCCAGTCTTAAGTAAGATGAAGAGGATGCTCCGCATCGGATGTCTTGAAGATGGACCCGCTCCGCGCCGGATGGATGAATATAGAAGATGCCGTTTGGATGAAGACTTCTGCCCATCTGGAGGACCTCTTCTGCCCGGCTTGGATGAAGACTTCTGCCCGTTTGGAGAACCACTTCTGCCCGGTTGGGTGAAGACGTCTTACGGTAAGGTGATCTTCAAGGGGGTTGGTTGTGTGGGTGGTGGGTTTTAATGTTGGGGGGTTATTTGTACTTTCTTTTACAGGTAAAAGAGCTGATTATTTTGGGGCAACGCCCCGCAAAAGGCCCTTTTAAGGGCTATTTATAATTTAGTGTAGGGTAGTGCTTTTTTATTTTGGGGGGCTTTTTTATTTTGTTAGGGGGATTAGAGTAGGTGTAATTAGTTTAAAAATCTTGTAATTATTTTATTATTTTCTGTAATTTAGTGTTTGTTTTTCGTACTTTAGATAATTTTATTTAATTGTAATTAATTGTATTTAATTTAGTTAATAAATTTAATTATAGTGTAGTGTTAGGTGTAATTGTAACTTAGGTTAGGTTTTATTTTACAGGTAAATTTGTCTTTATTTTAACTAGGTAGTTATTAAATAGTTAATAACTATTTAATAACTATTCTACCTAGTTAAAATACAAAGTTGCCTGTAAAATAAAAATAAACTCTAAGATAGCTACAATGTAAATATTAGTTATATTGTAGCTAGCTTAGGGATAATTTTAGAGGTAAGTATTTAGTTTTAAATAGGAATTATTTAGGTAATTGTAGTAATTTTATTTAGATTTATTGTAATTATATTTAAGTTAGGGAGGTTAGGGTTAGACTTAGGTTTAGGGGTTAATACATTTAATATAGTGGCGGTGACGTTGTGGGTGGCAGATTAGGGTTTAATAAATGTAGGTAGGTGTCGGCGATGTTAGGGATGGCAGATTAGGGGTTAATAATATTTAACTAGTGTTTGCGATGCGGGAGTGCGGCGGTTTAGGGGTTAATCTATTTATTATAGTGGCGGTGATGTCCAGTTCGGCATATTAGGGGTTAAAATATTTATTTTAGTGTTTGCGATGTGGGGGGCCTTGATTTAGGGGTTAATAGGTAGTTTATGGGTGTTAGTGTACTTTTTAGCACTTTAGTTAAGAGTTTTATGCTACAGTGTTGTAGTGTAAAACTCTTAACTACTGAGTTTAAAATGCGGTACCAGTCTTGACAGGAGAAGGTTTACTGCTCACTTTTGGTCAGACTCGTAATACCGGCGCTATGCAAGTCCCATTGAAAATATAGGATACGCAATTGACGTAAGTGGATTTGCGGTATTTCCAAGTCTGGCCAAAAAAGTGAGCGGTGAGCCTGTCATTTCAAGACTCGTAATACCAGCGGGCGTTAAAAAGCAGCGTTGGGACCGGCCAACGCTGCTTTTTAAGCCTAACACACAACTCATAATCTAGCCAACTGTGTTCAGGCACAGGGAGTTATTTAAGAGTTAGCACAACACAATGCTAAATGCAAGTCAATAGATTTTATATAGTCACAGTCATGTGATCAGGGGGCTGTCAGAAGGTTCTTAGATACAAGGTAATCACAAAGGTAAAAAGTGTATTAATATAACAGTGTTGGTTATGTAAACCTGGGGGATGGGTATTAAAGGGATTATGTATAAACAATAGACATTCTATTGTAGACTGTCCCTTTAAGACCGCTGCTCCATAACTGGTCCGCTGCCTAGGAGGCTGCGGTCTGTAATCCACCTGATCCTATACGATCAGGCTGATTGACACCGCCTGAATATGCAGGGGGCAGCATTGCACAAGTAGTTCTGGTGAACTGTGAGAGACAATGTTTTATCCTGGAGCATAAGGACAGATGTGGGATATGGAGATGGAATTTCATTATGGCTTGCATCATTCTCATTCACATAATAATTGTCATTATTTTTATTTATTGTCTTTATTATTATTAATAAGAACACATGTGATCATTTTATTAAATGAAAACATACATTTTAATATAACAAACAATTCTATGAAACATCCACTCTTTTAGATTCTAAATGTCAGATTTACATACTGTGCTATAGTTACACATATTAGAGAGGACTACAGCATAGTTACAATGCATACAATATAAACAATAAGCTGCCATGTTGTAACTTAGGTTACCTTCTCTGCTCTGGCCAATTAAAGACAGTTATAAATAGGTCACTAGCATGTGCAGCCAATGGCTGTGTGTAATATTACAGTGTCCTGCACTTCTTTTTCTAACAGGAACTGAAAAGCTCACATTTTCAGAAAGGACTTACACTAAAAAGGGACAAAATAAATAATGAAAGTATATTGCAGTTCTTTTATATATATATATATATATATATATATATATATATATATATATATATTTGTTTTATCATTTTCTATTACTCTCTCAAAGTGTGACGTTTTTAGGAGTGATGCAAATTTTTTCTTAAAACGTCACATCCCCAGGTCCCAGTTAGAAACTAAAATGTCAGCCAGTGATTACGGATTGGCTGGCAAATAAAGCACTATTATGCACATAGTATGTATGTGTCTCTTTATATATAGAGATTGAGAGCGCTTGAAGTAAATGAAGAGTTTCGTATATTTTTAGTAACCTATTATGATACCCAAAACAAAAGAATTTGACCATAAGCTGTAAGTCTGTAAAGACTCTCACAGTGTATCTAAGAGCAAATATTGACTCTATCCATAGGGCGTTCATTACGACTAAAACTAACATAGGAGAAATACAAATCCTTAAAAACTTTATATCTCCACAATCAAATTAGAAACTGGAGTGTCAGCCAGTGATTGCTGATTGGCTGAGAAGCAAAATACCAGTTTGCATTCTGTAAGTATGTGCCGCCCATCGTATAGGGATTGGGAGCACTTGCAAGCAAAGTTAAAGTGAACTAAGAGCTTTAGAATTTGGAGACAATCCAACTGGGACTTCTCAAATGATGGATGTTGATTATTAACTGCAAGTCTATAAAACTATTACAGCGTTACTGGTTTACAGACAGACACCAATCCCACCCACAGGGAGTTCACTAAATACATAGTAAGAATAAAACACTTAAAGCTCAACCGCTAGATCACTATGGAGAGCGCCTGAATAAAATAATATGTGCAAGCACTTAACTAGTTTTCATGGCCAATAATATGCAGGTATTTCACTATAGATTGAATCACTAGAGTAGAGATTGATGACCAATCTCGGTCACATTATAAATAAACCCCATTGCAACTTATAAGCAATATGGACTATGGTCCAAAAAATGCAATTATCTAGCCTCCAGTGTATAAATCAAATAAATAACCATACATGTAATGCTACATCATTTTGGATAAATAGGAATATATATATTTTACATATTTTAAGTTTGGATATATATTGTATACACATTTATTATGTTGAATTGGTTTTATTTTATTTAATGTACAATGTGTTTTGTTGTAACACACTACCCTATGAGAGTCATGTGACTAATTAGCTGAAAGGGGGTGTGTTTTTTAGCAGACATTTTTATTGGCTTTATTTGTGTATATTAAGTAGCATGTTTAATATGTTTGTATCAGTCAGTATGTTTTTGCTAATGCATGTATATTACAAAATTGCTTCTGTTCAATACCAAACTGCACCCATGTGGTTTCCAATTTTATGTTCAATGATATTTGAAGCACTTTATATAATGTTACCTCGGTATATTTCTGAATAAGAAGACATAGTCATGATTTAGCCCTAACTAATCTTATAGTTATCATTTAAAGGGACAGTCTACTCCAAAATTGTTATTGTTTAAAAAGATAAGATAATGCCTTTATTACCCATTCCCCAGTTTTGCATAATCAACACTGTTATATTAATATACTTTTCACCTCTGTGATCACCTTGTATCTAAGCCTTTTCTGACAGCCCCCTGATCACATGACTTTTTATTTATTATCTATTGTCTTGCATTATAGCCAATTAGTGCAGTGTCTGCCACAAACCACGGGCGTTAGCACAATGTTACTTTCAAGACGGAGAGAATAGCGGCACTACCAGGAGTAGTCCCCTATTTATTATTGATTGTTGGATATTATTATGTTTCCAACTCTAAACTTTAATTAGAGGGAGAGGTGCTGTACACAATTAATGCGAGAAGGGAATTAGTAATGTAAAGGTAACATTACAAAGAGTGTGTACGTGTTAGCACTCAGCTACTCTTAATGGAAAAAGTAGACAATAGATTGAATTTACCTAAACATAAGAACAAGAAGGTCTTAATAAAATATAACTTTTATTGAATATATATTATTAAAAAAACAAAGAACCAATATAAAAACACAAATCATGCATGCACTGGCGCAACTTTCTGTAATCAAGGAGTCAATTATGTTTATTGACTTTATATTTACAATGATAATAGTACACCTTTTATATTACAAAATAATACTTATTCATCTATATATTTAGATGAATTTAATAAATCAAAATAATATAAACGGTGGGTGGCACAATTAGAACAATAGCACTGGTCTAAAGTAGTACTATCGGCGAGGGGAATAGAGTGCAGTAATTATCAACTGCTAATACGCAACAAAGAGGTAAAATATGATAAAGGAATATGTATATATGAAATAAGAGTCAGGGTGTACAGTGATCCTCTGTTCTAATAACATATATGCTGTCACAACCAGTTATATAGGAACAAGAATGCCCATATTTTCCAATCTTTTTAATTATAGACAGTATGGTAAGTTGATACCTCGTAGGTGGATATCTCACTCCCAGCTCAGAGATATACTTATGTTTACTGCGTAATACTGCTGGGTACAGTATTTATACTGCTGTAATATGTTGGCGCTTCATAAATAAAGTATAATAATAATAATAATAATAATAATATTTGGTATAGATACAGTAGTGTATATACACTTAATTCTACATTAGGTATAAATGCGTTGTACCATTAGTATTGGATAAGATTATACCACCAACTTATAATCAGACACTGGTATTGTGAGGTGCTAAAATGTCTGCAGTTAACACTGAACAGTAAACTATCGGCTAGATTATGAGTTTTTCGTTTTGAGCTGTGCGGTGCTAACGAGCAGTTTTCTCTCACCGCTCACTTACCTGCAGCGCTGGTATTACGAGTTTTCAGAAACCTGTCGTTAAAAGACAAGAAGTGAGCGTTGAGCAAAATTTTGCTCATTACCGCACTCCAATAACAGCGTTGCTTAAGTCAGCGGTGAGCTGGTCTAACGTGCTTGTGCATGATTTCCCCATAGGAATCAATGGGGAGAGCCGGCTGAGAAAAAGTCTAACACCTGCAAAAAAGCAGCGTAAAACTCAGTAACGCAGCCCCATTGATTCCTATGGGGAAATAAAAGTTATGTCTACACCTAACACCCTAACATGAACCCCGAGTCTAAACACCCCTAATCTTACACTTATTAACCCCTAATCTGCTGTCCCCGACATCGCCGACACCTACATTATATTATTAACCCCTAATCTGCCGCTCCGGACACCGCCACCAACTACATTATAGTTATGAACCCCTAATCTTCTGCGCCCAAAATCGCCGACACCTACATTATATTTATTAACCCCTAATCTGCCGCCCCCAACATCGCCGCCACTATATTAAAGTTATTAGCCCCTAAACCCTAAACCTAACACCCACTAACTTAAATATAATTTAAATAAATCTAAATAAATATTCCTATCATTAACTAAATTATTCCAATTTAAAACTAAATACGTACCTATAAAATAAACCCTAAGCTAGCTACAATATAGCTAATAGTTACATTGTAGCTAGTTTAGGGTTTATTTTTATTTTACAGGCAAGTTTGTATTTATTTTAACTAGGTAGAATAGTTACTAAATAGTTATTAACTATTTAATAACTACCTAGTTAAAATAAAGACAAATTTACCTGTAAAATAAAACCTAACCTAAGTTACACTAACACCTAACACTACACTACAATTAAATAAATTACCTAAATTAAATACAATTACCTAAATTAAATTAGCTAAAGTACAAAAAAAACAACACTAAATTACAGAAAATAATAAACAAATTACAGATATTTAAACTAATTGCACCTAATGTAATAGCCCTATTAAAATTAAAAAAAAGCCCCCAAAATAAACAAAAACCCTAGCCTAAACTAAACTACCAATAGCCCTTAAAAGGGCCTTTTGCGGGGCATTGCCCAAAAGTAATCAGCTCTTTTACCTGTAAAAAAAAATACAAACAATACCCGAACAGTAAAACCCACCACCCACACAACCAACCCCCCCAAAAAAATACTAACTAAAAAAAACCTAAGCTCCCCATTGCCCTGGAAAGGGTATTTGGATGGGCATTGCCCTTAAAAGGGCAGTTAGCTCTTTTGCCGCCCAAACCCTAACCTAAAAATAAAACCCACCCAATACACCCTTAAAAAAACCTAACACTAACCCCTGAAGATCGACTTACCGGGAGACGTCTTCATCTAAGCCGGGCCGAAGTCCTCCAAAGGCCCACGTCGGATGTCTTGAAGATGAACCCACTCCGCGCCAGATGGATGAAGATAGAAGATGCCGTCTGGATGAAGACTTCTGCCTGTCTGGAGGACAACTTCGCCTGGCTTGGATGAAGATTTCTGCCCGGCTTCGTTGAGGACTTCGGCCCGGCTTGGATGAAGACGTCTCCCGGTAAGTCGATCTTTAGGGGGTTAATGTTAGGTTTTTAAAGGCTGTATTGGTGGGTTTTATTTTTATGTTAGGGTTTGGGTGGCAAAAGAGCTAACTGCCCTTTTAAGGGCAATGCCCATCCAAATGCCCTTTTCAGGGCAATGGGGAGCTTAGGTTTTTTAGATAGTATTTTATTTGGGGGGTTGGTTGTGTGGGTGGTGGGTTTTACTGTTGGGGGGGTTGTTTTTATTTATTTTTTACAGGTAAAAGAGCTGATTACTTTGGGACAATGCCCCGCAAAAGGCCCTTTTAAGGGCTATTGGTAGTTTAGTTTAGGCTAGGTTTTGTTTTTTGTTTTGTGGGGGCTTTTTTATTTTAATAGGGCTATTAGATTAGGTGTAATTAGTTTAAATATCTTGTAATTTGTTTATTATTTTCTGTAATTTAGTGGGGGTTTTTTGTACTTTAGCTAATTTAATTTAATTTAGCTAATTGTATTTAATTTAGGTAATTTATTTAATTATAGTGTAGTGTTAGGTGTTAGTGTAACTTAGGTTAGGTTTTATTTTACAGGTAAATTTGTCTTTTTTTTAACTGGGTAGTTATTAAATAGTTAATAACTATTTAATAACTATTGTACCTAGTTAAAATAAATACAAACTTGCCTGTAAAATAAAAATAAACCCTAAGCTAGCTACAATGTAACTATTAGTTATATTGTAGCTAGCTTAGGGTTTATTTTATAGGTACGTATTTTATACAGTATATATACCCACTCTGTTATGGATTAAAGATCATAGGATAAACGATATGCTGATAGGATGTGGCGATTCTACAACCATTATGATAAACACATTCCCCCAAAAAGCAGATACTAACCTAAAAGTAAGGCTAGTGATAACCTAGTACGGTATAGTGAGATTATGCCACTAGTGGAACTTAGTACCAAACGCTATTCCGATAGGTGAGTTGCTGTTAGCAAACTCTTATTAGGACCAGTAGCAACAACAAAAAAATGTATATAATATGGCTATGCCACCAACATAACAATACTAGGTGCTATAATTGTTAAATAAGGATTGCTAAGAGTGCATGCTGATTTGCTGAATAAAAGACATGTTTTGCTGAGAACGCTTTTTCTGAGTCCGCCTTTGAAAAAGCGTTCTCAGCGAAACATGTCAGGGGAGCGAGAATCTAGTGATTCTCCTTTTTAATCAGCATGCACTCTTAGCAATCCTTACTTAACAATTATATACATTATATACATTTTTTTGTTGCTGCTACTGGTCCTAATAAGAGTTTGCTAACAGCAATTCACCTATCGGAATAGCATTCAGTACTAATTTTCACTAGTGGCATAATCTCACAATAGGTTATCAATAGACTTACTTTAGGTTAGAACCTGCTCTTTTGGGGAATGTGTTTATCATAATGGTGGTAGAATAGCCACATCCTATCAGCATATTGTTTATCCTACGATCTTTAATCCATAACAGAGTGAGTATATACTGTATAAAACGTGATTGCTCTTATTCTGATATTAATTACATAGACACAAACACATCTCGTGCAATATCGGAAGGTGACTGACTTAACCACATTATGTAGTATCCATTCTACTTAGTAATTTAAGTATCAGCGGGCAGTATCGTTTGACGCTATACTAATCACACATAGATACTCCGATATATCTTGCAGGGAGTTCTTCTATGCCTAAGAGGGCAAAATCATAAATAATCAATACTAATACTATAGCGTTGATGTTTTACTATGACCTAATATACATGATTATTTTGTCCTCTCATGAATCTCCCTTTTGAACAGAGTATAGAGAGCCATTGGGTGCAATCCTCAGTATATTCCTATTAGAACGCACGTTTGCTCTACACCTTACCCTACTGTTCTGTGTTAACTGCAGACATTTTGGCACCTCACAATTAGTAATGTCGCGAATAGTTCCCAGCGAACATAGCATATGCGATGTTCGATCCGCCCCCTATTCGTCATCATTGAGTAAACTTTGACCCTGTATCTCACAGTCTGCAGACACATTCCAGCCAATCAGCAGCAGACCCTCCCTCCCAGACCCTCCCAGCTCCTGAACAGCAGCCATTTTAGATTCATTCGGAAGCTGCATTGTTAGTGAGAGGAGGGACAGTGTAGCTGCTGGTGATTTAATAGGGAAATTGATAGCTAGGCTAGTGTATTCAGTGTCCACTACAGTCCTGAAGGACTCATCTGATCTCTGCTGTAAGGACAGCACCCCAAAAAGCCCTTTTTAGGGCTAGAACATCATTTTTTTCCCCTGTGTAATCTAATTGCAGTTGCCTGCCTGCCAAGCCACTTGCCCAGTGCCACCACTCATATCTGGTGTAACAGTAGTGTAAATTTAAAAAAAACAAAAACTTTTTTGACTGTGAAACATCAGTCTGCTAGTGTAATCTAATTGCAGTTGCCTGCCTGCCAGCGTGTGTGCCAGGCCCACTTGCCCAGTGCCACCACTCATATCTGGTGTAACAGTAGTGTAAATTTAAAAAAAACAAAAGCTTTTTTGACTGTGAAACATCAGTCTGCTAGTGTAATCTAATTGCAGTTGCCTGCCTGCCAGCGTGTGTGCCAGGCCCACTTGCCCAGTGCCACCACTCATATCTGGTGTAACAGTAGTGTAAATTTAAAAAAAAAAAACTTTTTTGACTGTGAAACATCAGTCTGCTAGTGTAATCTAATTGCAGTTGCCAGCCAGCATGTGTGCCAGGCTCACAGCGTATACTGTGCCCACTTGCCCAGTGCCCCCACTCATATCTGGTGTAACAGTAGTGTAAATTTAAAAAAAAAAACTTTTTTGACTGTGAAACATCAGTCTGCTTGTGTAATCTAATTGCAGTTGCCTGCCTGCCAGCGTGTGTGCCAGGCTCACAGTGTATACTGTGCCCACTTGCCCAGTGCCACCACTCATATCTGGTGTAACAGTAGTGTAAATTTAAAAACAAAAACTTTTTGGACTGTGAAACATCAGTCTACTTTTTTGTGTCAGGCTCACAGCGTATACTGTGCCCACTTGCCCAGTGCCACCACTCATATCTTGTTTAATAGTAGTGTAAGTGTACATTTAAAAACAAAAAAACTTTTTGGACTGTGAAACATCAGTCTGCTTTTTTGTTTCAGGCTAACAGCTTATACTGGGCCCACTTGCCCAGTGCCACCACTCATATCTTGTTTAATAGTAGTGTAAGTGTACATTTAAAAACAAAAAAACTTTTTGGACTGTGAAACATCAGTCTGCTTTTTTGTGTCAGGCTCACAGCTTATACTGGGCCCACTCGCCCAGTGCCACCACTCATATCTTGTTTAATAGTAGTGTGAGTGTACATTTAAAAAAAACACAATTTATGCTTACCTGATAAATTTATTTCTCTTGTGGTGTATCCAGTCCACGGATCATCCATTACTTGTGGGATATTCTCATTCCCAACAGGAAGTTGCAAGAGGAAATCCACAGCAGACCTGTAATATAGCTCCTCCCCTAACTGTCATAGCCAGTCATTCGACCGAAAACAAGCCGAGAAAGGAGGAACCATAGGGTGCAGTGGTTACTGTAGTTTAAATTTAAAAATTACCTGCCTTAAAATGACAGGGCGGGCCGTGGACTGGATACACCACAAGAGAAATAAATTTATCAGGTAAGCATAAATTATGTTTTCTCTTGTAAGGTGTATCCAGTCCACGAATCATCCATTACTTGTGGGATACCAATACCAAAGCTAAAGTACACGGATGAAGGAAGGGACAAGGCAGGAACTTAAATGGAAGGAAACACTGCCTGTAAAACCTTTCTCCCAAATATAGCCTCCGAAGAAGCAAAAGTATCAAATTTGCAAAATTTTGAAAAAGTATGAAGCGAAGACCAAGTCGCCACCTTGCAAATCTGTTCAAAAGAAGCCTCATTTTTAAAGGCCCAAGTGGAAGCCACAGCTCTAGTGGAATGAGCTGTAATCCTTTCAGGAGGCTGCTGTCCAGCAGTCTCATAGGCTAAGCGGATTAAGCTTCTTAGCCAAAAAGAAGGAGAGGTTGCCAAAGCCTTTTGATCTCTCCTCTGTCCAGAGAAGACAACAAACCAAGCAGATGTTTGACGAAAATCTTTAGTAGCTTGTAAGTAAAAACTTTAAAGCACGGACCACGTCCAGATTGTGAAACACAAGGATGGAACAACAATCTCTTGATTGATATTCTTGTTAGATACCACCTTAGGTAAAAACACAGATTTGGTACGCAGGACTACCTTATCCGTATGAAAAATCAGATAAGGAGAATCACATTGTAAGGCAGATAACTCGGAGACTCTACGAGCCGAGGAAATAGCTACCAAAAAAAGGACTTTCCAAGATAAAAGTTTGATATCTATGGAATGAAGAGGTTCAAACGGAACTTCTTGAAGAACCTTAAGAACCAAGTTTAAGCTCCATGGTGGAGCAACCGGTTTAAACACAGGCTTGATTCTAACTAAAGCCTGACAAAATGCCTGAACGTCTGGAACATCTGCCAGATGCTTAACTAGCTGACAATCCTTTTTCCAAACCTTCTTGGAGAAAAGATAATATCCTAGGAATCCTGACCTTACTCCATGAGTAACCCTTGGATTCACACCAATAAAGATATCTACGCCATACCTTATGGTAAATTTTCCTGGTGACAGGCTTTCATGCCCGTATTAAGGTATCAATAACTGACTCGGAGAAGCCACGCTTTGATAAAATCAAGCGTTCAATCTCTAGGCAGTCAGCCGCAGAGAAATTAAATTTGGATGGTTGGAAGGACCCTGAAGTAGAAGGTCCTGTCTCAGAGGCAGAGACCATGGTGGAAAGGATGACATGTCCACTAGATCTGCATACCAGGTCCTTCGTGGCCACGCAGGTGCTATCAGAATCACTGATGCTCTCTCCTGCTTGATCTTGGCAATCAGTCGAGGGAGCAGAGGAAACGGTGGAAACACATAAGCCAGGTTGAAAGACCAGGGCGCTGCAAGAGCATCTATCAGTGTCGCCTTAGGATCCCTGCACCTGGATCCGTAACACGGAAGCTTGGCATTCTGGCGAGACGCCATGAGATCCAGTTCTGGTTTGCCCCAACGATGAATCAGTTGTGCAAATACCTCCGGAGGAAGTTCCCACTCTCCCGGATAAAAAGTTTGACGACTTAGAAAATCCGCCTCCCAGTGCTCTACACCTGGGATATGGATAGCTGATAGGTGGTAAGAGTGAATCTCTGCCCAGCGAATTATTTTTGAAACTTCTAACATCTCTAGGGAACTTCTTGTTCCCCCTTGATGGTTGATGTAAGCTACAGTCGTGATGTTGTCCGTCTGAAATCTGATGTACCTCAGAGTTGCTAACTGAGGCCAAACCTGAAGAGCCTTGAATATCGCTCTTAGTTCCAGAATATTTATTGGAAGGAGAGACTCCTCCTGAGTCCACGATCCCTGAGCCTTCAGGGAGTTCCAGACTGCACCCCAACCTAGAAGGCTGGCATTTGTTGTTACAATTGTCCAATCTGGCCTGCGAAAGGTCATACCTGGACAGATGGACCCGAGATAGCTACCAGGGAAAAGAATCCCTGGTCTCTTGGTCCAGATTCAGTTGAGGGGACAAATCTGTGTAATCCCCGCTCCACTGACTGAGCATGCATAGTTGCAGCAGTCTGAGATGTAAGCGTGCAAACGGCACTATGTCCATTGCCGCTACCATTAAGCCGATTACTTCCATACACTGAGCCACCGAAGGGCGCTGAATGGAATGAAGAACCCGGCAGGAATTTAAAAGCTTTGATAACCTGGACTCCGTCAGGTGAATTTTCATTTCTATAGAATCTATCAGAGTCCCTAGAAAGGAAACTCTTGTGAGTGGGGATAGAGAACTCTTTTCCTCGTTCACTTTCCACCCATGCGACCTCAGAAATGCCAGTACTACGTCCGTATGAGACTTGGCAATTTGGAAGTTTGACGCCTGTATCAGGATGTTGTCTAAATAAGGGGCTACTGCTATGCCCCGCGGCCTTAGGACCGCCATAAGCGACCCTAGAACCTTTGTAAAGATTCTTGGGGCTGTAGCTAATCCAAAGGGAAGAGCTACAACTGGTAATGCCTGTCTTGAAAGGCAAACCTGAGAAACCGATGATGATCTTTGTGTATCGGAATGTGAAGATAAGCATCCTTTAGATCCACTGTAGTCATATATTGACCCTCCTGGATCAGTGGTAGGATGGTACGAATAGTTTCCATCTTGAACGACGGAACTTTGAGGAATTTGTTTAAGATCTTTAGATCCAAAATTGGTCTGAAGGTTCCCTCTTTTTTGAGAACCACAAACAGATTTGAGTAAAATCCCTGTTCCTGTTCACTCCCATAACTAGGAGGTCTCGTACACAATGTAAGAATGCCTCTCTCTTTATCTGGTGTGCAGATAATTGTGAAAGGTGAAATCTCCCTTTTGGGGGGGAAGCTTTGAAGTCCAGAAGATATCCCTGGGATATAATTTCCAACGCCCAGGGATCCTGAACATCTCTTGCCCACGCCTGGGCGAAGAGTGAAAGTCTGCCCCCTACTAGATCCGCTACCGGATAGGGGGCCATTCCTTCATGCTGTCTTAGAGGCAGCAGCAGGCTTTTTTGACCTGCTTACCTTTTTTCCAGGTCTGGTTTGGTCTCCAGACCGTCTTAGATTGAGCAAAAGTTCCCTCTTGTTTATTATTAGAGGAAGTTGATGCCGCACCTGCCTTGAAGTTTTGAAAGGCAAGAAAATTAGACTGTTTGGCCCTAGATTTGGACCTGTCCTGAGGAAGGGCATGACCTTTTCCTCCAGTGATATCAGCAATAATCTCCTTCAAACCAGGCCCGAATAGGGTCTGCCCCTTGAAGGGAGTGTTAAGTAGCTTAGATTGTGAAGTCACATCAGCTGACCATGATTTAAGCCATAGCGCTCTGCGCGCATGTATAGCAAAAACAGAATTCTTAGCCGTTAGTTTAGTCAAATGAACAATGGCATCAGAAATAAAAGAATTGGCTAGCTTAAGTGCTCTAAGTTTGCCAAGTATGTCATCCAATGGAGTCGCTACCTGTAAAGCCTCTTCCAGAGACTCAAACCAGTACGCCGCAGCAGCAGTGACAGGGGCAATGCATGCAAGGGGCTGTAGGATAAAACCTTGTTGAATAAATATTTTCTTAAGGTAACCTTCTAATTTTTTATCCATTGGATCTAAAAAAGCACAACTGTCCTCGACAGGGATAGTAGTACGCTTTGCTAGAGTAGAAACTGCTCCCTCCACCTTAGGGACTGTCTGCCATAAGTCCCGTGTGGTGGCGTCTATTGGAAACATTTTTCTAAAAATAGAAGGGGAAGAGAACGGCACACCTTGTCTATCCCATTACTTATTAATAATTTTTGTAAACCTTTTAGGTATTGGAAAAACATCAGTACACACCGGCACTGCAAGTATTTATCCAGTCTACACAATTTCTCTGGCACTGCAATGAAATCACAGTCATTCAGAGCAGCTAAAACCTCCCTAAGCAACACACGGAGGTGTACAAGCTTAAATTTAAATGTAGAAATATTAGAATCAGGTATCTTCCTGAGTCATTAACATCACCCACTGACTGAAGCTCTCTTTCCTCAGCTTCTGCATATTGTGAGGCAGTATCAGACATGGTTCTTAAAGCGTCAGTATGCTCTGCATTTTGTCTCACCCCAGAGCTATCTCGCTTACCTCTAAGTTCAGGTAGTCTGGCTAATACCGCTGACAGTGTATTATCCATGACTGCCGCCATGTCTTGTAAAGTAAACGCTATGGGCGCCCTAGATGTACTTGGCGCCATTTGAGCGTGAGTCCCTTAAGCGGGAGTCAAAGGGTCTGACACGTGGGGAAAGTTAGTCGGCATAACTTCCCCCTCGTCAGATTCCTCTGGTGATAAAAAATTTTTAAAAGACAGAAAATGATCTTTATTGCCTAAAATGAAATCAGTACATTTGGTACACATTCTAAGAGGGGGTTCCACCATGGCTTTTAAACATAATGAACAAGGAGTTTCTTCTATGTCAGACATGTTTATACAGACTAGCAATGAGACTAGCAAGCTTGGGAAACACTTTAATTCAAGTTAACAAGCAAATATAAAAAACTGTACTGTGCCTTTAAGAGAAACAAATAAGGTCTTAACCCCCTATTCCATCTTACGACTTGCATAAAACCTTATACTTATAAGAAATAAACAGACCAGACACTCAGTTGGGAGAAAAAACAAAGACCAGTCACGGTCACGTTTATTTAAACATAAACGATTTAACTTGTGCCTGCGATGGTATTTAATACCATTGCAGGCACTCAAATAAATTAACTTCCAAAACTTGGCAACAAGTTCGTTAAACAATCCGTTGGCGGCATCTCACCCTAAACCTAACCCCTATCAGCAGCTGGTCAAGGCCCCTTTCGGTGTTTGCAGCGTGACACCCGGCTGTTCACGCCCAATGGCACAAAAGGAGAGCTGTGGAAATAAGAGATTTTCAGCCTGTATTTGTAAGGGAGGGTACCCCCCAAGCCGGCTCCTGGGCGGGCATAACCCCTCCCCTTTTATTGACTGTCACTCTTCTCCTTCTGTGCCCGCTCCCCAGGGCCTTGACCACCCGCCAGCTAGGGCATCTCCACCCAACCCAGTAGAGCACCCCCCATCAGACGAATCGTACAACCCTCCTGATGCGGGTGGGTGGCTATATTAACAACCCGGGCTTACCAAAGGCTAGCTCAATTAAACCAACCCCTGCCGGGTTCACTCACCCTCATGCTGCCGCATCGCTGCCGCCAATCTCATCTTCATCCTCAGGGGCCGGGTGGGCGGGGAAAAACTTTCTCCTCGAAGTCTGGAACAGAAAGAGGCCGGATACACTGCTGCAGGACCCTATAAAGGTAAGCACAAACACCGCCTCCTCGCCTGCAACATTGTAACAAAAAACACCCTAGCATTCTCCAGACTTCAAGTTGGTAATCCCTTAATGTTGTTACTGGCCCACTAGAGGGCCCTCCACTCTCATAAGGTCTTAACCCCCTATTCCATCTTACGACTTGCATAAAACCTTATACTTATAAGAAATAAACAGACCAGACACTCAGTTGGGAGAAAAAACAAAGACCAGTCACGGTCACGTTTATTTAAACATAAACGATTTAACTTGTGCCTGCGATGGTATTTAATACCATTGCAGGCACTCAAATAAATTAACTTCCAAAACTTGGCAACAAGTTCGTTAAACAATCCGTTGGCGGCATCTCACCCTAAACCTAACCCCTATCAGCAGCTGGTCAAGGCCCCTTTCGGTGTTTGCAGCGTGACACCCGGCTGTTCACGCCCAATGGCACAAAAGGAGAGCTGTGGAAATAAGAGATTTTCAGCCTGTATTCGTAAGGGAGGGTACCCCCCAAGCCGGCTCCTGGGCGGGCGTAACCCCTCCCCTTTTATTGACTGTCACTCTTCTCCTTCTGTGCCCGCTCCCCAGGGCCTTGACCACCCGCCACAAGAGCCAGGCGTACTCTTGCCGCCAAACTAAATAAGCCAACAGGCAACTATATACATACCATACCAAATTAACAACTTTTTTTTTTTTTTTTTTTTTTTTTATATAACTAACAATAAAGCGCTCCTGATGTCTTTCAAGAAGATATCCAGCCCAACGTCCGTCAGGTGGATACCATCAGGGCGAAACAGATCTTTCCTGTCGGCCGTCAAGAGCTCGTGTCTGACCACAAAGCCCCCTAAGGCCGTGACCGTCCTTCCCATATCCCGGTTAACCTTCTTTCGTACATTGTACGCGGCCTTCTGGGTCACAATATACCTCCAATGTAGTCGTGCGACCACATTGGACCATCCCAACTTAACATCTTTAAGCCATGTGTGTACCCACTTCAAGTCTGCCATCATGCGTTTTATCAAATCCAACGCTGGGAGAGACCCCAAGTCATTCCACCCGAGGTGCAGCACTATCACATTAGGCTGCCCCCACCTCTTGTGCGCCTCCTGCAATAATGCCGGCAAATCAGCCCAAGTGAGGCCCCTGCGCCCTAACCACCGGAAGTTCGCACTGGACGTTGCGAATCCAATACCCGAACTGGAGGGGGATTGCCACCTCTTACACCTGGCAAAACAGATCAAAACCACATTACCCGTCATGCCCCTTTCAAGCAATCCCACAGACCTCCGCCCCCCACTCGCAATACCCTGTCACCCGACCCTAATGGATGTGAGCCCACCCCCTATTACGTGGGTCTAATGTATCTTTTGTATTGGGTTGACTTCCATCTGCCCAACCTTTTAATTTCTGTAGCTGGTGTCCCAGCCGCTGCCGCGCTGGTAGCTGCCCCAATCCGGAACGAGTGTGGGGCAATCTTTTTTGGATCCAGCCCCGCCAACTCTGCCGTTTTCGCGAGTACCCTGCGAAACTGAAAAAGCGACAAGGAGCTGCCATCCTTGTGCACTAAAAACTGCTTGCTACTCTGGGGTCTTACCTTCTGAAATTCTTCAACACATCGCACCGGGCAGCATTCCTCAAATGCGTGCCTCTGCAGCGGGAGCCATGCCCCCTTACCCTCCTGGTCCGTTTTGGACCGAGGGACGAACAGGAGAAGCCCCTCTCCCGAGCAACGCACGTGCTCTGCCAGGATGCCTCCTGTTCCTTTAAGTTTGGAGGAGGACACCAACTCCCCCACTCGTAATGCCCCCGCAAAAGCCAGCGCGAATGCTGCATGAAACAGGAGTTTTTCATAGTCCGATGTACAGGCAGCTTGCAAGTGTCTGGCCAGGTCTCGTAACCGGCCCGATGTTATGGGCTCCCTCCGATCCTTAGGACGGGGGGAAACCCTACCCCAGCCTTTCAACACCTGACGAACAAGAAATGACCTTGAATGGTCAGTATAGCCCATTGCCTTATTAAAAAATGCTAACGCTGCTAGTTTGCTTGCTGCACCCATTTTACTAGCCCCCCCTATCCTTAACTGAGCCAACCATTCCAGTACCTGTACCCTGGACGCGTCTTCCACCTGCACTCCCATCCGCTGGCAGAAAGCCACCCATGTATTCCAGTGATTGACGTATGTAGACCAAGTCTTTGGCGCTAACGATGCTCTGATTAGGGGGAGGATCCCCTCCCAGCCTGGTACAGCTGCCAAAGAAAAGACGGGCATATTAGACCCTCCTTCGCGGCCCTGGGCGCTGCCTTCCTAAACTGCTCCCAGTTGAATCGAGAGAGTGCATCAGCGATAACGTTATGCACCCCCGGGACGTGTTCGGCCGTGAACGTGATGTTGAGCTCCAAGCAGCGCAACACCAGATGTCTCAAGTAGCATACTACCCCCGGCGAGGAGGCAGACAATCTGTTAATGGCGTACACCACGCTCAGATTGTCCGACCAGAAAACCACTGACCTATTAGCCAGTCTCTTTCCCCAAATCTCCACCGCAGCCACAATGGGGAAGAGCTCAAGCAAAGTCAAGTTCTTGACCCAGCCTGCCTCCACCCATTCGCGGGGCCATGGCCCCGCACTCCATTCGCCGTCCAGGTATGCACCATACCCGAAACTGCCGGCTGCATCGGTGAACAGATGCAACAATTGATTAGACACCGTCGGGTGCCTCCATAAGCAAATCCCATTGAAGTGTGACAAAAATGTGTCCCACACCCTCAGATCCTCTCGGACCTCCGGTGTGATTCTGATCCATTTGCCACTTCCAATCGGTCCCTTCAGTTGCCCTTCCAGGCGCCTGTTGAAGACTCTTCCCATTGGAATCGCCCTGCCAGCAAAGTTCAGCAAGCCCAATAGGGATTGCACATCCCTTCTGGCCACTCTCTCCTGCCCCCGTACTAGCTGCACCATGTGCCGCATACGCTCCACTTTATCGTCTGGCAGTCTGCATAGAGCCTTGACCGTGTCAATCTCTATCCCTAGGAACGTAAGGCACGTGCAAGGGCCTTCTGTCTTGTCAGCGGCCAAGGGAACTTCGAACCTGTCAGTGATTTCCCTCATTACCGACATGAGCCGCGCACACTCCGTGCTTCGTGCTCTCCCTACCAACAGAAAATCATCCAGGTAGTGGGCCACAGACCCACCCCCCGACGCCACCGTCACCACCCAATGAAGGAATGTGCTGAAACACTCGAACAACGAGCATGACAACGAACACCCCATCGGCAGGCACCTGTCCACATAGAATGCCCCCTCGAACTTCATCCCCATAAGCCTAAAGGCAGAGGGATGCAGTGGCAATAATCTGAAAGCTGACTCAATGTCTAGCTTTGCCATCAGGGCCCCTGGGCCCATCACTCGCACCAAAGTCAGCGCCTCATCAAATGATTGATAGTGCACTGTACTTAGGTCCGGATCAATTGCGTCGTTTACCGACGCGCCCTTAGGGAAGGACAGGTGATGAATCAACCTGAACTTTCCTACCTCTTTTTTAGGCACCACCCCCAGGGGGGAGACCACTAGGTCGGCTATGGGCATAACTGCAAATGGGCCGGACACCCGGCCCATCGCAACCTCTTTAGCCAGTTTGTCCCTCACTACCTTTGGGAACTCATAGGCCGTCTTCAGGTTCCTATGAACCCCCGACCCCACAACCAAACCCCGCACTGGTATATGAAAGCCCACACCCAGCCCGTCCCGGAGCAGCACCGCTGACTCCTGATCCGGGTAATCGGCCAGCCATGGCATCATGGCTGCCAGATTAAGCGGTGTTGGGGCCCTTAACTCCAGTTCCCGGCTTAACGGCCGGTCTGGCCTGTCCCTGCTCTTTTCTTTTTCCGCATTCCACACCGGGGTGGGGCCCCCCACAGTGCTTGCAGATGTGCCGAAAGGAACAGCTGCTCCCCCTGTCGCACAATCTGTCCTGGAATTTCCAGCACTCTCTACCCCTTCTACCTTGCTTCTGCCCAACCCGCCCCTGCACCTGACGCACTGGGGAGGGAAGGGGGGATGGCCCCTCCAATCCCAATTTGGACCACAGATGCATATCCTGTGTCCCAAAGTGAAGCAGATGGTTGCCAACCATCTTTCTTCTGAAGGCCATGTCGTACTCCCGCCATGCGCCCTCCTTAAACCTGCCATGGATGTCTTCAATCGTGTCCTGGTATTTGAACAAGTTGTGCCCCTGTAAGGGCCACCTATCCACATAGCAGGATGCCAGGACCCTGAAGCATTACAACCATTCTTCATAGGTTTCTTGCCTACGTACTCGTTTCGGACCGGATCCATCCAGGGCCCGCTCTTTGGCCCTGAACGCATCCAGTGAGAGCTCAAAAATATTGACGTAACGTCCCTCCTGAATTTTTTTAATAACTTTAGCCTTGAGATGGCCGTAAAGGGAGTGCACCAGGCAGGGATACGTGTCCCCCTGTGCCGCCACTTTGCGCGGGACTGAGGACTCCGAGGGCATGTTCTGGCCCGTTCCTGACGGCCCCACTATCCCCTCTGACTGCCCTGTCCCTACAGATCTCCCCTTTGCCTGATTCGCTGCCATCTTTTTGATCCATCTAAACATCCTACGCTGCCCTTTTCCCACTAGCCCTAGGTCCTCCCCACTCTCAGAACCTGACCCGCTAGAAGAAGTGTCAGTGTCAGCGTGTGTAGTGTTTAGAACAAAGGACTCACCCACTGCAGGTCTGTCGGCATCCGCCGCTGCCATCTGTACTGGGTCAGCCTCCTTCTGCTGCTCCCTGCTGGGCCCCGCCACCACCATTGCACTGGATGGTCCAGCTGATGACCTCATCTCTGCTGCTGATGTAACCTGGGGAGACAAAACAACTTGGGGAGACATCTGGTTCACTGGAGGTTCCCCGACTGAGGCCCCCATCCTAGACCCCATCTGCCCCCCCCTTGTATTCATACCCAGTGCGTTTGCCACTGCCCTAGAAATGATTTCCTCTTGAACAGGACCCCCCTGGGCGTTGTCACAGAACCCAGGACGGGCCATCCTACCTGCCTCACTCATAGCTGCTTGAACAGCCCTCCTTATCATGTCCTCCATACACACACCCTGGTTGTCATGCATTCCAGCCCTGTTTACCAAGCCCTGTGTGTTCATAGGAGCCCCACACGCAGCACCATGCATACTTCCCACAAATTGCCTTGTGTTCCCATGCCGTGTCATCCCCACATGCTCACCCGCTAAGCTCCCCTGCTGCTGCCCTCTCACATTCACAGCTTGCATGCCATTCCTGTTTTCCACATGTGCACTCAGCTCCCTTTGCGCAAGAGCGCTGGTTCCGGGCCTACTCGCCCTATCATTTGCCTCAGCCCTCTCCACATGTACTCCTCCTGTCCTCTGCGCCTGCGCGCTTGTCCCGGGCATAACCGCCCCCTGTATCACTTCAGCCCTTTCAACATGCGTACCAGCCTGCCTCTGCGCATGCGCACTTGTTCCGGGCCTCACCGCTACATCCTCCACCAGTGCCGCACCCGCAAACCCAGGTAAGCGCCCTGAGGACCCCTGGACCCTCCCTGTGGCCGCCGGAGCTCCCCCCGCGAACCGGAGCCTCCCCAAGTTACCTGGGCTGCTCCGGTCGCGCGGTCCTCGATCAGCTCCTTCATCCCTCCCTCCAAGATGGCGGCCGCGATCCTCACTGGAAGCACGTGAGGAGGAACTCTCGCGAGAGCCGCCATCTGTGGAGGGAGGGCCTGCTGCGCACTCTGCAATCGGACCACGGTCCTCCATGCTCCCACCGGCCGCCACCGCAGCCATCCCAGCCCGGCCCTGTGGAGATGGCACCACAACCGTGGCAAGGGACTGGGCCAGGGCCAGAACCGCCGCCATGGCAGCCGGCGGGAGAGCGGGCAACACTGCAGGCGTTAGGCCTAGCGCCCCCTCTAATGCCCTTGGCTCCCCAGGCCCATAATCGAGGGCAGGCCCTGCCCCAGACGTTAGGCCCCCCTCCTTCTCAGGCCCCACTGCCGATACCGGGCCATCAGCAAGCCCCTCCAAGCTCCCCTGCTCCCCCCTGGCAACCTGCCTCCCCCTGAGGGATGAACAAACCCGGGGGGACCCAGGAGAAGGTGTACTACACCTCACATCAGGGCCCACAGTTAAATGGTGCCCCACACTAGTTTGGGCCTTACTACTGGTGCTAGGCCCACCTCCCCCACCTCTCTTAGGCCCTTTCCCTTTATTGAAACTCCTGCTAGGTGGGGTTTTTAGGGGTGTGGGGGGTACCGCATCATCTGACATGTCCTCCTCTCTCTGCATTGCAGGTCCCTTCTTCCTTGCTGCGACCTCCACAACCTCCCTAAAGCGCTTGGGAGGCACTGACTTCCTTCTAGATCTCTCCATCATTCAAGCCCTGAACAAAGAAAAACTTTCTCCTCGAAGTCTGGAACAGAAAGAGGCCGGATACACTGCTGCAGGACCCTATAAAGGTAAGCACAAACACCGCCTCCTCGCCTGCAACATTGTAACAAAAAACACCCTAGCATTCTCCAGACTTCAAGTTGGTAATCCCTTAATGTTGTTACTGGCCCACTAGAGGGCCCTCCACTCTCATTTTGTCAGAATTTGAAAAACAGTGAAAAACAGTGAAAAAATGCAGTAAATCAAACGAAATTTTTACAGTGTATGTAATAGACTAGCAGAGCATTGCACCCACTTGCAAATGGATGATTAACCCCTTAGTTAAAAAAACGGATCAAAAAAACGAAATAGACGTTTTTTAACAGTCACAACCAACTGCCACAGCAAGCTGTAGCCCTACCTTCCCCAATAAACGACTTTGGAAAGACTTTGGGCCCTTTAGAGATGTCCTATAGCATTCAGAGGGCCTTTGAGGGAATCTTGATGTCTTAGTTTGTAATTTTAACTGCACAAAAAAACGTTAAAATAGGCCCCTCCCACTCATAGTAACACAGTGGAAAGCCTCAGGAAACTGTTTCTAGGCAAAATTTCAGCCAGCCATGTGGAAAAAACTAGGCCCCAATAAAGGTTTATCACCAAAGTATATATAAAAACGATTAAACACGCCAGCAAACGTTTCATATTGTAAATATCATAAGGGTATTACCCTTGGGATTAAGCATGATACCAGTCGTTATTAAATCACTGTATTCAGGCTTAACTTACATTAATCCGGTATCAGCAGCATTTTCTAGTGTTTTCCATCTCTAGAAAAAATTATAACTGCACATACCTCTCGCTGAAGTTTTACCTCATCTGTGTAATCCCCTCAGACATATGTGAGAACAGCAATGGATCTTAATTACAACCTGCTAAGATCATAGAAACCTCAGGCAGATTCTTCTTCTATTTACTGTCTGAGATAAAATAGCACAACTCCGGTACTATTTAAAAATAACAAACTTTTGATTGAAGAAAATAAACTAGCTATATTTAACCACTCTCTCTTACGACCTCCGCTTTTTGAGAGTTGCAAGAGAATGACTGGGTATGACAGTTAGGGGAGGAGCTATATTGCAGCTCTGCTGTGGGTTTCCTCTTGCAACTTCCTGTTGGGAATGAGAATATCCCACAAGTAATGGATGATCCGTGGACTGGATACACCTTACAAGAGAAATAAAAACTTTTTTGACTGTGAAACATCAGTCTGCTTTTTTGTGTCAGGCTCACAGCGTATACTGTGCCCACTTGCCCAGTGCCACCACTCATATCTTGTTTAATAGTACTGTAAGTGTACATTTAAAAACAAAAAAAACTTTTTGGACTGTGAAACATCAGTCTGCTTTTTTGTTTCAGGCTCACAGCTTATACTGGGCCCACTTGCCCAGTGCCACTACTCATATCTTGTTTAATAGTAGTGTAAGTGTACATTTAAAAAAATAAAAACTTTTTGGACTGTGAAACATCAGTCTGCTTTTTTTGTGTCAGGCTCACAGTGTATACTGTGCCCACTTGCCCAGTGCCACCACTCATATCTTGTTTAATAGTAGTGTAAGTGTACATTTAAAAACAAAAAAAAGTTTTTGGACTGTGAAACATCAGTCTGCTTTTTTGTTTCAGGCTCACAGCTTATACTGGGCCCACTTGCCCAGTGCCACCACTCATATCTTGTTTAATAGTAGTGTAAGTGTACATTTAAAAAAATAAAAACTTTTTGGACTGTGAAACATCAGTCTGCTTTTTTGTGTCAGGCTCACAGCGTATACTGTGCCCACTTGCCCAGTGCCACCACTCATATCTTGTTTAATAGTAGTGTAAGTGTACATTTAAAAACAAAAAAAACTTTTTGGACTGTGAAACATTAGTCTGCTTTTTTGTTTCAGGCTCACAGCTTATACTGGGACCACTTGCCCAGTGCCACCACTCATATCTTGTTTAAAAGTAGTGTAAGTGTACATTTAAAAAAATAAAAACTTTTTGGACTGTGAAACATCAGTCTGCTTTTTTGTGTCAGGCTCACAGCGTATACTGTGCACACTTGCCCAGTGCCACCACTCATATCTTGTTTAAAAGTAGTGTAAGTGTACATTTAAAAACAAAAAAAACGTTTTGGACTGTGAAACATCAGTCTGCTTTTTTGTTTCAGGCTCACAGCTTATACTGGGCCAACTTGCCCAGTGCCACCACTCATATCTTGTTTAATAGTACTGTAAGTGTACATTTAAAAAAATAAAAACTTTTTGGACTGTGAAACATCAGTCTGCTTTTTTGTGTCAGGCTCACAGCGTATACTGTGCCCACTTGCCCAGTGCCACTACTCATATCTTGTTTAATAGTAGTGTAAGTGTACATATAAAAAAATAAAAACTTTTTGGACTGTGAAACATAAGTTTGCTTTTTTGTGTCAGGCTCACAGCGTATATTGTACCCACTTGCCCAGTGCCACCACTCATATCTTGTTTAATAGTAGTGTAAGTGTACATTTAAAAAAAAATGACAGACAGAGGCAGGCCACCCCGCAGGTGCCATCGTGGTCGTGGTGCTATGATTCCCTTTGGCCCTAGATTAATGCCCAGTGTTCAGAGGCCACGTCCCATGAACTCGAAAAGTTCTGAGGAAATAGTTGACTTTATAACACAGGACACCCAATCTTCTATAGCTTCCGCTCCGAACCTTGACGCACCATCCTCCTCCAGCTTATCTTCGGGCACCTCTCAAGTTACCACTCGCCTGCCTGCCGCCACCACCGCACCACAGCCGCTTCACTTGATCTGTCAGAGGAGTTTTTAACACATTAGTTGGAAGAAATGAGTGATGCGCAACCATCATTGACAGAGGATGTAGATAACAGTGATATGTCTCAGTCAGGCAGCATTACAGACATGGACGTACGGTGTGATGATGATGATGTTGTACCCGCTGCTGCTTCCTTTGTTGATTTGTCAGATACAAGTGAAGTGGTTGATGATGACGATGCGTCCGTGGATGTCACGTGGGTGCCCGCTAGAAGAGAAGAAGAACAGGGGGAAAGTTCAGATGGGGAGACAGAGAGGAGGAGGAGGAGACGAGTTGGAAGCAGGGGGAGTTCGTTGCAAGGAGCTAGTGGCACAGTCAGACAGCATGCATCAGCACCCGGGGTCAGCCAGACAGCACGCCAATCAACACATGCTGTTGCCACCACCAAAATGCCGTTATCGCAGAGCTCAGCAGTGTGGCATTTTTTTTGTGTGTCTACCTCTGACAACAGCGATGCCATTTGCAACCTGTGCCAAAAGAAACTGAGTCGTGGGAAGTCCAACACCCACCTAGGTACAATTGCTTTGCGAAGGCACATGATCGCACATCACAAACGCCTATGGGATCAACACATGAGTAGAAGCAGCACACAAACTCAAAGCCCCCATCCTCCTCCTGGTCCAGCATCTTCAGCCACGTCAACCACTACTGTCCTCCTTGCCCCCTCTCAACCATCCGCCACTCCGTCTCTCTTCCAGAGCAGTTCCTGCTCATCTGCCCACAGTCAGGTGTCTGTCAAGGACATGTTTGAGCATAAGAAGCCAATGTCACAAAGTCACCCCCTTGCCCGGCGTCTGACAGCTGGCTTGTCTGAACTCTTAGCCCGCCAGCTTTTACCATACAAGCTGGTGGAGTCTGAGGCATTCAAAAAAATTTGTAGCTATTGGGACACCGCAGTGGAAGGAACCCGGCCAAAATTTCTTTGCACAAAAGGCAATCCCCAACCTGTACTCGATTGTGCGAAAGGAAGTAATGGCATGTCTGGCACACAGTGTTGGGGCAAGGGTCCATATGACCACTGATAGCTGGTCTGCAAAGCATGGTCAGGGCAAGTATATCACCTACACTGCGCATTGGGTAAACCTGCTGACGGCTGCCAAGCATGGAATGCATGGCTCTGCAGAGGAGGAGTTGGTGACACCGCCACGACTTGCAGGCAGGCCTGCTGCCACCTCCTCTACTCCTCCTACTCCATCCTCTTCCATAACCTCCTCGGCTGAGTCCTCTTCTGCTGCTGCGTCTTGCTCCACATCAACGGCACCCCCCCAGCTCCGCAGGTACTATTCCACATCCCGGATACGGCAGTGTCACGCCATCTTGGGGTTGACTTGCCTGAAAGCAGAGAGTCACACCGGACCAGCACTCCTGTCTGCCCTGAACGCACAGGTGGATCAGTGGCTGACTCCGCACCAACTGGAGATCGGCAAAGTGGTTTCTGACAACGGAAGTAATTTGGTGGCGTCATTGAAATTGGGCAAGTTGACACATGTGCCGTGCATAGTGGGGGTGGGGAGCGCTCAAAAAAGAGCTGTGAGTTGGACTGTGATTCTAAACTATTCCTTAAAATCCTTCAAATCTTCTCACAAAAATTCTAATTTAAAGTGTTAATAAATTAATCGCTATGCTGTGTGGTAGTAGACGTTTCTACAAAAATTATACTTTGTGTTAAAACTTATTGTTAAAACTTATTTCCCCTAATCGGCAATTTTGTAACAATATATATTGTTTGAAACTTAGTTTAAAGTGCAGTGCGATATTTATCCTATTTCTTAATACTTCTATCCGTAATGTGTAAACACAATATTGTGAATATAATATACTTTTAAGTGAATGAAAAAATTACAGTGGTTTAGAAAAAAACATTTACTTAAAACATGTTAAAATACAAATACAAATACTGTTGCTGAAAGCAATTCATATAATGTTCCGTATCTTTATAAATCAAGCATATATAAGAGCATATATAAGAGCATATCCGTATCCTATGAAAAATTGTAATTGTTTAAAAATAATATTTTCCGGTGAGTTCAGATATTGTAATTCTTTAGTAA
This sequence comes from Bombina bombina, assembly GCF_027579735.1. Lineage (NCBI taxonomy): Eukaryota > Metazoa > Chordata > Amphibia > Anura > Bombinatoridae > Bombina > Bombina bombina. The sequence goes on from NC_069500.1 coordinate 834,583,285, forward strand.
TGTATCTGATAAGGTATTCTTAAGTTGTGGCCACAACTAATCCATAGATTAAAAAGTCCCAAAGGTAAAAACAAATTGGCTCAACTCCCCCTAACCGGACCTCCGATATCCCTTACCTCCGTGATATTAATCGTGGTGCCGTGGGTTCTGGGAAGAGTGCTTCTGTGTACAAGCCGAGTTTGTTGTGTCTCCCGTCGGCGTGCCGCCGTTTGGGTCGCTTCCGCAACTACTTCCTACCCAGGTGTGTTTGATGTCCGTCTGACGTGGTGTACGGAGGACCTATCGGGTAGCCGGATCGTGGGGGGAGTGTTTCTTGTGATCCTTCTGCTGGAGCTAATAGTATCCACACTCGATGTCGTTTTCTACGCGTTTCAGCGCTGTACCTTGCGCCTTTATCAAGACTGTATACTCTAGTGTGTTCCTTAAGCTCCTTTATAGTCTTTAGAAATTTGGATACTCCCCCTAATTAATTAGAGGTTGTGCTCTTAATATGCTGAGGGTTTATTAGATGTTGTTATTATTCTAATAACAATATTGACAAGAATAGGTTAACAAAAAGAGATTGACAAAATGAGATGAAATACACTCGCTAAGTAAAAATAAATAGTATATGGCGATTTATGCTAAGTGCGGAGATATATAATAGCTGTATAGAGAATGTGTTCCTCGAATTACAAAGTCTAAAGATATTCTGATATACATTATATATTACATAGGTAAAGTGGCTGGTTCCATATATATTGCCTGTATATTTGGCATGGGATACATATAGGAGAAGTGTTTACAAATTCTAACATTCCTTTAGTTGTTTATATAATCAATATTTTATGTATAATACCTATAGGATTGGAGTGTATTGGTATTCTAATGTAAGTTTCCTTTATTATATAAATGGATTTAGGTTGAGTTCTGCATTCAGGCCATTAGGAGTAAGTGTATTAAACTTAAATATTAATTCAGCTTCCTTTAATAACAACATTTTTTCCATGTTACCTCCTCTGTCATTATGTACTTTTTTTATGCCCCAATATGTAAATCCTACCGGTTTTTTATGGTGTTGTTCTTTAAAGTGTTTGGAGAGTAAATGTTTACAGTTGCCTCTTTTAATATTGGAAAGGTGTTCTCTGATCCTATCATGTAATGGTCTGCTCGTTTGTCCTAAGTACTGTAGTTTACACTGGCATTGAATTAAGTATATTATATTTGTGTCAGAGCATCTAATGGTATCTTTTATGGGATATTTGTAATTATTATTAGTGGATATTACTTCTTTACTTTTTTTGCCAAATTTGCATGCTTTGCAGCTGGTACAGGGAAAGAAGCCCTGCAATGTATTTCCCTGTAGATCTTTATCTCTTGATTTTAGTGTTTTATTAAACTGACTGGGAGCTAGTATATTTTTCAAATTATTTGTCTTTCTGAATATAAGTGTTGGGCGTTGTTTGACAATATCTGATAGTAGTGGGTCCTTTCTGATTATGTGCCAGTGTTTATCTAAAATCTTTTTTATAATTTTATGATCCTCATTGTATTCTGTAATAAATGATATTTGATTCTGAAATTTATTTTTATTCTTTTTTGCATATTTTAGTAATTCTGTTCTATCTTTATTTGTTGCTTGAGCTTTAGCTTCTTGTATTATTGTATCTTTATATCCTTTTTCTATGAATTTCATTTCCAAAGTGTTAGCCTGTTTCTGAAATGTGTTTTCTTCTGAGCAGTTTTTCCTAATTCTATAGAACTGGCCTTTGGGTGTGTTATTGATCCATCTTTCTAAATGGCAGCTGTCAGGATGTATGTAACTATTTGTATCTGTGGGTTTGAAATATGTTTCCGTTGTTATAGTATTGTTTTTGATGTTTATTTGGACGTCTAAAAAATGTATATTGGTTTTACTATATTCGTGGGTGAAGCTTAAACCCCAAGTATTACAATTTATGTCTTCTAGAAATAGATTCAATAGTTCTTGATCTCCCTTCCAGATTAAAAATATGTCGTCTATGAATCTCCTATAGAGCACGAGGTTTGCACCCCATGGGGAGTGTAGGATATGTTTATCCTCAAATCTCCCCATGAATAGATTTGCGTAGCTGGGTGCAAACCTCGTGCCCATAGCCGTTCCTTGTAATTGCAAATAGAATGTTTTATTGAAATTAAAATAATTATTTTCTAATATAAATTGCATACAGTTTAAGATGAATTTGATCTGAGGGGTTTTCATTTCATAATCTGTATTTAAGTAGTGTTCTGAAGCTTCTATTCCTAATTTATGTTGTATGTTGGTGTATAATGAATTTACATCACATGTAACTAATGTATAGTCTTCTTGCCATGTTATAGTTGTCAGTATATTTAGAAAATCCGTGGTATCTTTTAAGTGTGATGGTAGGTTGTGTACATATTTCTGTAAGAATGTATCCACGTATTGTGACATGTTTGAAGTAAGGGCATCTATTCCGGAAATTATGGGACGGCCAGGCGGATGATTTAATGTTTTGTGTATTTTGGGGAGATAATAGAAAACTGGTGTTTTTGGATATTGTATGTTTATGAATTGGTACTCTTGATTGTTTATTATTCCTGCTGTTTTAGCAGTATTTAAGATTATCTCAAATTTTTTTGTTTGTTTTTGAATTGGGTTGAATGGTAATTTTCTATAGGTTTCTGTATCTCCTAGTATTCTATTAGCTTCTATTATGTAGTCTTTAGTGTTTAGTATGACCAGTCCTCCACCTTTATCTGCTTGTTTTATTGTAATTGTTGGATCTTCTTTAAGTTCTTTTAGGATAGTTTTCTCCTTCCTAGTCAGATTAGATGGTTTCCTTTTATTAATTTCACATTTTTTTATATCCTCTTTTATTAGTCTTTCAAACATTTCAATATGTGTTCCTTTATCCTGTGTTGGGTAGTATGTTGATTTAGGTTTAAGTGATGTGTGGATGTATTCAGTTCTTTTGGTTTGTAGTTGATTTTCTTGAGGATTTTTTACAAAATGTCTTTTTAAAGTGAGTTTGCGTATAAATTGATTTGCACTTATTAGAGTATTAAATTTATTTAACCGTGTAGTTGGGGCAAATGATAAACCTTTGGCCAGGATATTCTCCTGTTCTTTATTTAAAGGTTTGTCACTTAGATTAAAAATGCCTTTATTTGTATTGTTGGTAGCTGAACTGTCTATCTCACTTTTTTGTGATTTCTTGGGCTCTCTGCCTCTTCTTCCTCTACTACCTCTAATCTTCTTTTCTTTTGATTTTTTAATCTCTCTCTGTTTTCTTGCTGTAATGTGTTCGATGTGGATGGGTGTTCTTGTCCTATCCCTAAAAAATGTTGGTTTCCATTTGTATTTTCATCTAAAGGTTCTAATGCTTCATATCTATTCTTTAATTCTATCTTTCCTTGTGAATCTCTAATTTCTTTGTTCCTACCTTGATGTCTATTATAATCAGAATTATGTTCCCTATAGTTTTGATATCTTGGATAATCATTATATGTAGTATATGTTCGTCTGTCATAGTTTGAATTATATTCTTCCTGGTTGTAATGTCTGTAATTCTGTCTTTCTTGGAAATTTCTATCTGAATTTTGTGTATGCCTCCTCCAATTTTGTCTTCTATCCCAATCATTCGTATAGTGTTCTCTATTCCTCCAATTATTTGTATAATTATTTCTATTTGAGTTTTTATATTCCCAATGGTATGTTTGGTTATAGTTATGGTTATTGGATCTGTCTCTATGATTAGTGTCTCTTATTCTATTATAATCATCTCTGTTTCTATAGTTTTGCCCATATCCATTTCTATGGGTTCTATAATTCCTTTTTGGATAATATCCGGAATTATCTTCCTCCCTATGTCTATCTGAATGTATCCCTGTGTGTTGTTCATAGTTTTCTTCATATTCTATTTTATTATTATTCCATCTTTCTCTATTTCCATATTCGTTTCTATTATTTGAATATTGTTGATTCTTTTTATTGGATTTTTTAAAAAGGTCATTATTACCATTTTTATTTTTATTAATTGTATCTTTTGTTGTTATTCCCATCTCTATTTCTTCTATTTCTGTGTCATTTTCTTCGATACATTCCCCATTTTTAGATGTGATTTTTTTATTTTGGTTATAATCTGTTTCATCTCTTTCTAATTTTTTCCTTTTGCTATTATATATACTAGCGTTTAAATCTTTCATATTTTGAATGATAGTCAGTTGTTTTTCTTTAAATTTGATGTCCTCCATATAAGGTTTTAGCGTTTCTTTAAATTGATTAATTTTTATAGAGAGGTTCCCTAATGTCCTAGTACGGGATTTAATAATCACTTGCATTAGATCTAAAGATGCTTTTTCAAGCACATTGCACCATTCGTTTTCATGATCTTCTTCTAATTCGAAAGTGCAATTTTTCTTTAATCTAAGTCCCCTTGGGACCATATTAGAACTGGTGTATTTTTCCATAAATATTATTTCAATTTTATGTTTAATTTCTCTCATCATTATATTTTCTAGTTCAATCATTTCTTCTTGTATATCTATGTTCGTGTTGTCTGATTGTATATCATCAGAGTTGTTGGATATGTCAGATAATATGTTATCTCTAAGGTTAAACATGTCCATATTGTTTCTAATGTTCACTCAACGGGAGAAAATTTGATTACAACAAGAGGGGGTGAAGAGTGAAGATTAGATCAGACTCAGCTTGCTTCCCCAAGTCTGATATGCTCCCAATATCAGATGTGTGAAAGTGTGCAAGGTGGGGGTGGGGAGCGCTCAAAAAAGAGCTGTGAGTTGGACTGTGATTCTAAACTATTCCTTAAAATCCTTCAAATCTTCTCACAAAAATTCTAATTTAAAGTGTTAATAAATTAATCGCTATGCTGTGTGGTAGTAGACGTTTCTACAAAAATTATACTTTGTGTTAAAACTTATTGTTAAAACTTATTTCCCCTAATCGGCAATTTTGTAACAATATATATTGTTTGAAACTTAGTTTAAAGTGCAGTGCGATATTTATCCTATTTCTTAATACTTCTATCCGTAATGTGTAAACACAATATTGTGTAAACACAATATTGTGAATATAATATACTTTTAAGTGAATGAAAAAATTACAGTGGTTTAGAAAAAAACATTTACTTAAAACATGTTAAAATACAAATACAAATACTGTTGCTGAAAGCAATTCATATAATGTTCCGTATCTTTATAAATCAAGCATATATAAGAGCATATATAAGAGCATATCCGTATCCTATGAAAAATTGTAATTGTTTAAAAATAATATTTTCCGGTGAGTTCAGATATTGTAATTCTTTAGTAATGTATCTGATAAGGTATTCTTAAGTTGTGGCCACAACTAATCCATAGATTAAAAAGTCCCAAAGGTAAAAACAAATTGGCTCAACTCCCCCTAACCGGACCTCCGATATCCCTTACCTCCGTGATATTAATCGTGGTGCCGTGGGTTCTTACAGAAATATGTACACAACCTACCATCACACTTAAAAGATACCACGGATTTTCTAAATATACTGACAACTATAACATGGCAAGAAGACTATACATTAGTTACATGTGATGTAAATTCATTATACACCAACATACAACATAAATTAGGAATAGAAGCTTCAGAACACTACTTAAATACAGATTATGAAATGAAAACCCCTCAGATCAAATTCATCTTAAACTGTATGCAATTTATATTAGAAAATAATTATTTTAATTTCAATAAAACATTCTATTTGCAATTACAAGGAACGGCTATGGGCACGAGGTTTGCACCCAGCTACGCAAATCTATTCATGGGGAGATTTGAGGATAAACATATCCTACACTCCCCATGGGGTGCAAACCTCGTGCTCTATAGGAGATTCATAGACGACATATTTTTAATCTGGAAGGGAGATCAAGAACTATTGAATCTATTTCTAGAAGACATAAATTGTAATACTTGGGGTTTAAGCTTCACCCACGAATATAGTAAAACCAATATACATTTTTTAGACGTCCAAATAAACATCAAAAACAATACTATAACAACGGAAACATATTTCAAACCCACAGATACAAATAGTTACATACATCCTGACAGCTGCCATTTAGAAAGATGGATCAATAACACACCCAAAGGCCAGTTCTATAGAATTAGGAAAAACTGCTCAGAAGAAAACACATTTCAGAAACAGGCTAACACTTTGGAAATGAAATTCATAGAAAAAGGATATAAAGATACAATAATACAAGAAGCTAAAGCTCAAGCAATAAATAAAGATAGAACAGAATTACTAAAATATGCAAAAAAGAATAAAAATAAATTTCAGAATCAAATATCATTTATTACAGAATACAATGAGGATCATAAAATTATAAAAAAGATTTTAGATAAACACTGGCACATAATCAGAAAGGACCCACTACTATCAGATATTGTCAAACAACGCCCAACACTTATATTCAGAAAGACAAATAATTTGAAAAATATACTAGCTCCCAGTCAGTTTAATAAAACACTAAAATCAAGAGATAAAGATCTACAGGGAAATACATTGCAGGGCTTCTTTCCCTGTACCAGCTGCAAAGCATGCAAATTTGGCAAAAAAAGTAAAGAAGTAATATCCACTAATAATAATTACAAATATCCCATAAAAGATACCATTAGATGCTCTGACACAAATATAATATACTTAATTCAATGCCAGTGTAAACTACAGTACTTAGGACAAACGAGCAGACCATTACATGATAGGATCAGAGAACACCTTTCCAATATTAAAAGAGGCAACTGTAAACATTTACTCTCCAAACACTTTAAAGAACAACACCATAAAAAACCGGTAGGATTTACATATTGGGGCATAAAAAAAGTACATAATGACAGAGGAGGTAACATGGAAAAAATGTTGTTATTAAAGGAAGCTGAATTAATATTTAAGTTTAATACACTTACTCCTAATGGCCTGAATGCAGAACTCAACCTAAATCCATTTATATAATAAAGGAAACTTACATTAGAATACCAATACACTCCAATCCTATAGGTATTATACATAAAATATTGATTATATAAACATCTAAAGGAATGTTAGAATTTGTAAACACTTCTCCTATATGTATCCCATGCCAAATATACAGGCAATATATATGGAACCAGCCACTTTACCTATGTAATATATAATGTATATCAGAATATCTTTAGACTTTGTAATTCGAGGAACACATTCTCTATACAGCTATTATATATCTCCGCACTTAGCATAAATCGCCATATACTATTTATTTTTACTTAGCGAGTGTATTTCATCTCATTTTGTCAATCTCTTTTTGTTAACCTATTCTTGTCAATATTGTTATTAGAATAATAACAACATCTAATAAACCCTCAGCATATTAAGAGCACAACCTCTAATTGATTAGGGGGAGTATCCAAATTTCTAAAGACTATAAAGGAGCTTAAGGAACACACTAGAGTATACAGTCTTGATAAAGGCGCAAGGTACAGCGCTGAAACGCGTAGAAAACGACATCGAGTGTGGATACTATTAGCTCCAGCAGAAGGATCACAAGAAACACTCCCCCCACGATCCGGCTACCCGATAGGTCCTCCGTACACCACGTCAGACGGACATCAAACACACCTGGGTAGGAAGTAGTTGCGGAAGCGACCCAAACGGCGGCACGCCGACGGGAGACACAACAAACTCGGCTTGTACACAGAAGCACTCTTCCCAGAACCCACGGCACCACGATTAATATCACGGAGGTAAGGGATATCGGAGGTCCGGTTAGGGGGAGTTGAGCCAATTTGTTTTTACCTTTGGGACTTTTTAATCTATGGATTAGTTGTGGCCACAACTTAAGAATACCTTATCAGATACATTACTAAAGAATTACAATATCTGAACTCACCGGAAAATATTATTTTTAAACAATTACAATTTTTCATAGGATACGGATATGCTCTTATATATGCTCTTATATATGCTTGATTTATAAAGATACGGAACATTATATGAATTGCTTTCAGCAACAGTATTTGTATTTGTATTTTAACATGTTTTAAGTAAATGTTTTTTTCTAAACCACTGTAATTTTTTCATTCACTTAAAAGTATATTATATTCACAATATTGTGTTTACACATTACGGATAGAAGTATTAAGAAATAGGATAAATATCGCACTGCACTTTAAACTAAGTTTCAAACAATATATATTGTTACAAAATTGCCGATTAGGGGAAATAAGTTTTAACAATAAGTTTTAACACAAAGTATAATTTTTGTAGAAACGTCTACTACCACACAGCATAGCGATTAATTTATTAACACTTTAAATTAGAATTTTTGTGAGAAGATTTGAAGGATTTTAAGGAATAGTTTAGAATCACAGTCCAACTCACAGCTCTTTTTTGAGCGCTCCCCACCCCCACCTTGCACACTTTCACACATCTGATATTGGGAGCATATCAGACTTGGGGAAGCAAGCGGAGTCTGATCTAATCTTCACTCTTCACCCCCTCTTGTTGACATGTGCCGTGCATGGCACATGTGTGTAATCTGATCGTACAACGCTTTGTGCATAAGTACCCAGGCTTACAGGACGTCCTGAAGCAGGCCAGGAAGGTGTGTGGCCATTTCAGGCATTCCTACACGGCCATGGCGCACTTTTCCGATATCCAGCAGCGAAACAACATGCCAGTGAGGCGCTTGATTTGCGACAGCCCTACACGTTGGAATTCAACACTCCTAATGTTCGACCGCCTGCTCCAACAAGAAAAAGCCGTTAACGACTATTTGTATGACCGGGGTGCTAGGACAGCCTCTGCGGAGCTGGGAATTTTTTTGCCACGTTACTGGATGCTCATGCGCAATGCCTGTAGGCTCATGCGTCCTATTGAGGAGGTGACTGACCTTGTCAGTCGCACCGAAGGCACCATCAGTGACATCATACCATTTGTTTTCTTCCTGGAGCGTGCCCTGCGAAGAGTGCTGGATCAGGCCGTAGATGAGCGTGAAGAGGAAGAGTTGTGGTCACCATCACCACCAGAAACAGCCTTATCAGCATCGCTTGCTGGACCAGCGGCAACGCTGGAAGAGGATTGTGAGGAAGAGGAGTCAGAGGAGGAATGTGGCTTTGAGGAGGAGGAGGAAGACCAACCACAACACGCATCCCAGGGTGCTCGTTGTCATCTATCTGGTACCCGTGGTGTTGTACGTGGCTGGGGGGGAAGAAGATACCTTCAGTGAGATCACTGAGGACGAGGAACGGGACATGAGTAGCTCGGCATCCAACCTTGTGCAAATGGGGTCTTTCATGCTGTCGTGCCTGTTGAGTGACCTTCGTATAAAAAAGCTGAAGGAGAACGACCTGTACTGGGTGTCCACGCTACTAGACCCCCGGTATAAGCATAAAGTGCCTGAAATGTTACCGAATTACCACAAGTCGGAAAGGATGCAGCAGTTCCAAAATAAATTAAAAAGTATGCTTTACACAGCGTATAAGGGTGATGTCACAGCACAACGGGAATCTAACAGGGGAAGAGGTGAAAGTAATCCTCCGACTCCCGCGACCACGCCGGCAAGGACAGGATGCTTTACAGACGTGTTGTTGATGGAGGACATGCGGAGCTTTTTAACTCCTATGCATCGCCACAGCCCTTCGGGGTCCACCCTCAGAGAACGACTCGACCGACAGGTAGCAGACTACCTCGCCTTAACTGCAGATCTCGACACTCTGAGGAGCGATGAACCACTTGACTACTGGGTGTGCAGGCTCACAGCTTATACTGGGCCCACTTGCCCAGTGCCACCACTCATATCTTGTTTAATAGTAGTGTAAGTGTACATTTAAAAAAATAAAAACTTTTTGGACTGTGAAACATCAGTCTGCTTTTTTGTGTCAGGCTCACAGCGTATACTGTGCCCACTTGCCCAGTGCCACCACTCATATCTTGTTTAATAGTAGTGTATGTGTACATTTAAAAACAAAAAAAACTTTTTGGACTGTGAAACATCAGTCTGCTTTTTTGCGTCAGGCTCACAGCGTATACTGTGCCCACTTGCCCAGTGCCACCACTCATATCTTGTTTAATAGTAGTGTAAGTGTACATTTAAAAAAAAAAAAAAAACGTTTTGGACTGTGAAACATCAGTCTGCTTTTTTGTTTCAGGCTCACAGCTTATACTGGGCCAACTTGCCCAGTGCCACCACTCATATCTTGTTTAATAGTAGTGTAAGTGTACATTTAAAAAAATAAAAACTTTTTAGACTGTGAAACATCAGTCTGCTTTTTTGTGTCAGGCTCACAGCGTATACTGTGCCCACTTGCCCAGTGCCACTACTCATATCTTGTTTAATAGTAGTGTAAGTGTACATTTAAAAAAATAAAAACTTTTTGGACTGTGAAACATCAGTCTGCTTTTTTGTGTCAGGCTCACAGCGTATATTGTGCCCACTTGCCCAGTGCCACCACTCATATCTTGTTTAATAGTAGTGTAAGTGTACATTTAAAAAAAAATGACAGACAGAGGCAGGCCACCCTGCAGGTGCCATCGTGGTCGTGGTGCTGTGATTCCCTTTGGCCCTAGAATAATGCCCAGTGTTCAGAGGCCACATCCCATGAACTCGAAAAGTTCTGAGGAAATAGTTGACTTTATAACACAGGACACCCAATCTTCTATAGCTTCCGCTCCGAACCTTGACGCACCATCCTCCTCCAGCTTATCTTCGGGCACCTCTCAAGTTACCACTCGCCCGCCTGCCACCACCACCGCACCACAGCCATTTCACTTGATCTGTCAGAGGAGTTTTAACACATCAGTTGGAAGAAATGAGTGAGGCGCAACCATCATTGACAGAGGATGTAGATAACAGTGATATGTCTCAGTCAGGCAGCATTACAGACATGGACGTACGGTGTGATGATGATGATGTTGTACCCGCTGCTGCTTCCTTTGTTGATTTGTCAGATACAAGTGAAGCGGTTGATGATGACGATGCGTCCGTGGATGTCACGTGGGTGCCCGCTAGAAGAGAAGAAGAACAGGGGGAAAGTTCAGATGGGGAGACAGAGAGGAGAAGGAGGAGACGAGTTGGAAGCAGGGGGAGGTCATCGCAAGGAGCTAGTGGCACAGTCAGACAGCATGCATCGGCACCCGGGGTCAGCCAGACAGCACGCCAATCAACACATGCTGTTGCCACCACCAAAATGCCATTATCGCAGAGCTCAGCAGTGTGGCATTTTTTTTGTGTGTCTACCTCTGAAAACAGCGATGCCATTTGCAACCTGTGCCAAAAGAAACTGAGTCGTGGGAAGTCCAACACCCACCTAGGTACAATTGCTTTGCGAAGGCACATGATCGCACATCACAAACGCCTATGGGATCAACACATGAGTAGAAGCAGCACACAAACTCAAAGCCGCCATCCTCCTCCTGGTCCAGCATCTTCAGCCACATCAACCACTGCTGTCCTCCTTGCCCCCTCTCAACCATCCGCCACTCCGTCTCTCTTCCAGAGCAGTTCCTGCTCATCTGCCCACAGTCAGGTGTCTGTCAAGGACATGTTTGAGCATAAGAAGCCAATGTCACAAAGTCACCCCCTTGCCCGGCGTCTGACAGCTGGCTTGTCTGAACTCTTAGCCCGCCAGCTTTTACCATACAAGCTGGTGGAGTCTGAGGCGTTCAAAATTTTTTTAGCTATTGGGACACCACAGTGGAAGGTACCCGGCCAAAATTTCTTTGCACAAAAGGCAATCCCCAACCTGTACTCGATTGTGCGAAAGGAAGTAGTGGCACACAGTGTTGGGGCAAGGGTCCATATGACCACTGATAGCTGGTCTGCAAAGCATGGTCAGGGCAGGTATATCACCTACACTGTGCATTGGGTAAACCTGCTGACGGCTGCCAAGCATGGAATGCATGGCTCTGCAGAGGAGGAGTTGGTGACATCGCCACGACTTGCAGGCAGGCCTGCTGCCACCACCTCTACTCCTCCTACTCCATCCTCTTCCATAACCTCCTCGGCTGAGTCCTCTTCTGCTGCTGCGTCTTGCTCCACATCAACGGCACCCCCCCAGCTCCGCAGGTACTATTCCACATCCCGGATACGGCAGTGGCCCGCCGTCTTGGGGTTGACTTGCCTGAAAGCAGAGAGTCACACCGGACCAGCACTCCTGTCTGCCCTGAACACACAGGTGGATCAGTGGCTGACTCCGCACCAACTGGAGATCGGCAAAGTGGTTTCTGACAACGGAAGTAATTTGGTGGCGTCATTGAAATTGGGCAAGTTGACACATGTGCCGTGCATGGCACATGTGTGTAATCTGATCGTACAATGCTTTGTGCATAAGTACCCAGGCTTACAGGACGTCCTGAAGCAGGCCAGGAAGGTGTGTGGCCATTTCAGGCATTCCTACATGGCCATGGCGCACTTTTCCGATATCCGGCGAAACAACATTCCAGTGAGGTGCTTGATTTGCGATAGCCCTACACGTTGGAATTCAACATTCCTAATGTTCGACCGCCTGCTCCAACAAGAAAAAGCCATTAACGACTATTTGTATGACCGGGGTGCTAGGACAGCCTCTGCGGAGCTGGGAATTTTTTTGTCACGTTACTGGACGCTCATGCGCAATGCCTGTAGGCTCATGCGTCCTTTTGAGGAGGTGACAAACCTAGTCAGTCGCACCGAAGTCACCATCAGCAACATCATACCATTTGTTTTCTTCCTGCAGCGTGCCCTGCGAAGAGTGCTGGATCAGGCCGTAGCTGAGCGTGAAGAGGAAGAGGAAGAGTTGTGGTCACCATCACCACCAGAAACAGCCTTATCAGCATCGCTTGCTGGACCAGCGGCAACGCTGGAAGAGGATTGTGAGGAAGAGGAGGAATGTGGCTTTGAGGAGGAGGAGGAAGACCAACCACAACACGCATCCCAGGGTGCTCGTTGTCACCTATCTGGTACCCGTGGTGTTGTACGTGGCTGGGGGGAAGAAGATACCTTCAGTGAGATCACTGAGGACGAGGAACGGGACATGAGTAGCTCGGCATCCAACCTTGTGCAAATGGGGTCTTTCATGCTGTCGTGCCTGTTGAGTGACCCTCATATAAAAAAGCTGAAGGAGAACGACCTGTACTGGGTGTCCACGCTACTAGACCCCCAGTATAAGCATAAAGTTCCTGAAATGTTACCGAATTACCACAAGTCGGAAAGGATGCAGCAGTTCCAAAATAAATTAAAAAGTATGCTTTACACAGCGTATAAGGGTGATGTCACAGCACAACGGGAATCTAACAGGGGAAGAGGTGAAAGTAATCCTCCGACTCCCACGACCACGCCGGCAAGGACAGGACGCTTTACAGACGTGTTGTTGATGGAGGACATGCAGAGCTTTTTAACTCCTATGCATCGCCACAGCCCTTCGAGGTCCACCCTCAGAGAATGACTCGTCCGACAGGTAGCAGACTACCTCGCCTTAACTGCAGATCTCGACACTCTGAGGAGCGATGAACCCCTTGACTACTGGGTGTGCAGGCTTGACCTGTGGCCTGAGCTATCCCAATTTGCGATAGAACTTCTGGCCTTTACATTACTAATTCCCATTTGTTAGCACAATGTTATCTATATGGTTCACATGAACTTGCAATCCCCTGTTGTGAAAAGCAAATAAAAAAGGATGTGATAAGAGGCTGTCTTTAGTGGCATAGAAACAGGCAGAAATTTAGAGGTTTAAAGGTTATAAAGTATATTAATTTAACAATGTTGGCTGTGCAAAGCTGGGGAATGGGTAGTAAAGACATTTACCTCTATTTATCAAGCCATCAACTTACTTGCATTTGACGGCACCAATATGCTCGCCTAAGATCGCCTAACATCGCTGCCGCGGACCTGAATATGTTCTCCAAGATTATCAAAAAAGCTGTCAAAAAGCCGCGTACCAAGTATGGGGCGATGAGCAGCAGACTGTTGTTAACTAACAGTCATCGATCTCGCTGCTCTTCGGCTTTTTTACATCTTTCTTGGTACCCTGTCACTTAACACCCACACTATACTATACTGTTTACCCCGTATACCGCCACTCCCGGACCCCACTGCACTTAAATAAAGTTATTAACCCCTAAACCGCCGCTCCCGGAGCCCACCGCAACTCTAATAGATGTATTAACCCCTAAACTGCTGCTCCCGGAGCCCACCGCAGCTCTAATAAATGTATTAACCCCTAAACTGCCGCTCCCGGAGCCCATCGCCACCTACATTATATTTATTAACCCCTAATCTGCCCCCCCCCCTACACCGCTGCCACCTACATTATATTTATTAACCCCTAATCTGCCCCCCCTACACCGCCGCCACCTACATAATATTTATTAACCCCTAATCTGCCCCCCTACACCACCGCCACCTACATTATATTTATTAACCCCTAATCTGCCCCCCTACACCGCCGCCACTATATTAAATGTATTAACCCCTAAACCTAAGTCTAACACTAATCCTAACACCCCCTAACTTAAATATAATTTAACTAAATCGAAATAAATAATTCCTATTTAAATCTAAATACTTACCTATAAAATAAATCCTAAAATAGCTACAATATAACTAATAGTTACATTATAGCTAGCTTAGGGTTTATTTTTATTTTACAGGCAAGTTTGTATTTATTTTAACTAGCTACAATAATTATTAAATGGTTATTAACTATTTAATAACTACCTAGTTAAAATAAATACAAAAGTACCTGTAAAATAAAACCTAACCTAAGGTACAATTACACCTAACACTACACTATCATTAAATTAATTACCTTCATTAACTACAATTAACTACAATTAAATAAAATTAAATAAAATTATCTAAAGTACAAAAAACAACAACACTAAATTACAGAAAATAATAAAATAATTACAAGTTTTTAAACTAATTACACCTAATCTAATCCCCCTAATAAAATAAAAAAGCCCCCCAAAATAATCAAAAGTTCTACCCTATACTAAATTACATATAGCCTGTAAAAAGGTCCTTTTGCGGGGCATTGCCCCAAAGTAATCAGCTCTTTTACCTGGAAAAAAAAGTACAATACCCCCCCAACATTAAAACCCACCACCCACACACCCAACCCTACTCTAAAACCCACCCAATCCCCCCTTAAAAAAACCTAACACTAACCCCTTGAAGATCACCCTACCTTGAGATGTCTTCACCCAACCGGGCCGAAGTCCTCCACAAAGCCGGGTGAAGTGGTCCTCCAGACGGGCAGAAGTCTTCATCCAAGCCGGCCAGAAGAGGTCCTCCAGATGGGCAGAAGTCTTCATCCAGGCGACATCTTCTATCTTCATCCATCCAGCGCGGAGCGGGTCCATCTTCAAGACATCCGACGGGGAGCATCCTCTTCCAACAACATCCGACAATTGAATGAAGGTACCTTTAAGTGACGTCGGACGTCATCCAAGATGACGTCCCTTGAATTCCGATTGTCTGATAGAATTCTATCAGCCAATCGGAATTCAAGGGATGCCATCTTGGATGACGTCACTTAAAGGTACCTTCATTCAGTCGTTGGATGTCGTTGGAAGAGGATGCTCCGCGTCGGATGTCTTGAAGATGGACCCGCTCCGCGCCGGATGGATGAAGATAGAAGATGCCGCCTGGATGAAGACTTCTGTAAGTCTGGAGGACCTCTTCTGGCCGGCTTGGATGAAGACTTCTGCCTGTCTGGAGGACCACTTCGCCCGGCTTCGTGGAGGACTTCGGCCCGGTTGGGTGAAGACGTCTCAAGGTAGGGTGATCTTCAAGGGGTAAGTGTTAGGTTTTTTTAAGGGGGGATTGGGTGGGTTTTAGAGTAGGGTTGGGTATGTGGGTGGTGGGTTTTAATGTTGTGGGGGGGTATTGTACTTTTTTTTCAGGTAAAAGAGCTGATTACTTTGGGGCAATGCCCCGCAAAAGGCCCTTTTAAGGGCTATTCGCAATTTAGTATAGGGTAGGGCTTTTTATTATTTTGGGGGGGCTTTTTTATTTTATTAGGGGGATTAGATTAGGTGTAATTAGTTTAAAAACTTGTAATTATTTTATTATTTTCTGTAATTTAGTGTTTGTTTTTTTTGTACTTTAGATAATTTTATTTAATTGTAGTTAATGTAGGTAATTAATTTAATGATAGTGTAGTGTTAGGTGTAATTGTAACTTAGGTTAGGTTTTATTTTACAGGTACTTTTGTATTTATTTTAACTAGGTAGTTATTAAATAGTTAATAACTATTTAATAACTATTGTAGCTAGTTAAAATAAATACAAACTTGCCTGTAAAATAAAAATAAATCCTAAGATAGCTACAATGTAACTATTAGTTATATTGTAGCTATCTTAGGGTTTATTTTATAGGTAAGTATTTAGTTTTAAATAGGAATAATTTATTTCGATTTAGTTAAATTATATTTAAGTTAGGGGGTGTTAGGGTTAGTGTTAGACTTAGGTTTAGGGGTTAATACATTTAATATAGTGGCAGCGGTGTGGGGGGGCAGATTAGGGGTTAATAAATATAATGTAGGTGGCGGCGGTATAGGGGGGCAGATTAGGGGTTAATAAGTATAATGTAGGTGGCGGTGGGTCCGGGAGCGGCGGCTTAGGGGTTAAACACTTTATTTAGTTGCAACGGGGTCCAGGAGCGGCGGTTTAGGGGTTAATAAGTATAATGTAGGTGGTGGCGGTGTAGGGGGGGGCAGATTAGGGGTGTTTAGACTCGGGGTACATGTTAGGGTGTTAGGTGTAGACATTACCATAGGAATCAATGGGATACCGGGCAGCAGTGAACATAAGCTTTCGCTGCTTTCCGACTCCCATTGATTCCTATGGTATCCGCGGCCTCCAGGGCGGCGGATTGAAAACCAGGTACGCTGGGCCGGAAAAGTGCCGAGCGTACCTGCTAGTTATTTGATAACTAGCAAAAGTAGTCAGATAGTGCCGCACTTGCATTCGGAACATCTGTAGTGACGTAAGCATCGATCTGTGTTGAAATTAGTCCAGCGGATTGTATGTTACGTCACTAAATTCTACTTTTGCAGGTTTGTAGGGTTTGATAACTAAGGCGAATCAGGCTCGCCACAAATACGCTGCGGAATTCCAGCGTATTTGCGGTTGACAGCTTGATAAATAGAGGCCATTGTCTGTCTTTTTAAGCAATAACAATTCTGGTGTAGACTGTCCCTTTAAGCTGTTTATAAGAAAATATAGAGTACATTTGCAATTCGTCATTTGTTAGTAAACAAATGCAGAAAATGGCTGTGGTCTGTGGTTACTGGTTCTTTCCAGCGCAGGATTTGCACAGATATTTCCCAATAAATCCGGCACCAGAAAAAGCCGAATGCTGCAGAAGGAGGTCATTTTCTGCATTCATTTAACTAACAAATAAGGCAGTGCTCGACAAATCTATTTTGGAGCCAGACATATTTTTAGGAGCCAGACAGTGGTAGTTGTGTGTGTGTGTATATATGTATATGTATATATATATCCTATATTATAAAAGGCCAAGGCCAAGTGTGTTTGTCTGAAGCCGTCATGCGCAGTAGAGACTGCGCGTGGACAAACACACCTGGCCTTCAGCTGCAGAGTAGTGCGCACTGCGGAAGCTGCCTGGTGGGGGCGTGACCAGCGTCGGCCATGTCGTGATGGGGGCGTGGCCGGCGGGCGTGGCAGGCATGTCGAGGGGGTGTGGCCGGCGGGCGTGATGAGGGGGTGTGGCCTCGCTGGAGCGCGCGGGAGGGGCGTGGCCGGCGGGAGAGACCAAAACAGGAAGGAAGGAAGGAAAGAAAGCGCGCAGAAGAGGGGGGAAAAGCAAAAGAGGGAGAGAGAGCGCAAGAGAGTGGGAGAGAAAGAGGGGGAGAGAGGGGGGGGAGAGAGAGCTCAAAAGAGAGGGGGGAGAGAGAGAGCTCAAAAGATAGGGGGGAGAGAGAGCTTCAAAGAGAGGTGGGAGAGAGAGTGCAAAAGAGGGAGAGAGAGAGAGAGAGCGCAAAAGAGAGGGGGAGAGAGCGCAAGAGAGGGGGAGAGAGCGCAAGAGAGGGGGAGAGAGAGCGCACAAAAGAGGGGGAGAGAGAGAGCTCAAAAGAGAGGGGGAGAGAGAGCGCAAAAGAGAGGGAGGAGAGTTTAAAAGAGAGCGCAAAAGAGGGGGGAGAGAGCAAAAGAGGGAGAGAGAGCGCAAAAGAGAGGGGGAGAGAGCAAAAAAGAGGAGGAGAGAGCGCAAAAAAGAGGGGGAGAGAGCGCGCGCGAGAGAGAGAGAGTCCTAGTTGATCGAGGAAGATGCTGTGAGGTCGGTGGGGATCTAAAGTAAGGGTAAGAGTGGAGAAGATCTTAATTTCTTAGGATTCTGGTGAGTCGTATGGTACGTTAAATTGCAACAGTGGGGCCAAAAGATTTGTGGCTGAAAGGATCTTATCACTTTGCATATAAAACATATACCAGTTTCTTTTTCCCCAGCACGGCACAAGTTACATAACTTAACGTGTGATTTAAAACTGACTGCATATATACTACAAAATACGCTGGATTTTACATTTATTATCTGTTTTTGCCATATTGTGAACCAAAGGAACACTTTCAGTACTTGCATTCACGGCATATAGAGATTTATCTCAGTTTTGCTCTCTTTCATTAAGTTAACAACAATTTTGCTAACAGACTAACATCAGGAGTAACTTTGTACTTTTATTTACTTGGCAATAGTGTCCATTGTGTTCCAATATAGTAGCTTTCTTATGTAAGAAATGTTATCTAGTTTTTAGTGGACCACCGGTGGTTTTGAATATTGCAATATTCTAATAGGATGCTTTTATATTCGTAAATTACATTGTATTTGTTCTAATAAATTGCACAATTATTAATATTATACATTTTTTATTCAACATAAGTTATTCATTTAGCGGTATCAATATTATATTGGTGTTTTTTCTTATCATTTGGTAAACAGCTGACTTTTACAGGTGCACCCCTTCTTTCTTATATTTTTTTTCAAAAGACTGGGATAGACCTTTTGTAGGGGTAGCTAGGCTATATTCTCAGGGTTAATATTTTTGTGTGTAAAATTCTAGGAGCCAGTGGCTCCCTGGCTCCTGGGTTTGTTGAGCCCTGAAATAAGGAATTACATATGTTTATAAGAGAATATTGTGTCTGGTATTTGACAGCATGTGTAATTTCAATATATCTGATTTCACTTCACACAAAAGCTTTATATACCATATACGGCATGTTTAGTAATTATTGTAACTCATACAGGCTTAGTTATGGTCAAGAGTAGTTTTTCTGTAAAGTTTGTTGGTTATCTGATATCTGACAAGATGTATGAAGATTTTGCTTATCCATTCTTTGATAAAACACTCTTATAGAGCAGGGGGGGTCTCCAGAAGATAGTTTTATGGGGGGACACATCCCGGGGGGCCACTGTTCTTATTGGTGGGGCCATACCATGAGGGTGTGTGGGAAGGCTGTCCATGTCATCTGAGTCATGGAGGTCCATGTAGATTGGGGAGAGTGGGGGGGGGGTACAATGGCCTACCACAGTTGGTGGGGACACATTGGGGACCATTATGCTGAAGGTAAGTGCCTCACCTGGAAACTCCCCAGTGATGCCACTGTTAGAGAGGGACTAAGAATAAGGGGCATAAGCATAAACAAAAACTAGGGGCACAGGCCAAGTTCCAGTATTGTACAGTAGGGCCCCACTTTACAGTGTTTTACTTATACAGTAGTTTTCCATTATGTCTATGCTCCTTATATTTTGCTCACTCTTCCAGTGTTTTTTCAGCATGCTTTAAAAGAATATGAAACCCAATTTTTTTTCTTTCCTGATTCAGATTGAGCATGTAATTTTTAGCAACTTTCTAATTTACTCCTATTATCAATTATTTTCATTCTCTAGTATCTTTATTTGAAAAGCAGTAATGTAAGCTTAGATTTACCCACCAATCAGCAAGCGCTACCCAGGTGTTGAACCAAAATTGGACGGTTCCTAAGCTTACATCACAGCTGTTCAAATAAAGATACCAAGAGAATGAAGAAAAATTGATAATAGGAGTGAATTAGAATGTTGCTAAAAATTACATGCTCTATCTGAATCATGAAAAGGAAAATGTGGGTTTCATATACCTTTAGGGTAAGCAGTGTGTATTTTTTAGTCTTAACTGTGGTGCTCACATAATATTTGATTGTATAAACATGTTATTAGGCTTTAATATCCATAAACAAGTGAACAAAAAGGCTATGTTCCTCTGAAAACAGGTCACAGATGAAGGCATGAGCCGAAACGCGTCTGTACGTCCTTGCCTACATGTAGTTTGTTTTATATTTTATGTATTTTTTTGCCTTTCCATGTTTTGACCGCAATAAAGGTGCTTTTGTTTGTACCTTCCGCCTGAGACCCGCTTTTTGTATATATTGCTTAATCTGAAAACCTAACCAGCTATATCAATTGTGAATTTTAAAGTAGGTTTTCTGTTATTTTTCTTTTTCAGTTTTCTTTTTTCTTTTCTTCAAGATACCTTTGGGGCTTGGCAGCATCTTTCAGGTAATATGTACTAGTTAGGAGGCTTTTAAAAAAAAATTCCTTCTGGCCTGCTTTTAGTAAATCTTCCTTGTAGCTACCATAAATAGGTTACTGCCTCAAGTACTTTTCGCATACGCCTTTATCTTATCATAACTGATGCTTCTATTTATAGCAGTATTATGTTTGATGGAATCTGAAGCACTTTATATAGTGTTACCTCTGTATATTTCTGAATAAGAAGACATAGGGGCCGATTTATTATGGCCCGAATGGGGAGGTATACACCTGTTTCCGTGTGAGCCTCCAGGCTTGCCGGAAACAGGAATTAAGAAGCAGCGGTCTTAAGACCGCTGCTCCTTAACTCGTCTGCTACCTCTGAGGTGGCGGACAGCAATGCTTGTGTAATGATAAATCTGCAATGATAAATGCCGACAGCATATGCTGTCGGCATTTATTGATGTGCGGCGGACATGATTCGCTACAGCGGATCATGCACGCTGCACTTGATAAATTGGCCCCATAATCATGGTTTAGCCCTGACTGATCTTCTAGTTATTATCTAGTTTTGTATAAGAGAATATACATTTGAAATTTGTTACTTGGTTAAACTAATGCAGAAAATGGCTGTGGTCTATGGCAATTGGTTCTTTTCAGTGCAGGATTTGCACAGATATTTGTGTCATACAGTTTTTCACTAATAAATCTGGGAAAAGCCGAAAGCTGCAGTTGGAGGTCATTTTCAGCATTCATTTAACTAACAAATAAGGAATTACATAAATTGATAAGATAATATTGTGGCTTCTATTTGATATGCATAGTATGTACAATGGTATGGTCTGTCTGAATAAAAAAAGACAATTTTGGGGTTTTATATCCCTTTAATATAATAATATTTTCCTTTTACTTCTAATAATATCAAGATTCCCTAAGGAGCTTGTCTAAAGTAACCATTTACATATCCCACAAATATTGAGCATACACCAATTATGGGAAACGTATCTAATCACTATTTTCTTTTTTCTTTTTAAACTCGTACTGCAGATTTATCTATATAGTTAATAAGATAGTCTAAGTTGACAAGATAATGAGAATCTTATATTTACTGTACATTTTTATACTAAGATTTAATTTGTAACTTGAATATATGCAGCTTTTTATGTTTTTGTGCATAAAAACTGGATCCCAGGGTTATCGTTTTCCATCACTGATGTTTATCATCAAATGTTTAACTATTTTCTTTTGTGATTCAGACAGAGAATACCATTTTTAAAAAAGTTCCCATGATATTCTTTGTTGAAGAGATACTTACGGCTAGATTACGAGTTTTGCGGTATGGGTGAAAAAGCAGCGTTAAGGCTTATAAAGCTGTCTTTTCACTACCACTGGTATTACGAGTCTTGCAGGTTTAGGGGCACCGCACACTTTTTTGGCCGTAACGCAAATTAACTTACGCAATTTGCATAAAGTCTTTTTTCAATGGGACTTCCATAGCACCGATATTACAAGCTTTTTCTGGGAGGCCAACAAAGTGAGCGGTACAGCCTATCCCGCAAGATTCGTAACGCAATCTAAAGTCAGTAGTTATGAGTTTTACGCTACAAAGCTGTAGCATAAAACTCATAACTAAAGTGTTAAAAACTAACTAACTAACACCCATAAACTACCTATTAACCCCTAAACCGAGGCCCTCCCGCATCACAAACACTAAAATAAAATTATTAACCCCTAATCTGCCGCTCCCGACATCACCACCACTATAATAAACATATTAACCCCTAAACCGCCGCACTCCCGCATCGCAAACACTAGTTAAATATCATTAACCCCTAATCTTTTATTTCACTGACAAGTTTGTATTTATTTTAACTAGGTAGACTAGTTAGTAAATAGTTATTAACTATTTACTAACTACCTAGCTAAAATAAATACAAAGTTACCTGTAAAATAAAACATAACCTGTCTTATACTAACACCTAACCTTACTCTACAATTAAATAAATTACCTAAATTAAATACAATTAACTAAATTACAAATAAACCCCCACTAAATTACACAAAATAAAAAAAGAAATTATCATATATTTAAATTAATTACATCTAATCTAATAGC
Organism: Bombina bombina; assembly: GCF_027579735.1. Classification (NCBI taxonomy): domain Eukaryota; kingdom Metazoa; phylum Chordata; class Amphibia; order Anura; family Bombinatoridae; genus Bombina; species Bombina bombina. Next base: position 834,605,915 of record NC_069500.1, read on the forward strand.
CCTATCAAAATAAAAAAGCCCCCCCCAATAAAAAAAAACCTAGCCTAAGCTAAACTACCAATAGCCCTTAAAAGGACCTTTTGCAGGGCATTGCCCCAAAGAAATCAGCTCTTTTACCTGTAAAAAAAAATACAAACAACCCCCCAACAGTAAAACCCACCACCCATACAACCAACCCCCCAAATAAAATCCTAACTAAAAAATCTAAGCTCCCCATTGCCCTGAAAAGGGCATTTGGATGGGCATTGCCCTTAAAAGGGCATTTAGCTCTTTTTCAAAAGCCAAACCCTAATCTAAAAATAAAACCCACCCAATAAACCTTTAAAAAAAACCTAACACTAACCACTGAAGATCCACTTACAGTTTTGAAGACCGGACATCCATCCTCAACGAAGCCGGGAGAAGTCTTCATCCAAGTGGCAAGAAGTCCTCAACGAAGCCGGGAGAAGTCTTCATTCAAGCCGGTAGAAGATGTCCTCCAGACGGGCAGAAGTCTTCATCCAGACGGGCAGAAGTCTTCATCCAGACGGCATCTTCTATCTTCATCCATCCAGCGCGGAGCGGCTCCATCATCAAGACATCCGGTGTGGAGCATCCTCTTCCATCAAATTCTTCTTCCAGAATGAAGGTTCCTTTAAATGACGTCATCCAAGATGGCGTCCCTTGAATTCCGATTGGCTGATAGAATTCTATCAGCCAATCGGAATTAAAGGTGAAAAAATCCTATTGGCTGATGCAATCAGCCAATTGGATTGAGCTTCAATCCTATTGGCTGGTCCAATCAGCCAATAGGATTGAGCTCGCATTCTATTGACTATTCCAATCAGCCAATAGAATGCAAGCTCAATCCTATTGGCTGATTGCATCAGCCAAAAGGATTTTTTCACCTTTAATTCCGATTGGCTGATAGATTTCTATAAGCCAATCGGAATTCAAGGGACGCCATCTTGGATAATGTCATTTAAAGGAACCTTCATTCTGGAAGAAGACTTTGATGGGAAAGGATGCTCCGCGCCGGATGTCTTGAAGATGGAGCCGCTCCGCGCCAGATGGATGAAGATAGAAGATGCCATCTGGATGAAGACTTCTGCCCGTCTGGAGGACCACTTCTGCCGGCTTGGATGAAGACTTCTCCCGGCTTCGTTGAGGACTTCTTGCCGCTTCGATGAAGACTTCTCCTGGCTTCGTTGAGGATGGATGTTCGGTCTTCAAAACTGTAAGTGGATCTTCAGGGGTTAAGGTTTTTTTTAAGGGTTTATTGGGTGGGTTTTATTTTTAGATTAGGGTTTGGGCTTTTGAAAAAGAGCTAAATGCCCTTTTAAGGGCAATGCCCATCCAAATGCCCTTTTCAGGGCAATGGGGAGCTTAGGTTTTTTTAGTTAGGATTTTTTTTGGGGGGTTGGTTGTGTGAGGGGTGGGTTTTACTGTTGGGGGGTGTTTGTATTTTTTTTTACAGGTAAAAGAACCGATTTCTTTGGGACAATGCCCTGCAAAAGGCCCTTTTAAGGGCTATTGGTAGTTTAGTTTAGTCTAGGGGTTTTATTATTTTGGGGGGGCTTTTTTATTTTGATAGGGCTATTAGATTAGGTGTAATTAGTTTAAATATCTGATAATTTCTTTTTTTATTTTGTGTAATTTAGTGTTTGTTTTTTGTAATTTAGGTAATTGTTTTTAATTTAGGTAATTTATTTAATTGTAGTGTAAGGTTAGGTGTTAGTGTAAAGACAGGTTAGGTTTTATTTTACAGGTAACTTTGTATTTATTTTTGCTAGGTAATTAGTAAATAGTTAATAACTATTTACTAACTAGTCTACCTAGTTAAAATAAATACAAATTTGCCTGTAAAATAAAAATAAACCCTAAGCTAGCTACAATGTAACTATTAGTTATATTGTAGCTATCTTAGGGTTTATTTTATAGGTAAGTATTTAGTTTTAAATAGGAATAATTTACGTAATGATAATAGGTTTTATTTAGATTTATTTAAATTATATTTAAGTTAGGGGGTGTTAGGGTTAGGGTTAGACTTAGGTTTAGGTGTTAATACATTTAGTATAGTGGCGGCGACGTTGGGGGAAGCAGATTAGGGGTTAATAAATGTAGGTAGGTGGCGGCGATGTTAGGGGCGGCAGATTAGGGGTTAATAATATTTAACTAGTGTTTGCGAGGCGGGAGTTAATATGTTTATTATAATGGCGGCGATGTCCGGAGCAACAGATTAGGGGTTAATAAGTATAATGTAGGTGTCGGCGATGTCGGGGGTCTCAGATTAGGGGTTAATAAGTGTAAGATTAGGGGTGTTTAGACTCGGGGTTCATGTTAGGGTGTTAGGTGTAAACATAATTTTTTTTTCCCCCATAGGAATCAATGGGGCTGCGTTACGGAGCAGGTGTTAGACTTTATTTCAGCCGGCTCTCCCCATTGATGTCTATGGGGAAATCGTGCACGAGAACATACAACCAGCTCACCGCGGCTTTCAGCAGCGCTGGTATTGGAGTGCGGTATGGAGCTCAATTTTGCTCTATGCTCACTTCTTGCCTGTTAACGCCCGGTTTTTGAAAACCTGTAATACCAGCGCTGTAGGGAAGTGAGCGGTGACAATAACGGGCAAGTTAGCACCGCACCACTCTTACCGCAAAACTCGTAATCTAGCAATTAGTTAGGTGTCTGGAGCACTACATAGCAGGAGATAATGCTGCCATCTAGTGCTCTTACAAATGTATTATATTCTTGCAAAACTGCTGCCATATAGTGCTCCAGACATGCGCATGATACTGAACTTATGTCCTGCTTTTTACCAAAAAAATTAAGAAAATTTGATAATAGAAGTAAATTAGTAAGTTGTTTAAAACTGCGTGCTGTATCTGACTCATGAAAGAAAAATGTGGGGTTTCATGTCCCCTTAAAATGAAGGTAAACTTTGATGAATGAAAGCTTTTTTTAAAAAATACTATTAAAAACAGGGGCACTTTCATTCATCAAAGTTTACAAAGCAGCCGTTTTGATTAAAAACTTACCTCTCTTCTTTGCACAGCCAGAGCAGCTTCCCTCACACGGAGATCCTCTCTTCACACATCATCAATGACTAATCCAGCTTCCTCCAATCACGGCTTTCCCCCCAGGGTAGTCATTGCCTGAGGCCATGCCGTGATTGGAGGAAGCTGGATTAGTCATTGATGATGTGTGAAGAGAGGATCTCCGGGTGCGGGAAGCTGCTCTGAATGTGAAAAAAACAAAGGTAAGTTTTTAATAAAAACGGCTGCCTTCTAAACTTTGATGAATGAAAGTGCCCCTGTTTTTAATAGTATTTTAAAAAAACGGACTTTCATTCATCAAAGTTTACCTTCACTTTAAGATAACATTATATAAAGGAAAAAGAGGAACACCATTGTACCATTAACTATTTCAAAAGGAAACTTACTACCTCCAAATTTTGATGTCATGATTTATTCTTTTTATAAGTTTTCAACATAAGGATTTCAAGAATTGTATCCCACCAAGATAAAGTACCTTTATTTTAAAGGGACACTAAATCCAAATTTTCAGTTTCTGATAGAGCATGCAATTTTAAGCAACTTTCTAATTTACTCCTATTATCAATTTTTCTTTATTCTCTTGCTATCTTTATTTAAAAAGCAGAAATGTAATGCATAGGAGCCGGACCATTTTTGGTTGAGAACCTGGGTTATGATTGCTTATTGGTGGCTAAATGTAAGCTACCAATAAGCAAGCACTATCCCCGGTGCTGAACCTAAAATGGCCTGGCTACTAAAATTTACATTTATTTTCCTGCTTTTTAAATAAAGATAGCAAGAGAATGAAGTAAAATTGATAATAGCAGTAAATTTGAAAGTTGCTAAAAAATGTCATGCTCTATCTGAATCATGAAAGAAAAAATGTGGGTTTAGTATCCCTTTAAGTAACACATTTCTTAGTTTATTATACATTGCTGGGGATTTAGGTATTTGCTAGATGTACTGAGTTTGTTTGTTTTTTAATTTTAAGAAAAGCTTGTATTGTAATTTTTAGGTAATTATTATCATTATTTAAAGTTCCATGAGGATAGATTTGGCACAATGAACTCCCAGAATGCAGCAGGAGTGATCTAGGGGCATGCGCTCTAATGGAAACATCCATGTGACATAAAGATGGGGAAGAAAGTGCTGGTGGAGGTGAGTCTGCCACACAGAATACATGAGGAAAGTTACAAATAACTCCACACTTCACTAAAATTCCCCTTTCAGTATAAATGCTACAGGTGCAAGAAAAAGTTTGTGAACCCTTTGGAATTTCCTGAATTCTGCATTGATTACACATAAGATGTTGTCTAATCTTCATCACAATTAAAGACAAATACAATCTGACTAAACTAATAACACACAAACAGTTGTACTTTTTACAATTTTTTTTCGATTGAAGACATTGAGTAAATCATTCACAGCTCATGCTAGAAAAAGTAAATTAAGCCTTGAATTGAATAACTTTAGCAGCCACAATCTCCACAAAACATTTCCTGTAACTGCTGATAAGACTTGCACAATGCTGAGGATGAATTTTTGACTATTCTTCCCTACAAATCTGTTTCAGTTCATTAATATTTCTGGGTTCACTTGATTACCCAGCACCCTTCAGGTTATTTAAAGGGACATGCAATTCTATTTTTTCTTTTCTTTCATGACAGAGCATGTGATTTTAAACAACTTTACAATTTACTTCTATTATCAAATTTGTTTAATTATCTTGGTATTCTTTGGTGAAGGATCAGCAGTACACTACTGGGAGATAACTGAACACATCTGGTGAACCAATGAAAATAAGCATTTATGTGCAGTCACCAATCAGCAGTTTGCTCCCAGGAATGCACTGCTGCTGCTCTTAAGCCTACCTAGGTATGCTTTTCAACCAAGGATACCAAGAGTATGAAGCAAATTAGATAATAGAAGTACATTGGAAAATTGTTTAACCTTGCATGCTCTCTCTGGATCATGAATAACATTTTGGGTTTTTATTCTTTTAACTGAGCCAAAAACAACATAGAGGCATCAGAACAGATTGCCTGTCAGCAGAGGTCAAGTTCACTCTTTAATCAGCTCTCTATCTGAGCAACTTTAATAATATATTATAATAAAAATTCTAAATATATATATATATATATATATATATATATATATATATATATATATATATATATATATATATATATATATATATATATATATATATAAACTTCTCAAGTAAAGAAGAGGCACTCACAGGTCTTGATAGGCATAAAGGTTTTATTAGATCATAGGTAAAGTCAACGTTTCGGTCCTCACAGGGACCTTTGTCAAGACTGTTCTCGGTTTACATCTATGTCAGGTGTTCAGCGTGTATCAAGACCTGTGAGTGCCTCTTCTTTACTTGAGAAGTTTCTACCTATCTACCATAGAGTGCACCCAGGCAATACAACTAACAGTGAGTGCTTGGATCCCTCAACTAGTATATATATATATATATATATATATATATATATGTATAGTGATGTTGCGAACCTAAAATTTTGGGTTCGCGAACGGCGAACGCGAACTTCCAGAACTGTTCGTGAACGGACGAACCAGGCGAACCGCCATAGACTTCAATAGGCAGGCGAATTTTAAAACCCACAGGGACTCTTTCTGGCCACAATAGTGATGGAAAAGTAGTTTCAAGGGGACTAACACCTGGACTGTGGCATGCCGGAGGGGAATCCATGGCAAAACTCCCATGGAAAATTACATAGTTGATGCATAGTATGGTTTTAATCCATAAAGGGCATAAATCACCTAACATTCCTAAATTGTTTGGAATAACGTGCTTTAAAACATCAGGTATGATGTTGTATCGATCAGGTAGTGTAAGGGTTACGCCTGCTTCACAGTGACAGACCAAACTCCCCGTTTAACGCACCGCAAACAACTGCAAACAGTCCATTTGCACAACCGCAAACTCCCCATTTGCACAAGGTTGGATACCAAGCTAGCCATGTCCCGTTCCTTGTCCTCACTGATATCATTGAAGGTCTCTTCCTCCACCCAGCCACGTACAACACCAAGGGTCACCGAAAGGTGACAACAAGCCCCCTGGGACGCCTGCTGTGTTTGGTCTTCCACCTCCTCAAAGCCACCTTCCTCCTCTGACTCCTCTTCTTCAGACTCCTCTCTCTGCGTTGCCTCTCTCTGCGTTATTATAATCTGTGTTAAGTAGTACTATTCCTATCAGTTTAATCCCTGTTACGTCAGGGGACATGTATATGGCATCGATTTTAGGAACCGGGAGATGGAAAAAGATGCTTGGTCGGTCCTCCTACTTCAAATTTGGGGCACTGCGCGTGCAATCTAATGTGCCACCAGATAGGATTGGTGTGTTAAGTAGTACTATTCTTATCAGTTTAATCCCTGTTACGTCCCCTATCAGTGTTGTTTATTTTAAATGTACACTACTGTTACACCAGATATGAGTTGCACTGGTGTGACACTGTGCCCTGGCAGGCAGGCACTGAAACGCACACGTGTGAAGGAAACTGACTACTATTATTTCGCAGTCAAAAAAGTGTTGTTGTTTTTTAAATGTACACTACTGTTACAACAGATATGAGTGGTGGCACTGGTGTGACACTGTGCCCTGGCAGGCAGGCACTGAAACGCACACGTGTGAAGGAAACTGACTGCTATTATTTCACAGTCAAAAAAGTGTTGTTGTTTTTTAAATGTACACTACTGTTACACCAGATATCAGTTGCACTGGTGTGACACTGTGCCCTGGCAGGCAGGCACTGAAACGCACACATGTGAAGGAAACTGACTGCTATTATTTCACAGTCAAAAAAGTGTATTTTTTTTAAATGTACACTACTGTTACACCAGATATGAGTTGCACTGGGTTGACACTGTGCCATGGCAGGCACTGAAATGCACACGTGTGAAGAAAACTGACTGCTATTATTTAACACAGTCAAAAAAGTGTTTTTTTAAATGTACACTACTGTTACACCAGATATGAGTTGCACTGGGGTGACACTGTGCCCTGGCAGGCACTGAAACGCACACGTGTGAAGGAAACTGACTGCTATTATTTAACACAGTCAAAAAAGTGTTTTTTTTTAAAATGTACACTACTGTTACACCAGATATGAGTTGCACTGGGGTGACACTGTGCCCTGGCAGGCAAGCACTGAAATGCACACGTGTGAAGGAAACTGACTGCTATTATTTAACACAGTCAAAAAAGTGTTGTTTTTTTAAATGTACACTACTGTTACACCAGATATGAGTTGCACTGGGGTGACACTGTGCCCTGACAGGCAGGTACTGAAACGCACACATGTGAAGGAAACTGACTGCTATTATTTAACACAGTCAAAAAAGTGTTGTTTTTATTAAATGTACACTACTGTTACACCAGATATGAGTGGTGGCACTGGGGTGACACTATGCCCTGGCAGGCAGGCACTGAAACGCACACGTGGGAAGGAAACTGACTGCTATTATTTAACACAGTCAAAAAAGTGCTGTTTTTTTTTAAATGTACACTACTGTTACACCAGATATGAGTTGCACTGGGGTGACACTGTGCCCTGGCAGGCAGGCACTGAAACGCACACATGTGAAGGAAACTGACTGCTATTATTTAACACAGTCAAAAAAGTGTTTTTTTTGTTTTAAATGTACACTACTGTTACACCAGATATGAGTTGCACTGGGGTGACACTGTGCCCTGGCAGGCAGGCACTGAAACGCACACGTGTGAAGGAAACTGACTGCTATTATTTAACACAGTCAAAAAAGTGTTTTTTTAAATGTACACTACTGTTACACCAGATATGAGTTGCACTGGGGTGACACTGTGCCCTGGCAGGCACTGAAACGCACACGTGTGAAGGAAACTGACTGCTATTATTTAACACAGTCAAAAAAGTGTTTTTTTTAAAATGTACACTACTGTTACACCAGATATGAGTTGCACTGGGGTGACACTGTGCCCTGGCAGGCAAGCACTGAAATGCACACGTGTGAAGGAAACTGACTGCTATTATTTAACACAGTCAAAAAAGTGTTGTTTTTTTTAAATGTACACTACTGTTACACCAGATATGAGTTGCACTGGGGTGATACTGTGCCCTGGCAGGCAGGTACTGAAACGCACACGTGTGAAGGAAACTGACTGCTATTATTTAACACAGTCAAAAAAGTGTTGTTTTTATTAAATGTACACTACTGTTACACCAGATATGAGTGGTGGCACTGGGGTGACACTGTGCCCTGGCAGGCAGGCACTGAAACGCACACGTGGGAAGGAAACTGACTGCTATTATTTAACACAGTCAAAAAAGTGCTGTTTTTTTTTAAATGTACACTACTGTTACACCAGATATGAGTTGCACTGGGGTGACACTGTGCCCTGGCAGGCAGGCACTGAAACGCACACATGTGAAGGAAACTGACTGCTATTATTTAACACAGTCAAAAAAGTGTTGTTTTTTAAATGTATACTACTGTTACACCAGATATGAGTGGTGGCACTGGGCAAGTGGGCACAGTATGCGCTGTGAGCCTGACACACACGCTGGCAGGCAGGCAACTGCAATTAGATTACACAGGAAAACAAAAAAAGCAGACTGATGTTTTAGCCCTAAAAAGGGCTTTTTGGGGTGCTGTCCTTACAGCAGAGATCAGATGAGTCCTTCAGGACTGTAGTGGACACTGAATACACTAGCCTAGCTATCGATTTCCCTATTAAATCAGCAGCAGCTACATTGTCCCTCCTCTCACTAAAAATGCAGCTTCCGAATGAATCTAAAATGGATGCTGTCCAGGAGGTAGGAGGGTCTGGGAGAGAGGGTCTGCTGCTGATTGGCTGGAATGTGTCTGCTGACTGTGAGGTACAGGGTCAAAGTTTGACTCAATGATGACAAATAGGGGGCGGATCGAACATTGCATATGTTCGCCCGCCGTGGCGAACGCGAACAAGCTATGTTTTCCGGGAACTATTCGCCGGCGAACTATTTGCGACATCACTATATATACAGGGAGTGCAGAATTATTAGGCAAATGAGTATTTTGACCACATCATCCTCTTTATGCATGTTGTCTTACTCCAAGCTGTATAGGCTCGAAAGCCTACTACCAATTAAGCATATTAGGTGATGTGCATCTCTGTAATGAGAAAGGGTGTGGTCTAATGACATCAACACCCTATATCAGGTGTGCATAATTATTAGGCAACTTCCTTTCCTTTGGCAAAATGGGTCAAAAGAAGGACTTGACAGGCTCAGAAAAGTCAAAAATAGTGAGATATCTTGCAGAGGGATGCAGCACTCTTAAAATTGCAAAGCTTCTGAAGCGTGATCATCGAACAATCAAGCGTTTCATTCAAAATAGTCAACAGGGTCGCAAGAAGCGTGTGGAAAAACCAAGGCGCAAAATAACTGCCCATGAACTGAGAAAAGTCAAGCGTGCAAGGTGTGCAATACTCAGAGACATGGCCAAGGTAAGAAAGGCTGAAAGACGACCACCACTGAACAAGATACACAAGCTGAAACGTCAAGACTGGGCCAAGAAATATCTCAAGACTGATTTTTCTAAGGTTTTATGGACTGATGAAATGAGAGTGAGTCTTGATGGGCCAGATGGATGGGCCCGTGGCTGGATTGGTAAAGGGCAGAGAGCTCCAGTCCGACTCAGACGCCAGCAAGGTGGAGGTGGAGTACTGGTTTGGGCTGGTATCATCAAAGATGAGCTTGTGGGGCCTTTTCGGGTTGAGGATGGAGTCAAGCTCAACTCCCAGTCCTACTGCCAGTTTCTGGAAGACACCTTCTTCAAGCAGTGGTACAGGAAGAAGTCTGCATCCTTCAAGAAAAACATGATTTTCATGCAGGACAATGCTCCATCACACGCGTCCAAGTACTCCACAGCGTGGCTGGCAAGAAAGGGTATAAAAGAAGAAAATCTAATGACATGGCCTCCTTGTTCACCTGATCTGAACCCCATTGAGAACCTGTGGTCCATCATCAAATGTGAGATTTACAAGGAGGGAAAACAGTACACCTCTCTGAACAGTGTCTGGGAGGCTGTGGTTGCTGCTGCACGCAATGTTGATGGTGAACAGATCAAAACACTGACAGAATCCATGGATGGCAGGTTTTTGAGTGTCCTTGCAAAGAAAGGTGTCTATATTGGTCACTGATTTGTTTTTGTTTTGTTTTTGAATGTCAGAAATGTATATTTGTGAATGTTGAGATGTTATATTGGTTTCACTGGTAAAAATAAATAATTGAAATGGGTATATATTTGTTTTTTGTTAAGTTGCCTTATAATTATGCACAGTAATAGTCACCTGCACACAAAGATATCCCCCTAAAATAGCTAAAACTAAAAACAAACTAAAAACTACTTCCAAAAATATTCAGCTTTGATATTAATGAGTTTTTTGGGTTCACTGAGAACATGGTTGTTGTTCAATAATAAAATTATTCCTCAAAAATACAACTTGCCTAATAATTCTGCACTCCCTGTATATATATATATATATATAAAGTCCCATAGAAGAGCACTCTCACATCCAGGTCAGCCTGCCAGGGTGCTAGTGGAAAATGCATAAACGTAACAAAAACTTGCACTCACTGGTCTTTCTTTCAAAAACACTCATTTAATGTGTAACGTTTCTGAGACAGAGTATCCCCTTCCTCAGACCTGGTCTGAGGAAGAGGATACTCTGTCTCCGAAACGTTACACATTAAATGAGTGTCTTTGAAAGAAAGACCAGTGAGTGCAAGTTTTTGTTACGTTTATATATATATATAAATATACGTATATATAAAATTTATATGTTAAATATATATATCTATATGTATACACCTGTGTGTGTGTGTATATATATATATATATATATATATATATATATATATATATATATAGTTGTTAAAAATTGCATGCTCTATCCTTTTTTTTTAAATTAACCACCTGACTCCAAAAAGGTTTTGTTGTTAACAGAGGTTCCCTTACTTTTCCCAGCCTGCACTGTGAATACCTTCAATAAAAAAATTAAAAGTAAAATGGTTGGGGCGAGATTACAAGTGAGGCGCAAGGGATTTTGTGCTAGCACAATCGCAATTTCACAATCCATTTTTCTCCCGCTAATATTACAAGTCAGGAGAAATTGCGATCTCTTTAGCGCAAAAGTCTTTTCCGCTTCAAACCATACTGCAATCTAAGAGCTCTGGTAAACTGTGTTCCGAAATAAAAAAGTTGCACAAACCACAACCAAAATACCTTACAAAGTACACTTACACCCATAAACTACACTATTAACCCCTAAATCGCCATCACCCTAAATTGCCAAACCTAAATAAAACTATTAAGCTCTAATCCGCCTTTCACCCACAATGCAAACTAAATAAATCAACTTTTAACCCTTAAACTGTCATCCTCCCACAATGCAAACTATCTAAACAAACTATTAATCCCTAAACCGCTATCTCCCACAATGCAAACTAAAGAAACTATTAACCGCTAAGCCGCAACATCTAAACCCCTAACCTAACATCCCCTAACTTAACCCCAATTAAAAATACCTAGAAATGATATCTATCCTAACTACCTCTAAAAAAATAACTTACCTGTAAAATTAAATTAAAACCTACGATTACCCTAAAAAATATCATTACTTTTAAAAAAATTATATTACAATAAATAAAAAAAACCTAGCATTACGAAAAAAAATAAAAAAACCTACCCTTTACACACAAAACAACTACCATTACAAAAAATAAATACAAAAACATAATTGCCAAAAATAAAAAAAAAATTGTATTCTAATACCACTAAAAAAAAACCCAAAAAAAAACCCTAGTCTACAAATAAACTATCAATAGCCCTTAAAAGGGCCTTTTGTAGGGCATTGCCCTAAAGCAGAGAGCTCTTTTGCATACAAAAATGACCCCCTGACATTACAACCCCCCATCCCCGCTGCCTCCCAAAATAAAAAAAAAACTAATTTAAAAAAAAAAACTACACTACTTATTTCCCCAAAAAGGGCATTTGAATGGACACTCAGCTCTTTTTCTGCCCAAATAAAATTAAAAAATCCCTAATCTTAAAAAGTTCAAAAATAAATAACAACCTCCCACGGCCACCCCCAAAAGTCTAAACCCAAAATTGCTACTCACCAATAATGATGGGCAGTAATGGTAGTTTATTTTTTGTCAATGTTAGGTTTTTATTTTTGGTAAATATTAGTTTTTTTTGTAATGTAGGTTTTTTATTTTTGGTAATGTAGTTTTTTTTAAAGTAATGTTAGTTTTTTTTATGATAAACTTAAGTTTTAATTTACAGGTAAGTTTTTATTTATTTTAAGGTAGTTAGTATAGTTTTTATTTTATTTATGGGTATTTTAATTGGGGTTAAGTTAGGGGGCATTAGGTTAGGGGGTTTAGTTGTTTGTTTATTACTTTGTGCTGTGGGGAGATGGTGGTTTAGGGGTTAATAGTTTATTTAGATAGATTGCATTGTGGGGGGATGGCAGTTTAGGGGTTAATAGTTTGTTTAGTTAGTTTGCAATGTGGAGGATGGCGGTTTAGGAATTAACCATTTTATTTAGTATTTGCAATGTGGGAGGGGGGGTGGCGGAGTAGGGGTTATCATGCTAGGTGCTTATGGTAGGGTGTTTTTTTTTTAAATTTTGTTGTTTTCCCTGTAGTGTGTTTTTTCCACGTTTTTCTCCATTGATTTCTATCACAAAAATTCTGCTAGCAATTTTGTGCTTCTTGAGCTACCGGTAGCGAATAAACAGATTTTTTTCAACATGTAATACGAGCGGATCCCGAGAAGCGCAAAAAGCATTTCACTAACAAAAAATTTAGATTTCCTGCGCCACTTGTAATCTCGCCCTTTCTGTTTTATTAGTTTAGTCACATTGACATTTGGGTCTATAATCGAGACTAAGATTAAGATTAGAGAACATTTTCCACTAGATTACGAGTGGAGTGCAAGTCGCTAGATGGAAGCTTTTTGCGCACTCCGGATTGCACTTGTATCATGAATTGAAAGTTTCAACTTCAATAGAGCACAAAATTGGAAAAGAAACGTAACTTGCGCGCAAACCCAATCACGTTTAACCAAGTGCATGACATGAAATATGAACATTACATTGTTCTTCACATAGTTTAGTCTTAAAGGGCCAGTAAACCTAAAAAATAATGTTATATAATTCTGCACATAGTGCAGAATTATATAACATTATATTAGCAGCAGCTTTATACAACCTAATATTCCCTGTGAATTTTTATTAAAAAAAAGACTGTTTTTCAGACCCGCTCTCTGTGCTCTTCTGAGTGGTCTGTTTTTATCACAGAGCTCTCTCCCCCATCTCTTTTGCGCTCTCTCCCCCTCTCTCTCCCCTCTCTTTTGCGCTCTCTCTCCCCCTCTCTTTTGTGCTCTCTCTTCCCTCTCTTTTGCACTCTCTCCCCCTCTCTCTCCCCTCTCTTTTGCGCTCTCTCTCTCTCCCTCTCTTTTGCGCTCTCTCTCCCCCCTCTCTTTTGCGCTCTCTCTCCCCCCTCTCTTTTGCTCTCTCTCTCCCCCCTCTCTCTCTCCCCCCTCTCTCTCCCCCCCTCTCTCTCCCCCCTCTCTCTCCCCCCCTCTCTCTCCCCTCTCTCTCTCCATATCTCTCTCTCGCTTCCCCCCCCCCCCTCTCTCTCTCTCTATCGCTCTCTCCCCCTCTCTCTCTCCCCCCTCTCTCTCTCTCTCCCCTCTCTCTCCCCCCCTCTCTCCCCCTCTCTCTCCCCCCCTCTCTCCCCCCTCTCTCTCCCCCTCTCTCTCTCCCCCTCTCTCTATCTCCCCCTCTCTATCTCTCTCCCCTCTCACTATCTCTCTATCCCTCTCCCCTCTCTATCTCTTCCCCTCTATTGCTCGACCGCGAACGGCCATGCCCATTTCACGCCTGGCCACACCCCCTTCACGGCCATTCACACCCGGTCACGCCCCCTTCACGCCAGCCACACCCCCGGTCACGCCCGGTCACACCCACTTCTGCCGCAGATCAGCTAGGGACTCAAAGGCCAGGTGTGTTTGTCCTTGTGCTGTCTCTACTGCGCATGACAGCTTCGGACAAACACACTTGGCCTTTTATTATATAGGAAATATATATATATATATGTTTATCAAACAGTGTTAATATGAGTGTAACTGTACTGTTAAATGTATTTTTGATATGTTTTGTGCTATTTTTTGTCTTGCTTAACAGTTAACCAGAGCTCTGAAGTAACGGTAACCTGACGTGCATTAAATTAAAATGTGCTCAAGCGGACGCGTTTACTGGCAAATCATAATAGGCACAATATTTCAGACGCACATGAAAAGAGGCGATAAATACCCCTTATTTCTTGCGTGCAACAGTTAGCGCAACACTTGTAATCTAGCCCTTTATGAGTAATCAATCCAGATATCTAAGTAATTCAAAAAGGGTCCACAATCTTTTTCTTCCAACTGTAATAGGAGCCTTCAAGTTTAAAAAACAAAATCAAACTTTATTTAAAATGTTAATGTACAGAAGTATAAGAACAATTAATAATCAGACAAAATACAGAGAGCAAGTTTACTCACTACCTGTGGGAGTCAGATGTGTTATATCAGTGATGACGTAGAGTTCATTTTTAAAAATTAATAATTTACTGTAGACTCAAAAAAAGAACAATAAAGGGATATGGCATCCTGACTGTGTGTTGCCATCTAATGCACATAACCTTTAAGTAAGCTGATTTACCGGACATGCAACTTGTAAACGTTTTATTTATTTATTATTATTATAATTTTTAACTGAGGTAAATACAAACATGACATTTTAGAAACTTACAGTAATATAGAGTGCACCAAAATAACAAACTCAGTCTTTTCAATAATGAAAAAAACATATAACCCAACAATTATAAGAAGTTAAATTTGAAACAGCATAACAAAATGGTGTTGTGAAGTCAACCTTCCATTTCTAGAATTTCTTCCATTAATAGAAAACAATTTGAAGGGATAATAGATAAGGTATTTGGTTAAACTAGTAATTAGAAAGACAGTAGATTTCCATAAAACCTCTGGCAGGACTGGCATAGATATTTACTAATGAAGAAGGGCTGCACCAACTGAAGTCATATGAGTATACTTTATAAGTAGTGTTAAATTCATGCAGGACTTCCATGTTATACTAGGGAAACTGAGAACCAAAGACTGACCAGCTAGAATTAGATTCCGGAGACCCTACAACTTTAGAAGCCGCGCAGTTATTATATCAATATAAAACATTATTTCAGAGTGGCTAGTATTCAAGCCTAAACAATATATGAGCTACTGATTAATACTACCAAATACTAAAACCATAGGTATATCTTCAAGTTATAAAATGCAAGATGCCTCATTACGTTATGTTTCAAAGGTTGAGCAGTCTAGTAAACTAGAACCCAAAGGATATTCAAAGGGGAATCTATATTGAGATACTATTTACATCAAACTGTCTAAACCAATTATGTGAGACAAGGTATCTAAAGCTCCTTAGAAAATATATTGAACTCTACTTTATAATAAGCAAACCAAAGTTATCATATTGAAGGCAAATCTTAGAATCGGCCATATATAAACAATTAAAGATTTATAAAACAGGTTGCTGCAACACAATTTTATATAATTACGCTTTTCAGAAGTTTGTTACTTTTCTAGTCGGCCATATAGCACATAGAATTATTTCAATAGACCTTTAACCCCTTGGAATACATTATAGTCCGCTTCCATGAAACAGGAATGGGCAGGAGCAGACGATGGGGGCGATTTACTATATGGCAGGCTGACATGATTTGCTGTAGCAAATCATGTCTGCCCAAAATCGATAAATGCAGACAGCATATGCTGTTGGCATTTATCATTGCACAAGCATTTCTTGTGAATTGCTTGTGCAATGCCTCCCCCTGCACATTTGCGCGCTAGCAGGGGGTGTCAATCATCACGATCGTATCCGATCAGGATAATTCCAGTCCGCCACCATGAGTTAAGCAGCAGCGGTCTTTACTAAGCTGCATACACTGCTTAGTAAATCGACCCCTATCTATCATCATCACCAGAAAAACTTTCACACGTGTCCTCTAATGAGAATTGAGAAATTGTAGCTGTCCAATTGCAGCTGTCCATAACAATGATTTAACAACCCTTAAACTTGCTTACCTCACCTGCAACATTAAGATCATTCCATCCAAGAACAGTGGCCAAGACATGGAAGTAGCCATGGCCCGCCTCCACAACCCTTAACCTTGCCTGAAGCAGAGTGGCCTTGGAAGCTGCGCTATGCGCACAAAGGTGTCTCCCCATCCAGACAGCGGCCATTAAACACACACCCAAAACCGTGGCCCCCGCAAGGCCTCCCTCTGCTCAGACTGGTGCCCAGCTGATGCTCCCCTGCGGTGGTTCACTAGAGAATCTCCTGGTATCACAGTAGACCAATCTGGCCGTGGCCCTATGGCATATGGTAGTGTATTACAC
The DNA here is from genome assembly GCF_027579735.1 of Bombina bombina. NCBI lineage: Eukaryota > Metazoa > Chordata > Amphibia > Anura > Bombinatoridae > Bombina > Bombina bombina. The sequence continues at coordinate 834,622,441 of NC_069500.1, forward strand.
AGGCACTACCTGGTTGAGCCTGCCTTGACATTTTTACTATTAATATTATAAATATGAACCAATATTTGAAGAGCTGAAAATGAACCAATAATAAAAACCCCAAATAACATAAACACTGAACAAAACGTATGCCAGACCATCACTCCCCCTTAGGGATTTAAATAAGAAATGGAATATCAAAGACCTGATATATACACAAATCCTGTGTGTATATTATTAGGGGGCACTCTCCCAAAAACTTAACAAAGAAATGAAAAAAAACCCAATGCAAATAGTCTTAAATAAAAACAAATAATATAAAATCTTTGAGAAATTGGTAATCTTCCAAATGTGATCTTCTAAAGAGACACTGTGCCCAGGCTGCTCATTGAAAAAAAGGTATTGGTCCACCTCAGTCATACATCACTATAAAAGAACAAGGACAAGGGCACCACATGACTATATCAGTTATATAAATCGCCAAAAGTATCACCCAATGATATAAATAAACTAGGAAAAATATATAAAATGAACAGAGGGGCGCCTCATGTGTAGTATCGTCAGGATAAAGAATTAAATTCAAATCAATAGCCGAATGTGTACTCACATATTCCAAAAGCACACTTATGTGCTGGTAGTTGCAGGCTGTAGATTTGTACAGGTGTAACAGCTCACCCACAATCAAAGGCAATTTCTTAATATTGATAAACTGGAAGGACAATAAGAAGACATGCACTACATGTGCAGATCATCCAGGATACAGTATTAATAGTTCTAATAAGTTTCCACAAATGGGTACTCACATTTTGGGCGAGCACACCAATGTGCTAGTAGGAACGGGCTGGCAATTTGGAGAGGTATGTCAGCTCACCTCTTGAACTCCCGGCTGAGGTCTGTATCCAAAGTGTGGCAACTCCACAAAGTAGTAGTAAGATGTTTAAGGCAGGTAGGATAGTAAGATGAATATGTCCACTCAGTATAGTAATAGAATAAAAAAATGTTTATTTAAAAACAAAATTCGTAAAATAACACCGTAGTGTTAAAAAAGTGGACCCATATGCCTGAAGAAATGGTTGTTTAAGCGAGAAACACGTTGCATGTTAAAGGGGGTCACTGTGACCATCCTGGGTCCACTTTTTTAACACTACTGTGTTATTTTACGAATTTTGTTTTTAAATAAAAAAAAAATTATTCTATTACTATACTGAGTGGACATATTCATCTTACTATCCTACCTGCCTTAAACATCTTACTACTACTTTGTGGAGTTGCCACACTTTGAATACAGACCTCAGCCGGGAGTTCAAGAGGTGAGCTGACATACCTCTCCAAATTGCCAGCCCGTTCCTACTAGCACATTGGTGTGCTCGCCCAAAATGTGAGTACCCATTTGTGGAAACTTATTAGAACTATTAATACTGTATCCTGGATGATCTGCACATGTAGTGCATGTCTTCTTATTGTCCTTCCAGTTTATCAATATTAAGAAATTGCCTTTGATTGTGGGTGAGCTGTTACACCTGTACAAATCTACAGCCTGCAACTACCAGCACATAAGTGTGCTTTTGGAATATGTGAGTACACATTCGGCTATTGATTTGAATTTAATTCTTTATCCTGACGATACTACACATGAGGCGCCCCTCTGTTCTTTTTATATATTTTTCCTAGTATACCTGGATCCACCAGTGAAGAGGAGGCAGCCATCTTGGACATCTATTCACTCTTGCATACAAAGAGGACTTTTTTGGTTGTTCATATTTGAAGAAAATCTTTCATTAGATTATTGCATTGTATACACAAATTGCATTATAACTCACTATTAATATAATATCATATTGTGTAATAACGTACTACTATCACAGATTGCTATTCTGAATTGTATCAAATTCATTAATTGGATATCCTCGTAGATAGCTACTGTATATCTTCACAAGGATATCATTGCATATAGCTATTCTATATTTGTAACCACTTTTTGATTAGTTACATCTACGGTTAATCCTTTGATATTAGCGCCCCCTATCTGTGACTAGAGCACATATTCATTTGATATAAATAAACTGCCTTTTATGACAGAATCATGTTGTCAATACTAACATTTGAACTATCCAATAGCAGGCGCTAATGTGGAAGATGTATGGTGTGATGGAACGCCCCACGTCTCCAAGTCCTACCCCACTAATGACATCACTATGATGGATCCTAGTACTGCCTATTGGTATTGATCATCCTACACAATATGAGTAGTTGTATTGTACTATGGTGTGAGTTAATGCTGACGTGAAATAATATTGATAATAGCAATAGTGAGTAATTTCTATATAGTGATACTGATATATAATTCACTTAAATCACTTAAATCTAGGTATCTCTTCTACACAGAGGGGCATATTTAACAATGTGCGAGCAGACATGATATGAAGTAGCGTATCATGTCCGCGCACCTTGCTGCACATCGATAAATGCTGACAACATATGCTGTCGGCATTTATCATTGCACCAGCAGTTCTTGTGAACTACTGGTGCAATGCCGCCCCCTGCAGGCCGCTAGCAGGCGGTGTCAATCAACCCGATCGTATTCGATTGGGTTGATTTCTGACCGCCGCCTCAGAGCAAGCAGACAAGTTATGGAGCAGAGGTCTTTAGAGCCTGAAACAAGGGACCTCAAGTTCCATACGGAGCTTGATAAATATGCCACAGAATATCATGGAACCGCAGCAAATTTGAAAATAGAAGTAAATTGGAAACTTTTTTAAAATGGTCGGCTCGGTCTGAATCACAACAGAAAACTTTTGGGTTTAATATCCCTTTAATGTGCCAGCTGTGACCAGACACACTCACTAAAAACAACAAATAACAGTGAGACATGCGTAATGTCAACTACTTTATGCAATGTTACAATTCATTTTTACTTAAATATGGAGAATGGCACTGGCAACCACTGCCAAGGTTTTCTAAAGGATTATTATTGACCCCAAAGTGTGAAATATTTGTAGATTTTGTATTCTTTAACCCTTCCACCAAGATTCCCAGTCCCAATTCCAGCCTATAATGCTCTTTATTCTCCTTAGTAGTATTATAATGCAGGCACTGGGTACTTACTGGTAGTGGCACTAGGTAGGAAAGGTACATGTTGTGTGGTGTGGTATTGCAGTAGACTGGAGAAACATAGTGCCAAATATAGCAGAAATACAATTTTAAGCTGTTAAATAATTTGTATTATTTTCTTTTCCTCTTCAGCCATTACAGAGTGTCATAATTCAAGCCTGTAGCGCCCCTTATTACTCTTATAACATTGCAGGCGTTGAGCACTGGGCAGTTACTGGTAGGTACTAGGAAGTGGTAATAGGTAGGCAGGCAATGGACCTGCTGTGTGGTATGGTATTGCAGTGGACTGTATAGATGATTCGATACAGCAGAAAAAAAGGTTTATAATTCTTCCACTATTCCTCTACAGCAGGTTTCCAAGTTCCACCCTATAGCACCCCTTCTTATTTTTCTCTAGTATTATAATGAAGAATTTTATAGGCAAGACTAGTTGACACTTTCTGTGGCAGTTATGCAAGCAAACTGAGTAGCAGGGACTTATGTTCTTAACCCACCCCCTACTTGGGGTCAGGACTGGCCAAAAATAGGAGGGAAAGGGACATAGGTTAGATATTAGGTTTTCTCACTGATGAGAAAGTTGGGTAATGAATATTCAATTTAACAAACTCTTATTAGGGGTTCAGTTGTTTCCAAAGGGGCTGCAGCCCCATAGGTCTGACCTTTGTTATAGGGTATCAGGCTCAGGGGTGTAATCTAAATTGAAACTTGCATATGGGATTGCAGCCCCTGTGTTCATTTCTTAGGTTTGATTTTCATTTTAGAAAGTTGTTCATTGAGTGCAAAGGTTATTGTTCTGTTCTATAATTTAATGCTGTAGTTTTATAGCCTCTAAATGACTGTGTGTTTTTTTTTTTTTGTTTTAAATACATTGAGCTCAATTTATCAATCCATGGCGGACAATCTGCCCAACCTCTCCTCTGGTGGGCAGCAATCTACTGCCTGCATTTAACATTGGATACAAACGCTCCTTTGCACTTGCGTGCAACCCCGCCACAGCTAATCACGAGCAGGCAGGAGTTGTGAATCTCCCTGGTCGGAAGAGACCAGTGAAAGTGAAATTCTCCAAATAAGAGGTGGAGAACAGGGTAGGGAAGCAGCAGTCTGATGACCGCTGCTTGATGAATCGTGACTGCAGATTCTCTTGTGCAAACCTGCAGTCATAGTGAAGAAAAGGGCTTGATAAATCTAGCCCATTGTGGACATTTACTGTTCTAAACTCACTTTCCAATTATTACGTTTTTTAAAACACCATTCATTCCAGAGTAGTAAAAAGTGGCGACTTTAAATAATGGTTACACGTACACTTATATATTCATACATGTTCCAGTTAATTGCATGTCTGCATATTGATCACTCCAAGGGACCTCAAAGTATTACTTTGGCACAGCACTAACAAAAGGTTGCCTACCCCTGATCTAGAGGTTGCAAACCTATAGCTGTGCGGAATATAGCAAAATATAATTCTAAAGTAGGAGTTGGAACTGGAAAGCCCACAATTTTTAGTATTAAATAATTACTGGTAAAGGCAACAAAATAAATAATGAAAATGTAATACTAAAACTCTCTTTCTCACACAGACCTCACAGCAACACGTAGTCCTACAGGCTCTCTGCAAACAACATACATTTAAAGATCCCACAGCCTTTCTGCAAAAAAAACAAAGTACAGTTACACTTATACCATCTAATAAAAAATATTTACAAAAAATATTGAACAAAAATGTTATAAAGGCTCAAAGATATGTTTATATATACTTTTAAATTCACTGCTGTTTTCAAATGTGCTTCTTTCTCTTTGTATCCCTTCTTGAAAAAGAATACGCACATATATACACTAGTGGGAGTGGGAGCTAGCTGCTGATTGGTGCCTGCACACATTTGTCTCCTGTGATTGGCTAACTAGATGTGTTTATCTAGCTGCCAGTAGTGCAATGCTGTTCCTTCAGGAAAGGACAACAAAAGAATGAAGCAATCACATGGCTTTAACAAAGAAATAGTTATGGTGTTTCCAGTGGCGGCTCATGGGTTATTCAAATGTGGGTTCACAATACTGCCTCTCCCCTTACTTGCTCCAACTCTGTTTCACTCTGTCTCTCTCGCGCTATATATATATATATATATATATATATATATATATATGTACTATACTGTATATATATGTATATATATAAATATACAGTATGTATATCTATCTATCTATCTACAGTATCTATCTATATATAATCCATACGAAAGAAGAAAATACTGTGGCAAGGGTGAAGTAAAAAAGACTTTATTGTAAATTCCAATCAGGATAAAAGGAAACCTGAAGGTCCAAATAAAACATTGCAGCTGCGAATACGGCCATGAGCCGAAATATGTTAGCACATTTGTACTCCTAAGTATATGCAATGTTTTATTTGGACCTCCAGGTTTCCTTTTATCCTGATTGGAATTTACAATAAAGTCTTTTTTACTTCACCCTTGCCATGGTATTTTCTTCTTTCGTGTGAATTATACTTGGACCAGGTTTACCGTAGGCACAGGGAGCTCCCGGATTGCCCCAGACTCAGAACGTATCACATTCAGAGACTCTATCTTCCTCATTGGTCCAGGTTTACATGTGACCAGACACACCTCCTGCAGTCAGACCCGCCGCTGTGGACGAGAGCGGCTAGGAGCGATGGAATGCTGACAGACTGGGATATCGCAATATCTATGGTGTGGTGAGTTTGTATGGTTAAAACCCACTGAGCATAGACTGCTTTGTATGGTCATAGGCCGATGAACACAGACTGCCATTATTGTGTTACCACTATTTTGCTGTACAAATATACTCCCAGTTGCGTTCAAGCTCAGTCTTGCATGCAAGGAGAAGCATATCAATGATACTCATCTATTGATTTCATTGAGGATTGTTTGGCGATTAACACTGACATTGCTGAAGGGGCTACTATATAACTAATGCTACTATCCGGTTTGGGATAACAAGTGTACACCATATTACTTTACCTATCTATCTATCTATCTATCTATCTATCTATATATGTATATGTATATATATATATATATATATATATATCAAATTTAATAGCGGAGGGGACGCAATTGCTATGAGCTTAAACAGGGAGTAACCAACCAGTTTACTTCTAGGCTAATACTGGTATGGTCTAGAGTATATCAAATATTTGGTGCAGACCCTTATGTAAAATAGATGAGTTTATGTAGAGAGAATAAATCCTGGAAACAAAAGAAAGACCAGGATAAAAGACAGGGAATTCAGCACTCTTTTTTACAGAATTTAACTGAAGCTCAAAATAAATACACAAATGTGTCGACCTAAAAGCTAGTGTAGCTGCAAAGGAGAGAACTCTCTGGCACTAACAGTATTATAACATATATATATATATGCTCAGAAGGTAAAAAAATGCAAAAAGACCCAATAGGTAGATATGATCAATTTATAAGGATGTCAAAATAGCATAAAAAAATACAACTTATTACAAACCTGACCGGTCAGGGGTTAGTGTCTATACCACAACAGAAATCATCAACATGATATATAATTGTTTTCACAGGCCTGTAGAGCCATATGTGTTAGCTGCAGGATTTAGAGTGGGGGACAGTAATTAGACTACTACACCCTACTGCTTGCGGCACCTTAATATGTAAGGCTAAATGCCGGGCAGATTATTATCTGGGATCTAAGTAGTTACAGTTAGTGTGCCCCAACACCTATGCAGAAGTATTGATGCTCTTAGAAGTCAAAACATTAATTGCACATATACATGTTACTTAGAAGATATATTAGTGGGGGACTGGAAGTCAAGCTACTACACCCAGCTGCATACGGCACCTTATAGTATTAAGGCTGAATGCCGGGCAGGTATTTTATGGGATCTAAGTAGGTTGCTGTACTGTGCCCCAAAATATGTACAAATATCTTGTTACCATGCAAGCAAACAGCTAAGAACAGTATTATATAGCCAGCTTTGCTGGATAGTCACTTAGAAGCAGCTACTCTTGATATCGGGTATAAAAGTCCCTTTAGATAGAGTTATGCAAGCAAGAAGGTTAGCCGTGAAGCAGATACAGATAGTTGTAGAAAGCACAAGGTATAGCCTCAGCGTAGCGTGATATTAATAAGCTTCAAGCATATATTAGTAGTAGCGTTTCCTTGGGGAACTTTAGCATATACCCTCTCATCAGGGTAGCATCATCCAAGACAGTCAATCAGCAGCCTATTACTCAGGCAGTGACAAGGCAGTATACGACCTGTTTCCTTCAAAGTTATTCCTGTGACTGAATCATAGAAGATGTGCCTCATTGAGTAGTCGGGAACTCCATTCTAGAGATCCATCCGGCGTGTTCGCTTGCAGCGTGTCTGTTCCGTGTGAACAACACCAATCACATGCTCCGGTCAGCTCGTCCAATGCCGACGCGCGTTTCACCCGCTAGGTATGTCGGGCTTCCTCAGGGCGTGATGACGTTGGGAGTGCTTCGTCTCCCTTTTGAACTTTACTTAGTGACACGCCCCTATTGAGAAAGTCTCACAATGCTTCATCAGCGATGCTGGTTAGTAAAGGGACAAACCCTTTGAAGTATATGTTGATTAATGCTAATATAGTAATGATACAAAAGGTTAAAGTAAATTCATTTAGAAAAACCTTGCATGCTAGGATAAAGAGATCATATACACCTGAGAAAAACAATTGGGTTTTTGTTTGAATAAAATACTAAGAAATTCGTCAAAACATGTGATTTACCTATTTAGCCTTATTTGCCCTAAAAAGATAGTAAAGAAAATATTCAAATACAGCAAGATAAATGCTGTAATATATAAGATATAGGGGCTTGTCTGTACCGGGAAAAATTATTATGGAATGCGAATGATGAATACAACAGCCATACTTTATAAAAAGCAGGCCATGTCTATTCTATCATTTAGCCCTTTAGGTATCTGTGTTTGGAGGATCGTAATTCACCTGCATTCCTTTTGGAGGAGGACCTTATCGTTATCGCCTCCTCTGTTGTTGGTAATGCCTCTGTCAATGCCTATGAATGAAAGGGAGTCAGAAATGCAGGCATGAGCATCCTCAAAGTGCTTAGCCACATTGCTTTTGGGATTCTTATTTTTAATGTCATCCCTGTGCTCAGTAATCCGGTCTTTAATGGCTCTCCGAGTTTTGCCCACATAGAACCGTGGGCAACTGCAGGAGAGAAGGTAGATGACACCTTCAGTGTTGCATGTAATGTGATGTTTTAGTTTATATGTCTTGCCAGTATGTGTGGAGAAAACTTTAGTTTTTACCATGTATTTGCACGCCACACATCTTCCACATGGATGATTTCCCGTGGATCTATGTGTAGTGAGCCAGTCAGTTTGTTTTTTGGGTGATACAAATTGGCTTCTCACCAGTTTATCCCTAAGGTTAGGTGCTCTTCTGGCAGTGATGTTAGGGTGGTCTCCCACCTCCTTTAATACCCCTTCATCACTTGTTAAAACATGCCAGTTTTTATCAAGTATAGTTCGCAGAGCTGACCAGTGACAATTATAGTCTGCGATCAGTCTAATAGGACCTTGCACAGGTTTCTCCTTTGGTATCAGGAGTTGCTCACGATTTTGGTGGGCTGCTTCATTCAGAGCCCTTTTAATGACTCTCTTCGAGTACCCCCTGTCTTCAAAACGTTTTTTCATTTCTTGTGCATGCTCATAATATTTTGTTTTTGTTGAGCAATTGCGGCGTAATCTGAGAAACTGTCCTTTGGGTATTCCTTTTTTAAGGTGGTCAGGATGGTGGCTAGTTGCAAGAAGCAAACTATTGGTGGCCGTAGTTTTACGGAAGTTCTCAGTTTCAATTAGACCCTGATTAAGATTTATTTTAATGTCCAAAAAGGAAATTTCCTTCCTACTGGACTGCAATGTAAGAAGGATATTTTTATCATTCTTATTCAGAGTATCCACAAAGTCCAGGAGACCCTGTTCAGAGCCCTCCCATATGAGGAAAATATCATCCACATATCTAAGCCATATGTGGATGTTTTCCTCAAAGAGAGGGCTCTGATACACATCCTCCATTTCCCATGCTCCCAAGTGAAGGCATGCATAGGTGGGGGCACAAGTCGCCCCCATGGCTGTCCCTTGCTGCTGTACATATATCTTATTATCAAAGAGAAACACATTATTTGTCAAGATGAACTCTAACAGTTCCATGACAAAATCTGTATGTTTATGTGTTTGCATTCCTCTCATCATAAGAAAGTGTCTGCATGCTTTTATGCCAACATCATGTGGAATTGATGAGTACAAACCTTCCACATCCAAACAGGCCATGATGGCACCTTGAGGGACCGAAAGTTTATCGATTTTCCTTAGGAAATCCGCTGTGTCCAGGATATATGATGGTAATGTGTTTAAAAAGGGTCTAAGAAAAAAGTCCACATAATTGCCTAAATTTTCAGTTAAACTTCCAATTCCTGCAATTATTGGACGACCTGGCGGATGGCTAGCGTTTTTGTGTATCTTCGGGATACAATAGAAGACAGGTGTTATGGGGTGCTCGGGATAGAGATATTTATATTCCGAATTTGTGATGAGGCCATTACTTTTTGCCTTTTTTAGAATGTTAAACAGGGTATACTGTAGGGAGGATGTGGGGTTGTATGTCATGGATTTATAATGCTTTGTATTCAGAAGCTGACGTTTAGCCTCCAAAACATACATGTTCTCATCCCAGAGGACAAGGTTACCACCCTTGTCCGCTGGCTTGATTAAGAATCCTTTAGCATTCATGAGTTCGCTTAGAGCTTTCCGTTCGGGTTTTGATAGGTTGTCATCCACTATTCCTATAAGGGATAGTTGGTTAACTTCCTTCTCAACCTGTTTCACAAATATATTAACTGCCGGTACCATTGAAAGTTGTGGCATATATTTAGATTTAGCCTTAAAGTCTGAGGTACTTCTATTGTAACAAGGAATATCCTTTAGTTGCGTGGGGGTATACTGATTCCCCTCATTTTCTTCGAGAAGGCTTTGGAGAGTCTCTACTGTGGGCATGTCCTCTTTAGTGATGTTGACATCCTCCACTAGGTGTCTACTTTTGCCCTTCATTATCTGAGATAATACCATTTTTCGGGCAAACAGGTGGAGATCCTTTATAAAGTTGAATTTGTCAAGGTAATTTGTTGGACAGAACGAAAGACCTTTTTTAAGTACCTTTATATGAACAAGGTTTAGTTTAAATGACGATAAATTGATTATCTGAAGGCCTTCCTCTGCTGTTTTTAATATCCCCTGCGTCCCCGGTATCGCCGGGGTCTGCCCCTGACAAAATTCCCCTGGTTCTGATTCAGTCTCCGACACTAACCCCTGACCGGTCAGGTTTGTAATAAGTTGTATTTTTTTATGCTATTTTGACATCCTTATAAATTGATCATATCTACCTATTGGGTCTTTTTGCATTTTTTTACCTTCTGAGCATATATATATATATGTTATAATACTGTTAGTGCCAGAGAGTTCTCTCCTTTGCAGCTACACTAGCTTTTAGGTCGACACATTTGTGTATTTATTTTGAGCTTCAGTTAAATTCTGTAAAAAAGAGTGCTGAATTCCCTGTCTTTTATCCTGGTCTTTCATTTGTTTCCAGGATTTATTCTCTCTACATAAACTCATCTATATATATATATATATATATATTAGGGATGGGTGAATGTTTCTAAAAATTCGAAATTTAAAACAAATCTATACATTCGTTCGTTCGAATCGAATTTCGAATGTTTATATAACATTCTAACATTCTATTTTCGAATTTTCGTTTATGGATTTTTCAATAAAATTCAGAAATATTTGTTAGAATAATAGAATGTTTAGCTATGTATTCATTTAATTTCGAAATGTAATATTCGAATTTGAATGTGACATTCAAATTCAAAATAGTATTACTAGTCTACAACTGTGTTTAATAAATGTAATATTCGAATTTGAATGCTACATTCGAATGTCACATTCAAATTTGAAATAGTATTTCTAGTCTAATACTGTGTTTTAAATGTAATATTCAAATTCCAATGTGACATTCGAATTTGAATGTCACATTCAAATTCGAAATAGTTTTTCTAGTTTACAATTGTGTTTAATAAATGTGATATTCGATTTGAATGTGATATTCGAATTCGAAATAGTATTTCTAGTCTAATACTGTGTTTTATAAATGTAATATTCAAATTCGAATGTGATATTTGATTTGAATGTGATATTCGATTTGAATGTGACATTCGAATTTGAAATAGTGTTTCGGGTCTACAATTGTGTTTTATAAATGTAATATTCGAATTCAAAAGTGACATTCAAATTCAAATGTGACATTTGAATTAGAATGTGACATTCGAATTTGAATGTGACATTCGAAAACTGTAAATAAAATTTGAAAATCGAATTTTTAAGAGTATTCATTCTTATCAACATTCTATTATGTAAATCTAATTTCTACAATAACATTCGTTCTAACATTCAAATTCAAATATAAACACATTCGCCCATCCCTAATCTATCTATATATATATATATATATATATATATATAGCTATATTATATATATATATATATCAATACAACAAAAATATATATATATTTATATAGATATATATGTGTCATACATACATATTTACATACACAAACACATATTTACACTTACATACACATTATACATTTAATATATGTGCAAGTTCAACGTGTGGGTTAAACACACAGAAATACAGTGCAGGTCATGATAGTTTTATGAAATAGAAGCATCTAACGTTAAAAGAAGAAAAAAAACTTTAATACTGGGCATAGCAGAGTGCTGACATGTAAGTTGTAGACTTGTAGCCCAAAATAAAAATGAAGCAAACTAGAGGACTGGGAGCTGGTTCACAAACTAAAAGAGCTGTCCAGAGCAGGAGAACTTGGCGCTAATCATCACATTTTATACTTCAACTGTTCAACATGTATATATCACACTGCTTAATTCAGCAATACATTGCCTTAGCTGTGACGACACCCACTGATGCTGGATCTAACTTCTGTGTCTGTCAGATCAGACCCGGCAGCCATCACCACAGTGAAGACCTCCTTTAACAGCGTCCCCGCAGACACACTCCAGCTCCTGCTTTGAGGGAACAGTGACTGTGGGCAGTTGAGGGGATGCGTCATCATGCACATGTGGGAGGAGGAGCCTCGCCAGCACGACGGTGAAGGCTGGTTCTTCTCACTCGCACATCAAAAGATGTGCGATTAAGAAGGTATAGGGCTGGGTTGGGGGCGGTGCTGCAGGCACTTAGAAATAAGTGCAGAGGGCTTGAAGCCTATACTTCTATCGCATGTGCGGTGTGATAGATAGAAGTAAAAATGGCATTTTAAAAAAAAAATTATTACAAAACTGGACTGGAACATTTTTTACTGAATAAATATAATTTCAGCAATAGGGAGGCTATTAGAAAAATTATACTTATTCAGCCAAAAAATTTTTTTTTCTATCAGTGGGTTCACGTGCACCTGTGCTTCTATGGAGGAGCCTTCACTGGGTGTTTCTCAAGTTACCTTCTAATGTAAACTTGGCTTTTAAATTACAAGAATGATCAAAATGTGCTCCTGAACACATACCACAAAGCGATTCTAATGTCTGCATCTAATTTAGTGTTGTCACATATAACTGCAACATCATCCAACATATCAAAGAATATGCCAGAAGCAATAAATTTGGGAGCAACTAATTGAATTGATAACATATGATGGTCATCTTGTTATGACCTAAAGAAAAGTATCTTAAAGGGACATTCCAGCCAAAGTTGGAATCCACATGGATGCATTTCAGTTTCGAATAGAAGCATTTTTGTAATGTACATGTATTATCAAAAATACTTCTAAAAAAAGCTATAGCTGTTTCAAAAGAGTATTTAAGTATGCACCAGCATTTTAAACACAGCACTTGCTTAGAGAGCACCACCTGGTAATGACTGAATTTGTTATTTGCTGACATTATACAATCCCCACTGGTGCTCTAAACATCTGCAGGATTTAAAATGCTGGTGCACTGAGAATATATAGCTATGCTTCATATGCACGTGCTGAGAAAAATGATTACACTAAAACAGTGATAATGTTTACTAGAAGCATTTTTGCCAATACATATATATTGCAAATATCTTTCTAAGGAGTAATTCATCTATGTGCATTTATATTTTGACCAGAATATTCCTTTAAATTATATATCCTCTTTTCTCTGCCAAAAACAAAGAAACAGAAAATATTGCTGTGAGCTGAGCATGTCCAGAAGGTTTTAAAAAAAAACAAAAAAAAACTGTTATCCAGTAGTAATACCCCTGTTTAAAGAAAAATTAACGAACGCAAGACAACTTGCATTATTTAACCCCCTATAGCACAGCCATTACAAGTTTTTCAAAACCCGGTTTCTGCGTGCAATATGGGGTTTTTAAGCTCCATACCGCACCAAAACCAAGCACTGTTTTGACATGCTCATGCACGCTTCCCCCATAGACATCAATGGAGAGAAGGTGTCAGAAAAAAACCTAACACCTGCGATCGCGGAAAGAAAAGCTCTGTAACGCAGCCCCATTGATGTCTATAGGGAAAGAAAACTAACGTTTAAACCTAACACCCTGACATAAACCCCTGAGTCTAAACACCCCTAATGTGCCCCCCACCGACATTGCCGCAACCTACGTAAAGCTATTAACCCCTAATCTGCCGCTCCCGATATCGCCGCCACTATACTAAAGTTATTAACCCCTATTCCCCTACAATTATTAACTAAATAATACCTATTTAAAACTAAATACATACAGCACTTACCTGTAAAATAAAACCTAAGCTAGCTACAATATAACTAATAGTTATATTGTATCTAGCATAGGTTTTATTTTTATTTCACAGGAAAGTTAGTATTTATTTTAACTAGGTAGACTAGTTAGTAAATAGTTATTACCTATTTACTTTCTACCTAGGTAAAATAAATACACACTTACCTGTGAAATAAAACCTAACCTACCTTACACTAAAACCTAAAATTACAAAAAATAAAAAAACCTACCATTACAAAAAATAACAAACGAAATTATCAAAAATAAAAAAGAATTACAGCTAATCTAATAGCCCTATCAAAATAAAAGAGCCCACCCAAAATAAAAAAAACCTAGCCTACAATAAACTACCAATAGCCCTTAAAAGGGCCTTTTGTAGGTCATTGCTCTACTCTCTTTTACCTGTAAGATGAAGATTGAAGAGGCCGTCTGGATGAAGACTCCTCGCCACCTGGATGAAGATCGTTCAAGCAGGACTTCAAAAATTGTAAGTGGATCTTTAGGGGTTAGTGATAGGTTTATTTAAGGGTTCTTTGGATGTTTGTTTTTTTTAATTTAGGGGTTGGGCATGTAAAAGAGCTAAATGCCCTTTTAAGGGCAATGCCCATTCAAATGCCCTTTTCAGGGCAATGGGTAGCTTAGGTTTTTGCTAGTTAGGTTTGTTATTTTGGGGGGTTGGTTGGGTGGTGGGTTTTACTTTTGGTGGGGGTCTTTGTATTTTTTTTACAGGTAAAAGAGCTGATATCTTTTAAGGGCTATTGGTAGTTTATTGTAGGCTAGGTTTTTTTTATTATGGGTGGGCTTTTTTATTTTGATAGGGCTATTAGATTAGCTGTAATTCTTTTTTTGTTGTTGATAATTTCGTTTGTTATTTTCCGTAATTTAGTGTTTATTTTTTGTAATTTAGTTTTTTTTTTGTAATTAGATAATTTTTAGACTAGTGTTAGGATTTTTTAAATGTGTAGTTTTAGTTAAATGGTAGTTAGTTTAATTTTAGTTTAATAATTATATTAGTTTAATTGTTAATTTAAACTTAGTTCTTTTAATTTGACAGGTACATTTTAACTTAATTTAACATAGGGAAATTTTTATTTTACTCTAAATTTAGGGGGTGTTAGGTTTAGGGGTTACTAGTTTAAATTAGTTTATTGCAATGTGGGGGGTTTGGTTTAGGGGTTAATAGTTTAGTTTAGTATATTTTGTTGTGGGGGGCTTGCAGTTTAGGGGTTAATAGGTTTATTATAGTGGGGGCGTTGTAGGGTTTAATAACTTTAGTATAGTGGGGGCGATGTGGGCGGATGGCAGATTAGGGGTTACTTATATTTAAATAGTGTTTGCGATGCAGGAGGGCGGCGGTTTAGGGGTTAATACGTTTAGTATAGTGGTGACGATGTCAGGGAGCGGGGGAATAGGGGTTAATATTTTTTTAAAGTGGCGGCGATATCGGGAGCATCAGATTAGGGGTTAATACATTTAATTTAGTCTTTGCAATGAGGGAGGGCCTCGGTTTAGGGGTTAATAGGTAGTTTATGGGTGTTTAGTGTACTTTGTAGCAGTTTAGTTATGAGTTTTATGTTACAGCTTTGTAGCGTAAAACTCATAACTACTGCTTTTAAATGGCGTTACGGATCTAGTCGTTTTAGGCTGTAAAGCAGGTTTTTTAGCCTCTCCGCAAAACTCGTAATGGCAGCGCTATGGGAATCGCATTAAAACGTAATTTTTACGAGTGCGGTACTGACGTTGCGTTACAGATTAAAAGGCTTGCGGTACACCTATACCGACAAGATTTGTAATGGCTGTGTTGCTGTTTTAACGCTGAAAATACCATATTTTCAGCGTTAAAAGAGGAACGCACAGACTTCCAGCTTATCCGGCTGTATCCATAACATTGGCCTAGATGGTGCAACAGTTGAATTTTTACAACATGACAGTAACAATAAAGTCTTTATGTGTAGTGTGATAGGAGCGCCTAAAGGTGGATTCCTGCTGCTAAAAAAGTTCTTCCCTCAAAGAGAACTAAATGGTGGATAAGAAGAAAAAATGGGGTTTATTTAGCAGCGCTAAAAAAAGCTAGGAAATGATGATACCAATCTAATTTATGTTTTATACAATCTATTTTATTTAAAAATTCTTATAACACATAAAAACAACAGCAAATGCTTTTCCTAATTAATAAAGGGACGTCTCCCTTATACAACACTTATAAAAACAGACTAGAACCATATAATCCTAGAATTTCAGGTATAAAGGAATTAATTCTATAGATAACATATGGCAAGCAACAAATTTCTAAGATAAATGGTGAATTAAATATTTAAAAGGCACAAATGTATCAATCCTAATAGCTTTACAGTTCTTCAGTAACAAATTCAGTTATAAAGTTACACAGTTACTTTCCTTGGACATATAATTGGCTCAGGTGTGCTGGATAGTTAAAAAGGCAAAAAACAGCCAATATTCTGATTTAGGTGCCAAAGCAATCGTGGTTAATGGAAATGGTTAATTTAACAGATGAATACCTTGATGTCTTTAAAGTTCAGTTTGCGTGTTTTAAAAAACGTAGTGCAAATTAGTGTAGAGGTACCTTAATCTGTCCTGGTTGCAACCGCTGATTATCTTCACTGTGAGGGATTCACAGACTGTTTGTTCCTGGTGCTTCTGATAAGTCACCTGACCTTCTCTTTGATTCAGAGGTCAGGGGTGATGATCCGTTCTGGTGATGTAGTTATCCTTTTTTTTGTTTTCCTTTCTTCTTATAGCCCAAATATTGTTTTCATCTGGGTTCCCTCAGACTTCTTAAGGTTTGAAGAAATCTTTGGTCAGTGTTTAGCAGTAACACCGTATTCCCTGAAGTTACCAAAGGTAGATTTTAACTTGCAGGGTCAGGAGAAAAGTTTAAAGTTGCAGGGTCACACAGCTTTGTGACAGTAGTAAATGAAGTTTAGTAGAGTGTAGCAGGTCCCATTCAACGCGTTTCACCCTTCTGGGCTTTATCAAGAATGCTTATCCTGCTAGCTTCTGGCTTTTTAAAGGTATGAATGTGTTTTGATTGGTTCCTTCATTTCCTTTTGATTTCTATCAACACCTGTGTGGCTTCCAATGTAAAGGTGGACTTTATTTAAGTTGGTAATGATTGTTTCTGTGTTGTTATTTAGTTACATGATACACAAGGAAGAGAACTTATCATTTCTGCTTTATTAGCATTCACACAATTCAACTTATATATTTCAATTCTAAAGTGCCTTTATTAGATAATATACATTTAGATTGTGCAAACTTAAAATTACCTAAACTGAAACGAAAATATAAGAATCAGAATTACCATTCCCATATCTAGAATTATTGTAAGTGGGTGAAAATTAATGATATATATATATTCCTTTTCAACAAAGGATAGTAAGTTCAACAATTTATAAATTTGTAACAATTTAAAAATGGACGAAACGAAAATATAAGAATCAGAATCATCATTCCCATATCTAGAATTATTGTTAGTGGGTAAATGTTAACGATATATACATATTCCTTTTCAACAAAGGATAGTAAGTTCAACAATTTATACATTTGTAACAATTTAAAAATGGACGAAACGAAAATATAAGAATCAGAATCATCATTCCCATATCTAGAATTATTGTTAGTGGGTAAAAATTAACGATATATACATATTCCTTTTCAACAAAGGATAGTAAGTTCAACAATTTATAAATTTGTAACAATTTAAAAATGGACGAAACGAAAATATAAGAATCAGAATCATCATTCCCATATCTAGAATTATTGTTAGTGGGTAAAAATTAACGATATATACATATTCCTTTTCAACAAAGGATAGTAAGTTCAACAATTTATAAATTAACAATTTAAAAATGGATGTACAATTAAATCAGAAATTATCAATCCCATAACTAGAGTTATTGCTAGTGGGTAAAAATATGGCTTATTCAATTAATTTATTTATTTTAGGGGGATAAAAATTCCTTTTTAATTACTAGAAAAATGAATTTATATAGGGCTTGTACTATCTTTGCCCAAGATAAATTGAAATGTTATTGCTTATTTAATGTATGTGAGTATTTTCTATATAAGTGGCTGATTTAACCTGGAAAATGTTCGCATATTGTAAGAGACTTTTATAAGAAGGGGGAAATGTCTATCTCAGAGTTCAAGCCTCCAGGTTGGAGGGTATTCATTAGGTATATAATTTCAGCTTCTGCCTTTAGGAGTTTATTTTCCCAGTTTCCCCCTCTCCAGTCGGGGTGAACTTTTTTAATTCCCCAATATTTAAAATCTTTAAGGTTGTTGTTGTGTACTTCCCTAAAGTGGCGATAGATATAAGGGTCAAGGTTACCCCTATCTATGCAAGAGAGGTGCTCCCTTATCCTTTCACGGAGCATTCTGGTTGTTTCTCCTATGTAAATTTTTTTACATGAACATTGAATGGCGTAAATAACGCCTTTATCTTGACATCTAATTGTGTCTCTTATTTTGAAAGTAAAGTTTCCACTTTTTGATTTTAAAATCTTTTGTTTACTACTAAATTTACAGGCCCGGCATCTAAAACAGGGGAAAAAACCATTTAAAGGATTTCCGTCTAGGCACCTTTGAGTGTCTTTCTTCTTTATGCTTTTCAATTGACTGGGAGCTAGTAGGCTCTTCAAATTCTGTGCTTTCCTATATATTATTTTTGGGTTTTCCCCCACTTTTCCCCCTATGATGGGATCAGTTTGTACTAAGTGCCAATGTTTTTTTAAAACTCTTTGGATGTTTAGGTTGTCATGACTGAACTCAGTTATAAAGGGCACATTAATTTCATCTCGATTTTCTTTGATATCTTTTGTTTTATATTCTAAGAGGTCCCTCCTTACTTTCTTATCTACCTCTTGTTTAGCTTCATTGATTACTTCTGGACTATATTCTCTTTCTAAGAATTTCCTTTCTAAGATCTTTATTTGATCCTGATAATCTGTCATTCTTGAGCAATTCCGTTTAATTCTTAAATATTGCCCTTTAGGGACATTGTCTTTCCACTTTTTCATGTGGCAGCTGTTATAATGGATTAGATTATTGGCATCCACCTTTTTAAAATGTGTTTTGGTTATTAATTGGTTTTCTACAATTTCGATATCTAAGTCCAATGAAGGGGATACATATCAGGAACTAAAACTAAATCCAACCAAGAAATTTCTGGGTGAACTAACCAAATTATTAGAGGATGCAAGAGAAAAACAAATTATAAATAAAAAAGAATTTGATTTTCTATTTACAAAATTTCCAAAAATACCAATTCTATATTTCTTACCAAAGATTCATAAAAATCTAAATAATCCCCCCGGTAGACCCATAATATCGGGTATTAACTCCCTCACCTCCAACCTCTCGAAATACATAGATGGATACCTACAGGGCTATGTTAAAAAATTACCCTCTTACCTAAAGGATACCACTGACATCTTGAAAAAATTAGAGGTAATTAAGTGGGAATCACACTACACATTAGTGACATGCGATGTTTCGTCGCTTTACACCAATATAAGTCATGATTTGGGACTGATGGCAATCTCAAATACCCTAGATAGGGACAACAAACTATGTATGGAACAAAAGAAATTCATAGAGGATGGAATAAAATTCATCCTAGGCCATAATTATTTCTCATTTGAGGACAAATTTTACATTCAAAAGAAGGGAACAGCTATGGGCACAAGATTCGCACCCAGCTATGCCAATCTCTTTATGGGATATTGGGAGGAAGGTTTCTTCCCTAGGCATAGTCTGGGCGCGGATCTTGTGCTCTATAGCAGATACATAGATGACCTGTTCTTTATATGGGGGGGTAGTGAAACTGATCTAAACACTATTCTGACAGATATGAATAAAAATGAAATGGGACTATCCTTTACCAGTAACTATAGCAAAAGCCAAATCACCTTCTTGGACTTAGATATCGAAATTGTAGAAAACCAATTAATAACCAAAACACATTTTAAAAAGGTGGATGCCAATAATCTAATCCATTATAACAGCTGCCACATGAAAAAGTGGAAAGACAATGTCCCTAAAGGGCAATATTTAAGAATTAAACGGAATTGCTCAAGAATGACAGATTATCAGGATCAAATAAAGATCTTAGAAAGGAAATTCTTAGAAAGAGAATATAGTCCAGAAGTAATCAATGAAGCTAAACAAGAGGTAGATAAGAAAGTAAGGAGGGACCTCTTAGAATATAAAACAAAAGATATCAAAGAAAATCGAGATGAAATTAATGTGCCCTTTATAACTGAGTTCAGTCATGACAACCTAAACATCCAAAGAGTTTTAAAAAAACATTGGCACTTAGTACAAACTGATCCCATCATAGGGGGAAAAGTGGGGGAAAACCCAAAAATAATATATAGGAAAGCACAGAATTTGAAGAGCCTACTAGCTCCCAGTCAATTGAAAAGCATAAAGAAGAAAGACACTCAAAGGTGCCTAGACGGAAATCCTTTAAATGGTTTTTTCCCCTGTTTTAGATGCCGGGCCTGTAAATTTAGTAGTAAACAAAAGATTTTAAAATCAAAAAGTGGAAACTTTACTTTCAAAATAAGAGACACAATTAGATGTCAAGATAAAGGCGTTATTTACGCCATTCAATGTTCATGTAAAAAAATTTACATAGGAGAAACAACCAGAATGCTCCGTGAAAGGATAAGGGAGCACCTCTCTTGCATAGATAGGGGTAACCTTGACCCTTATATCTATCGCCACTTTAGGGAAGTACACAACAACAACCTTAAAGATTTTAAATATTGGGGAATTAAAAAAGTTCACCCCGACTGGAGAGGGGGAAACTGGGAAAATAAACTCCTAAAGGCAGAAGCTGAAATTATATACCTAATGAATACCCTCCAACCTGGAGGCTTGAACTCTGAGATAGACATTTCCCCCTTCTTATAAAAGTCTCTTACAATATGCGAACATTTTCCAGGTTAAATCAGCCACTTATATAGAAAATACTCACATACATTAAATAAGCAATAACATTTCAATTTATCTTGGGCAAAGATAGTACAAGCCCTATATAAATTCATTTTTCTAGTAATTAAAAAGGAATTTTTATCCCCCTAAAATAAATAAATTAATTGAATAAGCCATATTTTTACCCACTAGCAATAACTCTAGTTATGGGATTGATAATTTCTGATTTAATTGTACATCCATTTTTAAATTGTTAATTTATAAATTGTTGAACTTACTATCCTTTGTTGAAAAGGAATATGTATATAGCGTTAATTTTTACCCACTAACAATAATTCTAGATATGGGAATGATGATTCTGATTCTTATATTTTCGTTTCGTCCATTTTTAAATTGTTACAAATTTATAAATTGTTGAACTTACTATCCTTTGTTGAAAAGGAATATGTATATATCGTTAATTTTTACCCACTAACAATAATTCTAGATATGGGAATGATGATTCTGATTCTTATATTTTCGTTTCGTCCATTTTTAAATTGTTACAAATGTATAAATTGTTGAACTTACTATCCTTTGTTGAAAAGGAATATGTATATATCGTTAACATTTACCCACTAACAATAATTCTAGATATGGGAATGATGATTCTGATTCTTATATTTTCGTTTTGTCCATTTTTAAATTGTTACAAATTTATAAATTGTTGAACTTACTATCCTTTGTTGAAAAGGAATATATATATATCATTAATTTTCACCCACTTACAATAATTCTAGATATGGGAATGGTAATTCTGATTCTTATATTTTCGTTTCAGTTTAGGTAATTTTAAGTTTGCACGATCTAAATGTATATTATCTAATAAAGGCACTTTAGAATTGAAATATATAAGTTGAATTGTGTGAATGCTAATAAAGCAGAAATGATAAGTTCTCTTCCTTGTGTATCATGTAACTAAATAACAACACAGAAACAATCATTACCAACTTAAATAAAGTCCACCTTTACATTGGAAGCCACACAGGTGTTGATAGAAATCAAAAGGAAATGAAGGAACCAATCAAAACACATTCATACCTTTAAAAAGCCAGAAGCTAGCAGGATAAGCATTCTTGATAAAGCCCAGAAGGTTGAAACGCGTTGAATGGGACCTGCTACACTCTACTAAACTTCATTTACTACTGTCACAAAGCTGTGTGACCCTGCAACTTTAAACTTTTCTCCTGACCCTGCAAGTTAAAATCTACCTTTGGTAACTTCAGGGAATACGGTGTTACTGCTAAACACTGACCAAAGATTTCTTCAAACCTTAAGAAGTCTGAGGGAACCCAGATGAAAACAATATTTGGGCTATAAGAAGAAAGGAAAACAAAAAAAAGGATAACTACATCACCAGAACGGATCATCACCCCTGACCTCTGAATCAAAGAGAAGGTCAGGTGACTTATCAGAAGCACCAGGAACAAACAGTCTGTGAATCCCTCACAGTGAAGATAATCAGCGGTTGCAACCAGGACAGATTAAGGTACCTCTACACTAATTTGCACTACGTTTTTTAAAACACGCAAACTGAACTTTAAAGACATCAAGGTATTCATCTGTTAAATTAACCATTTCCATTAACCACGATTGCTTTGGCACCTAAATCAGAATATTGGCTGTTTTTTGCCTTTTTAACTATCCAGCACACCTGAGCCAATTATATGTCCAAGGAAAGTAACTGTGTAACTTTATAACTGAATTTGTTACTGAAGAACTGTAAAGCTATTAGGATTGATACATTTGTGCCTTTTAAATATTTAATTCACCATTTATCTTAGAAATGTGTTGCTTGCCATATGTTATCTATAGAATTAATTCCTTTATACCTGAAATTCTAGGAATATATGGTTCTAGTCTGTTTTTATAAGTGTTGTATAAGGGAGACGTCCCTTTATTAATTAGGAAAAGCATTTGCTGTTGTTTTTATGTGTTATAAGAATTTTTAAATAAAATAGATTGTATAAAACATAAATTAGATTGGTATCATCATTTCCTAGCTTTTTTTAGCGCTGCTAAATAAACCCCATTTTTTCTTCTTAGTAACAATAAAGTCCTCATTCGCTATGTAAAATAGCTAGTAAAGTGTGCAACTGTAATAAACGTACTGCCAGGATTATCCTTGACGTGCTAATAAAAAGATAACAGACTTGGTCTCGAAGGAGGGAAGAATGTAGAGAATGTAAAATATAATCTTTTCTTACAAACATAACTTTGTCTGAGTTTCAATGTCTCTAAAATAGAGTGGTCAAAACTACGATTTGGGGCCATAATTTGTTATTCTAGTGCCCTATCCTCTAGTCATTCCCATTTACAAATGAAAATAAAAATATACTTTCCATCATCAATTGAAAAGAAAAGATGAACCTGTTCTCAATGTTATAGCCTGGTACAAATGTATTTGGCAAAATTGGCACTTTGTCCTATCCATAAAATAAGGGACCTGACATCAAGGGCATCTATGTGTACACAAAACAAATGCACTTCATGTAATTGCTTATATTTGTTGCTTTGTGTGTTAGGTTATTGCGTTTTCACACTGCTTTTTGGCAGTATATGCAGAAAGAATCACAAATTGATGAATACATTCATGCATAGAACTAATATATATATATTTATTTATTGTGTGTATGTATATATATATATACACACATATACAGAGTGTGAGTAGTGGGTTGAATTCTGGTGCACGGGGCACTTACTGCCTATGTGCCAATGCCGCTGAAAAACAGTAATTACTTTTAATAGAAGCATTTTTGCTAATAGAAGTACATTTAAAAAATGCTTCTATTTAAAATTGAAATGAACCCATGGTCATTTCAATTTTGACCCTTCTATCCCTTTAAATGCTTATCTTTGCTCTTTATCAAGGACCAACAGTTTCACCCTCTAGCCTACTAGAGAACAAATATATAGCTGCCATTTGTCAGAAGAAAAAAGCTAAAAGGGCCATAATACCCAAGTGTTGAAGCACTTGAAAGTGATGCAGCATAGTTGTAAAAAGCAGACTAGAAAATATCACATGAACATCTCTATGTAAAAAAGGAATATATTTTAGCTCAAAATTTCCTCAGTAGCCTCATCCCCTTGTAAGGAGACTTTAAGCAGCCAATCAGGATAATAGTCCCAGGACTAGCAAGGGAGTAATTATTCAAATAGCTCATTTACCTTTATTTTTACATTTGAAATAGCTTATTTTGCTGTGTGGTATCCCCAATATAGAAAAGCTATATAAAACTAGTTAGCAGAAGAAATTACACTCCCAATGGGAGGTAGGAGAAATAAGTAATAAAATGTTAATTTCCAATTATTTTCTTTAAACCTTAGCGACCAAGGACGTACAGGATACGTCCTACAAAAAAGGTCAGTTAACGACGAAGGACGTACCCTGTACGTCCTTAGGGGTTTCAAGCGGTGGAGTGATCCTGATCGCTTCCAGCTACTTTCAAGGTATTGAGATATTGAGGCATCACTGCAATACCTTTTTGGCACACTGATGCAGAGAGGGCCACTCTGTGGCCCTCTCTGCATCGGCCAGCGATGGTGCAGATCGTTGGTGGGTGGGTGGGAGCAGCTGCAGGGAGGCGGGTGGGCGGCCCATCGCTGGCAAACTTCCGGCCATCAGTTGTAGAGGGTGTTGGGTGCCTGAGGGAAGGGTGCGCGCTTGTGCGCACGCACACGATCTGGAAGCTGCATTTGATAAATTTTAAGTGGTGGGATAGGGTGGTTGGAGAGGGTGGTGGTGGCAGAGGAGGGGGAAATTAACGTTTAAAAAGGGATCTGGGAGGGGGAGGGGGCTACACTACAGAAAAAGTGGGCTTTATTTAAAAAAGAAAAAAAAATGCCCCCTCTTTGGGGGGTATCAGGGAGGTTCGGGGCTAAGGGGGGATTCTACACAGCCGAATATATTTTTTAAAAAAAATAAATAAAAAATCCCTTTTATTTTAGTACTGGCAGACTTTCTGCCAGTACTTAAGATGGTGGGGACAATTGTGTGGTGGGGGAGGGAAGAGAGCTGTTTGGGAGGGATCAGGGGGTGGAATGTGTCAGGTGGGAGGTTGATCTCTACACTAAAGCTAAAATTAACCCTTCAAGCTCCCTACAAGCTACCTAATTAACCCCGTTACTGCTGGGCATAATACAAGTGTGGTGTGCAGCGGCATTTAGCAGCCTTCTAATTACCAAAAAGCAATGCCAAAGCCATATATGTCTGCTATTTCTGAACAATGGGGATCCCAAAGAAGCATTTACAACCATTTGTGCCATAATTGCACAAGCTGTTTAACAATTTTTTTTATTTCATCGAATTTGGCGGTAAAATGGTTTCATGAAATATATCAAAATGGGCCTAGATCAATACTTTGGGTTGTCTACTACACTAAAGCTAAAATTAACCCTACAAGCTCCCTAATTAACCCCTTCAGTGATGGGCGTAATACACATGTGGTGCGCAGCGGGGTTTAGCGGCCTTCTAATTACCAAAAAGTAATGCCAAAGCCATAAATGTCTGCTATTTCTGAACAAAGGGGATCCCAGAGAAGCACTCACAACCATTTGTGCCATAATTGCTGTTTGTAAATCATTTCAGTGAGAAACCTAAAGTTTTTGAAAAAGTTTGTGAAAAAGTGAACTTTTTTTTTTTTTATTTGATCGCATTTGGCGGTGAAATGGTGGCATTAAATATAACAAAATGGGCCTAGATCAATACTTTGGGTTGTCTACGAAACAAATATATATATGTCAAGGGATATTCAGGGATTCCTGACAGATATCAGTGTTACAATCTAACTATCGCTAATTTTGAAATAAAAAATGCTTTGGAAATAGCAAAGTGCTACTTGTACTTATTGCCCTATAACTTGCAAAAAGAGCAAAGAACATGTAAACATTGGGTATTTCTAAACTCAGGACAAAATTTTGAAGCTATTTAGCATAGGAGTTTGTTTGGTGGTTGTAGATGTGGAACAGATTTTGGGGGGCAAAGTTAGAAAAGGTGTTTTTTTTTTCAATTTTTTCATCATATTTTATAATTTTTTTATAGTAAATCATAAGATATGATGAAAATAATGGTATCTTTAGAAAGTTCATTTATTAGCGAGAAAAACTGTATATAATATGTTTAGGTACAGTAAATGAGTAAGAGGAAAATTAAAGCTAAACACAAACACCGCAGAAATGTAAAAACAACCTTGGTCCCAAAGGTCAGAAAATGGAAAGTGCTCTGGTCACTAAGGGGTTAAAGGGACATAATACTCATATTCTAAATCACTTGAAACTGATGCAGTATAACTGTAAAAAGCTGACAGGAAAATATTACCTGAGCATCTCTATGTAAAAAAGGAAGATATTTTACCTCATAATTTCCTCAGCTCAGCAGAGTAAGTTCTGTGTAACAAGTTATCTTTCAGTTACTGCCCAGCTGCAGGTAAAAAAAATAAAAAATGAAGAAGTGAACAGCAACCAATCAGCATCAACAGTGCTGAGGTCATGAACTCTTTTACTGTGATCTCATGAGATTTCACTTAGCTCTCATGAGATTTCATAGTAAACTTTCTTAAACTGAATAGGGAAATAAGATGAGAGTGCACAAAGCTCATTCCCAGGACAGACATACTGATTTGCTGCTTAGAAGTCCTTTACAATGGGATGTGGCTACTGAGGAATTTTTGAGGTAAAATCGTCTTTTTTACATAGAGATGTTCAGGTGATATTTTCTAGTCAGCTTTTTACAGCTATGCTGCATCACTTTCAAGTGTTTCAACATTTGGGTATCATGGCCCTTTAAGTATTGGGCTTTGGTATACAGACAGAGATAAGATAAGGAATCCTGTGTGTGTGTATAAAAAATGATAAAATAAGTAGATTTGATTTCCCTGCAAGTTCAGCCCATTTTAATGAGTTGTGGGGGGTCAAAGAACAAAACCAGCTATTTCATATACAAAAATAGACATAAACGAGCAATTTATCATGCATTTATACTCTTCAGCTGTAATAACAAGGCTTGGCAAACATATTAAATGGGAAACAATTTCACAGTACACTGTCCTTTTAATGTAAATTAAAAATCCCTAATCTATTTTTAAAACATTCATTTAAAAAAAAAAAAAAAACATAAACATACAAAAAAGAAAATTAGGAACATTTTAGCAATATTTCAAACAAAGCATGCAGCATAATGAAAAAGTATTAAAGTACTATGTATCAACAAAATAAAAACAAATATTAATCCTCTACAGATTATAATGATCTTTTCTCAAGGACGATACAGTTACACTAGTAGGAGCAGCACATCAAACAGCCTTCAAACATGCAAATCATATGATCAAAGTCCAACCTATGCTGTTTGCAAACTGTGTTTACACAAAGGCAACAGAGATTCAGAAAATATTTGATTTGTACAAAGAGATTATTAAAGAAAATATTGAAATTATTTATTATGATAAGGTCCCTTAGGTTGAGGTAAAACAACACAGATACCACAACCACCGATTTTAATACAAATAATAAACAAACAAAAACCAATTGCTTTCTATTCATTGAGACGGTAGATCCAATGCAAGAAAAATCCAATTAACTTTCAGTAAAAAATAGTTGCATCAATTGCTACTATATTGCTATGTTTACATGAAATCACAAGACCATTTTTAACGCCTTCCCGCCGTTAGGTCATACCATGCCATCCTAACTGCGTTGGGCTTTAGCGACGTTTGGACAGCAAGGAAGGTCCTAGCCATTTGGCTGTACTGAAGCCATAACAGCTTCCTAACTGGGATTGTGGGCTGGAGGGCGTGCCTAGCATCATAGACACTCCCCCCCTGACCCGATCCCATCATTTGTTTTATTTTTTACTTATTTGTTTACATCGGAACTTTGACAGCATGATACAAATACAACAGCAGAATAGTAATCAGTCACATACTGGTCAAAATCTAATAGAACAAGAATTAGTTGCACTACACATCAAAGCAGTAGGAGATAATACATCACAAAAGCACACAGATATATTTAACACAGGTGAGAGGATAGCTCTACAACAATTAAGAGACAACCAGGAGATAGTTGTCACCCCTGCCGACAAGGGGGGAGCGATAGTTGTGCTCAACAAATCAGATTAAAGAAAAGAAGTGCTTTCACAATTGACAGACACTAACACATACCGTAGACTAATTTATAATCCCACGGATAAATATAGAAATTAATTGTACACCCTTTCGGACACAGCCAAAGAGGAAGGTACACTCACACATGAATAAGCTGAGTTCTGCCTAATTGACTACCCCACCATCCCCACCTTTTGCATAGTCCCTAAGATACACAAGACCTTAGCCAATCCACCAGACAGACCCATAGTTGCCAGAAGGAGATCATTATGCGAAAGAGTGGGAGACTGATTGGTTAATGTTCTTCAACCAATAGTCAAGTCCTTACCTAGATTCAGATAGCACACATCTCATACAACAATTAAGTAATGTTGAATGGCATCAAGACTATAAATGGCTTACGATAGATGTATCCACTTTGTATTCTAGTATATCTCATGAGGGAGGCCTAAGGGCTCTCAAATATGTGCTACATCTATATACAACTTTCCCAAACACTTTCATTGATTTTTTGGACATGTTTTCTACTAACACACAACAAGGGCACATATTATCTCCAACAGTGTGGTACAGCAATGGGGGCTAAATTTGTCCCCTCATATGCTAACATCTATATGGGATACTTTGAATCACAGTACATATTTGGAGATAAATTTGCCCAAAAGGGACAAAGTAGTAATATATGGATGGTTCATTGATGACCTCATGCTCATTTACAAAGATAGCAGTGACTCATTAATAGGAGACATGATAGAATATCTTAACAATAATAATCTAAATTTGTCTTTCACATACAAAACAAGTGACTCATCAATAGAATATCTTGATCTTAATTTAGACCCCAACCAAGACCATAACATTATTACTAGCACCTATAGAAAACCACTTTCAAGAAATACTATGCTAAGGGCAGACTCTTTTCATGCCCCACACATGAGGAGAGGCATCCCCAAGGGCCAATATCTAAGGATTTGCAGAAATTTAACTTCACTGACAACGTAAGGGAAACA
Source organism: Bombina bombina (assembly GCF_027579735.1). Lineage (NCBI taxonomy): Eukaryota > Metazoa > Chordata > Amphibia > Anura > Bombinatoridae > Bombina > Bombina bombina. The sequence goes on from NC_069500.1 coordinate 834,651,481, forward strand.
AGCTGATGAATTGTCAGAAAGACTAATAGCAAGAGGCTAAAACAAAAACATACTCCGAGGTATTAAAGAAAAAGTAGCAAAATTGAATAGACTAGCCCTTCTAAATAACAACACTAGAAATAAGAAAAAGAATATAAACAATATTAGCATCAAGAACAAAGATACCGCCAACACTAGCTTTAAAGATATATACTTTACAACCAATTATAGTAATCAATTCTATGCCATTTCCAACACTAAATGGGGATACTGTACTAAAGAATAAACTTGATAAATGCATCAAATATGTAACTAAAAGAGCACCTACTATACATTACATGATTACCAAAAGGTTTCATAAGAAGGACATTCCCAACAATTGGCTGTCATCCATTAAAGGCAACTATAAGTGTGGTCGAGTCCCATGTAGAAGTTGCTCATATACGAACAAAAGCCTCACATTTACCTCAACACAAACCAAAAAAGTATATGATATAAAGAAAATAATAGATTGTACATCCACATAAATAGTGTACTTAATTACATGTAAACACTGCTTTCAACAGTATAAAGGTATCACGACCCGTTCCCTAAAAGATAGAATCAGAGAGCATTAAAACTCAATCAATGAGGAGATACCCAGAACTCCAGTAGCCAAACATTTTCATTCACATGGTGAGGGTGTCAGGGGTGCCAGGAATCAGACTGAGACGAGAAGTGCAAAAATAATCACACCTTTATTAATAGCAAAAAATAATAAAAAGTCCACAAGTCAAATAACAAGCCAGTAATCAAAACCAGAGCTGGTAGTCAGATGAGCTGAGTCAGGAGCCAAAGCAAATAGTCAGACGAGCTGGAATCAGGAACAAGGAAAACAGCAGAGTCAGGAACAAGCCATACACAGGAATACTCACAAACAGGTCTGAGACAACGCAAAGGCAAAGCATACTGAACAGAGGCCCTTTAAATAATAAGTGATGACATCACAATTCTGAGACTGCATCCTGTCTCACATGGATGATGCACACCAGTCTGGCCATAAAAGGAAGTGTAGGAAATGAGCAGCATCCCCCACAATGCACCATAGTCAGGAAGAGAGGTGAGTAAAATGGCTGCCAGCAGCACCTGGCAAACAACAGGGAAAAAATCCTGACAGAGGGCAACTCTAACTTCTCCTTTTTGGGGATTGAACATATAGAAAAAGACCCACTAGGAGGGGACAGGTTAAGGAAGCTATTGAAAAGAGAAGTGTATTGGATTTTCACACTAGAAACTAGAGCCCCTAAAGGCATCAACCATAGATATGATGTCAATCTATTCATAGACTAACTTTGGGGAGCCATATGACATAGATACACATTTCAATAAATACAGTACAATAATGCCATAACACTCGCATTGAAACTAATAACAAAACTTAATTAAGACTTTCCTCAAAACTCAGATTAAAATTAGCAAATCCAGGTTCTTTTGTTCTGGAACTGAACATTCAAGAATAGTATAAGTAATATGAAACAAGAAACCCAAGTAAATTACAAAAGAATAATACAAAAGAAATGTACAGATGTAGTACAAATAAACAACATAGCAGTGGTTAAAAATTATTTATAATCATTTCTGCAAAAGAAAGAGAGAAGGAAAAGAAAGGATACATTTGTTGTTATTAAGTGAATCTGTGTAAAATTTTTTTATTATTTTATAACTTATTCTTTAGTAGGGATGGGCTAATGTGTAAATTTCCGAATTCGAATGTTAGAGCGAATGTTATTACCGAAATTCGAATTACAAATCCGAATGTTGATACGAACGAATATTCTTAAAATTCTATAATTGAATGTTATTTACAGTTTTTGAATGTCACTTTCGAATTTGAATGTTTATAATTAGATCGAATGTCCACATTCGAAATTTCGAATTTAACATTCTATTTAGCAAATACTATTCAGAAGTTCAATAGTTCAGGTGGTAGGGAATCTAGTAAATTGATACATAATAGATACAAATATATCAATTTGAATGTTTCTATTTCGATCAACTATTGCATAATTTGAATATTACATTTAAATAAAGCATTATAGAAAAACTATTACAAATATATAAATTAAAAATTTTCGAATTCGAATATTGCATAATTTGAATATTACATTTAAAGAAAGCATTGGAAATACTATTACAAATATATAAATTCAAATTTTTCGAAACGAATATTTTCGAATGTAATCGTAAAATTTGAAACTGAACATTCGAAAATCGAATGTTAGAATGTTATGTAAACATTGGAAATTCGATTCAAATGAACTAATGTGTTAAAATTAGTTTCATTTTTCGAATGTTGCAAATTATTCGCCCATCCCTATTCTTTAGTCATTTATTTACCTCTTTTGATTTTTTATTTCTCATGTATTATTGTTTACCCAAAAAAGCTGTACATATATTCCATACATATTTGACGAGAGTAGAATTGTCACATATATTTCATATATTCTCTATCTAGCTAATTTTATTTTTTATTTTCTATTTCAATTTTTTTTTTAATTTTATTTTTATCTCCTCTTTCCTTATCTCCTACTAGTGCCAGTTCAACTATGTATTACAAATACTACCCTAATAAATATACACTATGTTTTGATATACTTTAGCCAAACAGGGCATGTTTGTTAACACAAAGTATATACATATACCATGTTATACTTAAGATGTCAATGTGTACATAGATCAAACATGTAAGCAATTTTTCAATTAGTGCTAAACTTAATTTTATTGGCTCGCATATCAGATTTAAGGCTGTTCTGTAGGACAGGAAATTCTCTTTGATGAAGCACATGTACGCATACGTGAAACGCGTCAGTTATAGGGAGCACTCTCTTTGTACCCTATGGTTCAGATCCAATCAATTTAAGATTATATTTACTTTGGGACTCAGCATTCTTTTCTTGATTGTTCGCTACATACTGGTAATATTTTGGAAACCATATAAAAAATAGGGAATCTGTGTGAATGAGCAAACAATAGACAAACAGTACAAACAACCGATTATTACCCAATCTGGGCCAGATTATGAGTGGAGCGCAAATGTTTGCGTGCGAGCGAAAAGGGGTTTAAAGCGAGTGTTGGCGTTTGTCGTGTTTAGCGCTGGTATTATGAGTCAAAAGTATACGTGATCGATGAGTGCAATTATGATTTACGCAGGAATGATTACCGCGTCCTCAGAGCTCTGGTTAACTGTTTCACAAAACAAAAAAAGTGCCATAAAACACATCAAAAATACATTACAAAGTACAGTTACACTCATAATAACACTATATAATAAAAATTATTAAAAAAATATTGCACACAAAATTTATAAGGGCTCAAAGTTATGAGGTCTCGGGTGTTAGAAGAAAAAAAGGCAGGCAAAGGGCTTTAACATTGAGATTACATACATATACATCTCTAAATATATATATATAATACAGGTAAAGTCCGGCACCAGTTTCTCCGTTAGTTGCTGGGTGCAAGCTGCCTCTGTCCCACCCAGACAGGTAAATATAGAAGCATAGAATAAGCTGCAGCACTCCAAATTTCTTTTTGTGTGATTTTATTACAAGCAGTAAGACATAGGCGACGTTTCGGGCTTTCGCCCTTTCTCAAGCCAAGTGATTAAACACATAGTTAAGGCCTACTTTTTATAGGCTAAAAGTGTGGCAAAAACACAGGTGCAGAACATAACAGTAATTGAATTTTAAAGAAACAGTGCTATCTGTGACATCAAAAATATTTGATGTCACAGATAGCACTGTTTCTTTAAAATTCAATTACTGTTATGTTCTGTACCTGTGTTTTTGCCACACTTTTAGCCTATAAAAAGTAGGCCTTAACTATGTGTTTAATCACTTGGCTTGAGAAAGGGCGAAAGCCCGAAACGTCGCCTATGTCTTACTGCTTGTAATAAAATCACACAAAAAGAAATTTGGAGTGCTGCAGCTTATTCTATGTTTCTATATATATATATATCTATATATATATATATATATATATATATATATATATATATATATATATATATATATATATATATATATATATATATATATATATATATATATATATATATATATATATATATATATATTTAGAGATGTATATGTATGTAATCGTTTCTGTGTTTGTGTGTACATATGTATATATTTATATATGTATATATGTATATATGTATTTACAGATAAAAATATATGTACTGTATACCTATATAGACATATACAGTATATAAGTGCATTGGAGCCCTTTGCAGTTAAGTAGATGAAAACATGTAAAAACATATGTATGCAATATTCATATTTAATAAAGATTTTAACTATGTATTTACTGTAAATATTTTGCATTCCAATGATGTTCTCCACACAGCAGAATATGGTCTATGTATTTCTAAATAGATATATATATATATATCTGTATATATCTATACCTATATGTTCCAATCAGCCAATAGAATGCGAGCTCAATCCTATTGGCTGATTGGATCAGCCAATAGGATTGAAGTTCAAGCCTATTGGCTGATTGCATCAGCCAGTAGGATTTTTTCAACCTTAATTCCGATTAGCTGATAGTATTCTATCAGCCAATTGGAATCTAAGGGACGCCATCTTGGATGACGTCATTTAAAGGAACCTTTATTGTAGAAGAAGCCGTTGATTGAAGAGGATGCTCCGCGCTGGATGTCTTGAAGATGGAGCTGCTCTGCGTCGGAAGGGTGAAGATAGAAGATGCCATCTGGGTGAAGACTTCTCCCGGCTTCGTTGAGGACTTCTTGCCGCTTGGATGAAGACTTCTCCCGGCTTCGTTGAGGATGGATGTCCGGTCTTCAAAACTGTAAGTGGATCTTCGGGGGTTAGTGTTAGGATTTTTTAAGGGTGTATTGGGTGGGTTTTATTTTTAGATTAGGGGTTTGGGCTGCAATAGAGCTAAATGCCCTTTTAAGGGCAATGCCCATCCAAATGTCCTTTTCAGGGCAATGGGGATCTTAGTTTTTTTTAGTTAGGCTTTTATTTAGGGGGTTGATTGTGTGGGTGGTGGGTTTTACTGTTGGGGTGGTTGTTTGTATTTTTTTTGACAGGTAAAAGAGCTGATTTCTTTGGGGCAATGCCCCGCAAAAGGCCCTTTTAAGGGCTATTGGTAGTTTAGTTTAGGCTAGGTTTTTTTTATTTTGGGTGGGCTTTTTTATTTTGATAGGGCTATTAGGGTTTGGTTTTTCTTGGAATTTAGCTAATTGTATTGAATTTAGTTAATTGTATTTAATTTAGGGAATGTATTTAATTGTAGGGTTAGGTTAGGTGTTAGTGTAAGACAGGTTAGGTTTTATTTTACAGGTCAATTTGCATTTATTTTAGCTAGGTAGTTAGTAAATAGTTAATAACTATTTAGTAACTATTCTACCTAATTAAAATAAATACAAACTTGCCTGTAAAATAAAAATAAACCCTAAGCTAGATACAATGTAACTATTAGTTATATTGTAGCTATCTTAGGGTTTATTTTATAGGTAAGTATTTAGTTTTAAATAGGAATTATTTAGTTATTAATAGTAAGTTTTATGTAGATTTATTTTAATTATATTTAAGTTAGGGGGTGTTAGGGTTAGACTTAGGTTTAGGGGTTAATAACTTTAGTATAGTGGTGGCCACGTTGGGGGCGGCAGATTAGGGGGTTAATAAAGGTAGGTAGGTGGCAGCGATATTAGGGGCGGCAGATTAGGGGTTAATAATATTTAACTAGTGTTTGCGATGCGGGAGTGCGGCGGTTTAGGGGTTAACATGTTTATTATAGTGGCGGCGATGTCCAGAGCGACAGATTATTGGTTAATAAGTATAATGTAGGTGTCGGCGATGTCGGGGCGGCAGATTAGGGGTTAATAAATGTAAGATTAGGGGTGTTTAGACTCGGGGTTCATGTTAGGGTGTTAGGTGTAAACATAAAATGTGTTTCCCCATAGGAATCAATGGGGCTGCATTACGGAGCTTAACGCTGCTTTTTTGCAGGTGTTAGATTTTTTTTAGCCGGCTCTCCCTATTGATGTCTATGGGGAAATCGTGCATGAGCACGTACAACCAGCTCACCGCTGACTTAAGCAGCGCTGGTATTGGAGTGCGGTATGGAGCACAATTTTGCTCTACGCTTACTTCTTGCCTTTTAACGCCGGGTTTGTAAAAACCTGTAATAACAGTGCTGTAGGAAATTGAGCGGTGACAATAACGTGCAAGTTAGCACCGCACAGCTCATAACGCAAAACTCGTAATCTAGCCATAAGATTGTAATCAAGATCAGTGGAAAAGAGTATTATGGAGTGACAAATCCAAGTGTGAAATTTTTGGGTCCAATCGTCGACAATATGTGAGAAGAAGAGTTGGAGAGCGATGGAAGAATGAGTGCTTGGGGACTTCAGTGAAACATGGTGGAGGGTCTGTCCTGGTTTGGGGCTGCATTTCTGCCAGTGGTGTTGGCGATATTGTCCGAATTGATGGGATCATAAATGCTGAAAGTACAGACAGGTTTTAATTCATCAAGCTATTTCTTCTGGAAAGCGCCTGATTGGGAATGGTTTTATTTTTCAGCATGATAACAATCCCAAGCACACTGCTAATGCAGTGAAAACAGCTGATAAAACATTGACAGTCATGGACTGGCCTCCACATAGCACAGACCTGAATATTATAGAGGCAGTATGGGATCACCTGGACAGAGAAATAAGAGTAGAACTCTGGGAAGTGCTAAAAACAGAATTTATGCTTACCTGATAAATTACTTTCTCCAACGGTGTGTCCGGTCCACGGCGTCATCCATTACTTGTGGGAATATTCTCCTCCCCTACAGGGAAAGGCAAGGAGAGCACACAGCAAGAGCTGTCCATATAGCTCCCCCTCTGGCTCCGCCCCCCAGTCATTCGACCGACGGTTAGGAGAAAAAGGAGAAACTATAGGGTGCCGTGGTGACTGTAGTGTATAAAGAAAAAGAAACATTTTTCAAACCTGATTAAAAAACCAGGGCGGGCCGTGGACCGGACACACCGTTGGAGAAAGTAATTTATCAGGTAAGCATAAATTCTGTTTTCTCCAACATTGGTGTGTCCGGTCCACGGCGTCATCCATTACTTGTGGGAACCAATACCAAAGCTTTAGGACACGGATGAAGGGAGGGAGCAAATCAGGTTACCTAAACAGAAGGCACCACGGCTTGCAAAACCTTTCTCCCAAAAACAGCCTCCGAAGAAGCAAAAATATCAAATTTGTAAAATTTGGCAAAAGTGTGCAGAGAAGACCAAGTCGCTGCCTTACATATCTGATTAACAGAAGCCTCGTTCTTGAAGGCCCATGTGGAAGCCACAGCCCTAGTGGAGTGAGCTGTGATTCGTTCAGGAGGCTGCCGTCCGGCAGTCTCATAAGCCAATCGGATAATGCTTTTCAGCCAGAAAGAAAGAGAGGTAGCAATAGCTTTTTGTCCTCTCCTCTTACCAGAGTAAACGACAAACAAGGATGAGGTTTGTCTAAAATTCTTTGTTGCTTCTAAATAGAACTTTAAAGCACGGACTACATCTAAATTGTGTAACAAACGTTCCTTCTTTGAAACTGGATTCGGGCACAGAGAAGGAACAACTATTTCCTGGTTAATATTCTTGTTGGAAACAACTTTTGGAAGAAAACCAGGCTTGGTACGCAAAATAACCTTATCTGAATGGAACACCAGATAGGGTGGATCACACTGCAAAGCAGATAATCCAGAAACTCTTCTAGCAGAAGAAATAGCAACCAAAAACAGAACTTTCCAAGATAGCAACTTGATATCTATGGAATGTAAGGGTTCAAACGGAACCCCCTGAAGAACTGAAAGAACTAAATTTAGACTCCAAGGAGGAGTCAAGGGTCTGTAAACAGGTTTGATTCTGACCAAAGCCTGTACAAAAGCTTGTACCTCTGGCACAGCTGCCAGTCGTTTGTATAACAAGACAGATAAAGCAGAAATCTGTCCTTTTAGAGAACTCGCTGACAATCCCTTATCCAAACCTTCTTGGAGAAAGGAGAGGATCTTAGGAATTTTAATCTTACTCCAGGAGAATCCCTTGGATTCACACCAACAGATATATCTTTTCCATATTTTATGGTAAATCTCTCTAGACACAGGTTTTCTGGATCTATCACTGAATCTGAAAACCCACGCTTGGATAAAATCAAACGTTCAATTTCCAAGCAGTCAGCTGCAGAGAAATTAGATTTGGATGTTCGAATTGACCTTGTACTAGAAGATCCTGTCTCAAAGGTAGCTTCCATGGTGGAGCCGATGACATATTCACCAGGTCTGCATACCAAGTCCTGCGCGGCCACGCAGGAGCTATCAGAATCACCAAGGCCTTCTCCTGTCTGATCCTGGCTACAAGCCTGGGAAGGAGAGGGAACGGTGGAAACGCATAAGCTAGGTTGAACGACCAAGGCGCCACTAATGCATCCACTAGAGTGGCCTTGGGATCCCTGGATCTGGACCCGTAGCAAGGAACCTTGAAGTTCTGACGAGACGCCATCAGATCCATGTCTGGAATGCCCCATAATTGAGTCAACTGGGCAAACACCTCCGGGTGGAGTTCCCACTCCCCCGGATAGAAAATCTGACGACTCAGATAATCCGCCTCCCAGTTGTCTACTCCTGGGATGTGGATTGCAGATAGGTGGCAGGAGTGATCCTCCGCCCATTTGATGATCTTGGATACCTCTCTCATCGCCAAGGAACTCCTTGTTCCTCCCTGATGGTTGATGTAAGCTACAGTCGTCATGTTATCTGACTGGAATCTTATGTATCCGGCCTTCGCTAGATGAGGCCAAGCCCGGAGAGCATTGAATATCGCTCTCAGTTCCAGGATGTTGATCGGGAGAAGAGACTCTTCCCGAGACCATAAACCCTGAGTTTTCAGGGAATCCCAGACCGCGCCCCAGCCTGATAGACTGGCGTCGGTCGTGACAATGACCCACTTTGGTCTGCAGAAACTCATTCCCTGAGACAGGTGATCCTGTCTACTGGAGCATGCACAGTTGTAATGGTCTTAGATGAATTCGAGCAAAAGGAACTATGTCCATTGCTGCAACCATCAACCCTACTACTTCCATGCACTGAGCTATGGAAGGCTGCAGAATAGAGAGAAGAACTTGACAAGTGTTTAGAAGCTTTGACTTTCTGACTTCTGTCAGGAAGATCTTCATTTCAAAAAAATCTATTATTGTTCCCAAAAAGGGAACTCTTGTCGACGGAGACAGGGAACTCTTTTCTACGTTCACCTTCCACCCGTGAGATCTGAGAAAGGCTAGAACAATGTCTGTATGAGCCTTTGCCTTGGAAAGAGACAACGCTTGAATTAGAATGTTGTCCAGATAAGGTGCCACTGCAATACCCCTTGGTCTTAGAACCGCTAGAAGGGACCCGAGCACCTTTGTGAAAATTCTGGGAGCAGTGGCTAGTCCGAATGGGAGAGCCACGAACTGATAATGTTTGTCCAGAAAGGCGAACCTTAGGAACTGATGATGATCTTTGTGGATAGGAATATGTAGATACGCATCCTTTAAATCCACGGTAGTCATATATTGACCCTCCTGGATTGTAGGTAAAATTGTTCGAATGGTTTCCATTTTGAACGATGGAACTCTGAGAAATTTGTTTAGAATTTTTAAATCCAGAATTGGTCTGAAAGTTCCCTCTTCTTTGGGAACTACAAACAGATTTGAGTAAAAACCCCTGACCTTGTTCCACAGTTGGAACTGGGTGTATCACTCCCATCTTTAACAGGTCTTCTACACAATGTAAGAATGCCTGTCTACTTATTTGGTTTGAAGATAAGTGAGAAATGTGGAACCTTCCCCTTGTGGGTAGTTCCTTGAATTCTAGAAGATAACCCTGAGAGACTATTTCTAGTGTCCAGGGATCCTGAACATCTCTTGCCCAAGCCTGAGCAAAGAGAGAGAGTCTGTCCCCTACTAGATCCGGTCCCGGATCGGGGGCTACCCCTTCATGCTGTCTTGGTAGCAGCAACAGGCTTCTTGGCCTGTTTACCCTTATTCCAGCCTTGCATTGGTTTCCAAGCTGGTTTAGTCTGGGAAGCGTTACCCTCTTGTCTAGAGGCTGCCGAGTTAGAAGCCGGTCCGTTCCTGAAATTGCGAAAGGAACGAAAATTTGACTTATTCTTAGCCTTGAAAGGCCTATCCTGTGGGAGGGTATGGCCCTTTCCCCCAGTGATGTCTGAAATAATTTCTTTCAATTCTGGCCCCAAAAAGGGTCTTACCTATGAAAGGGATATTAAGCAATTTTGTCTTGGAAGATACATCCGCCGACCAAGACTTTAGCCAGAGCGCTCTGCGCGCCACAATTGCAAACCCTGAATTTTTCGCCGCTAATCTCGCTAAATGCAAAGCGGCGTCTAAAATAAAGGAATTAGCTAACTTAAGTGCGTGAATTCTGTCCATGACTTCCTCATATGGAGTCTCCCTACTGAGCGACTTTTCCAGTTCCTCGAACCAGAACCACGCCGCTGTAGTGACAGGAATAATGCACGAAATAGGTTGAAGGAGGTAACCTTGCTGTACAAAAATCTTTTTAAGCAAACCCTCCAATTTTTTATCCATAGGATCTTTGAAAACACAATTGTCCTCAATGGGAATGGTCGTGCGTTTGGCTAGTGTAGAAACCGCCCCCTCGACCTTAGGGACTGTTTGCCATATGTCCTTCCTGGGGTCGACCATAGGGAACAATTTCTTAAATATAGGAGGAGGGACAAAAGGTATGCCTGGCTTCTCCCACTCCTTATTCACTATGTCCGCCAACCGTTTAGGTATCGGAAAGGCATAAGGGTGCACCGGAACCTCTAGGGACTTGTCCATCTTGCACAAGTTTTCTGGGATGACCAGATTGTCACAATCATCCAGAGTAGATAGCACCTCCTTAAGTAATGCGCGGAGATGCTCTGATTTAAATTTAAATGTCACAACATCAGGTTCTGCCTGCTGAGAAATTCTTCCTGTATCAGAAATTTCTCCATCTGAGAAACCCTCCCTCATTGCCACTTCAGACTGGTGTGAGGGTATGACAGAAAAATTATCATCAGCGCCCTCCTGCTCTACAGTGTTTAAAACAGAGCAATCGAGCTTTCTCTGAAATGCTGGCATTTTGGATAAAATATTAGCTATGGAGTTATCCATTACTGCCGTCAATTGTTGCATAGTAACAAGCATTGGCGCGCTAGAAGTACTAGGGATCGCCTGCGCGGGCATAACTGGTATAGACACAGAAGGAGAAGATGTAGAACTATCTCTACTTCCTTCATCTGAGGAATCATCCTGGGCAACCTTACTATTTGTGACAATACTGTCCTTACTGTGTTTGGACGCTATGGCACAATTATCACATATATTTGAAGGGGGAACCACATTGGCTTCCATACATACAGAACATGATCTATCAGAAGGTACAGACATGTTAAACAGGCTTAAACTGGTTAATAAAGTACAAAAACCGTTTTAAAACAAAACCGTTACTGTCTCTTTAAATGTTAAACAGGGCACACTTTATTACTGAATATCTGAAAAACTATGAAGGAATTATCCAATCTTTACCAAATTTTCACCACAGTGTCTTAATGCATTCAAAGTATTGCACCCCAATTTTCAAGCTGTTAACCCTTAAAATTTTAACCCCACTACAGTCCCAGCCACAGCCTTTTTTGTGACTTCAACTATTCCAGGGGGGTATTTCAAGCCTTCTAGGAACTTTTTCAGTGGACACCAGACCCTCACACATGCATCTGCATGCACTGTACTTAAAAGAAACTGTGCAAAAATGGCGCGAAAATTAGGCTCTGCCTAATACAGTGAAAGGCCCTTCCTGACTGGGAAGGTGTCTTAACTAGTGCCTGGCGATAAAAAAACGTTCCCCAAATAATAAAAGTGTGAAATCCACTTCAAACTTTAAATAAAAACTTAAATAAACAATCGATTTAGCCCTTAAGAGTGTCCACCAGTTAATAGCCCATAATAAGCCCTTTATTCTTTCTAAGTCTAAGAAAATGGCTTACCGATCCCCATGAGGGAAAAAAGACAGCCTTCCAGCATTACACAGTCTTGTTAGAAAATGGCTAGTCATACCTTGAGCAGAAAAGTCTGCAAACTGTTCCCCCCAACTGAAGTTCTCTCATCTCAACAGTCCTGTGTGGGAACAGCAATCGATTTTAGTTACTGCTGCTAAAATCATACTCCTCTTTTAAACAGAACTCTTCATCTCTTTCTGTTTCAGAGTAAATAGTACATACCAGCACTATTTTAAAATAACAAACTCTTGATAGAAGAAATAAAAACTACAACTAACACCACAAACTCCTCACCATCCCCGTGGAGATGCTACTTGTTCAGAGCGGCAAGGAGAATGACTGGGGGGCGGAGCCAGAGGGGGAGCTATATGGACAGCTCTTGCTGTGTGCTCTCCTTGCCTTTCCCTGTAGGGGAGGAGAATATTCCCACAAGTAATGGATGACGCCGTGGACCGGACACACCAATGTTGGAGAAAGAAGCCCGGTATAATACACCAGAAGATTTCTTCTGAAAAATTCAGGACGGTCTCCCCAAAAAAGTTCAAGATGTGCTTAGTACCAAGGGAGGTCACACTAAATACTGAATTTTGCCTGAAGAAGCCATTTTGTTATGAAAATTGTGTTTTTTTTAAATATTTTTTGTACATATTTCCTATATTTTCTGTTTGTTTCTTAATAATGAAACTGAAAAAGTAATATGAATGGTATTAAAACTTTGCTAAAACAACAAAGCTGGTGGTGGCCTAAGACTTTTGCACAGTACTGTATAATATAGGCATTGCATTAAAAAAAGAACTATATTAAACTCTTGCAAATGAGTATAACAAGAAGTAAACACAATACCACATACCTCAGTTTTACGAATAGCCAAGTGAGGTGTTTAAGGAATAAAAGCCAATAATGAGGAGCAGGAAAAAAGATGTGCTTTAAACAAAAAATGAACCCCAAATGTGTGGGGCCTCGTGGACTTTTGCCACCATGAAAGAAATTAATTTATCAGGTAATTTCTTACATAAATTATGTTTTCTTTCATATAGGTGGCGAGAATCCACAAACTGTTACATATGGGATATAATATGAAAGATGTGGAAGTTGACGAGTAACAAGAAAGGGAGGGATAAAATAAAAACAGCTTTTTTCGCTGAGGAAATAAATCCAAAACCCAAAATAATGTATTTTATGACAAAAAAATAAATCAAAATTATAGGCACAATTAACGAACTGAGACAACTGCCTGAAGAACCTTTCTACGAAAAGCTGCTTCTGACGAGGCAAAAACATAAAAATGGTAAAATTTAGTAAAGGTATCCAGGGAAGACCATGTGGCTGCTTTGCAAATTTGATGAACTGAAGCCTCATTCTTGAAAGCCCAAGATGTGGCAACTGATCTAGTAGAATGAGCTGCAATTCTCTGAGGCAGAAACTGACCCGCCTCCAAATAAGCTTTGTGAATAAAAAGTTTCAACCAAGAGGTCAAAGAAATGGCAGAGGCCTTTTGGCCCCTCTTGGAACTAGAAAACAGAACAAACAGACTAGAAGTCTGTCTGAAAACCTTAGTAGCAGCAACATAATATTTCAATGCTCTAACAACATCCAAAAAATGCAAAAAAGACTTTTCAGTAGCATTTTTCAGATTAGGACACAAGGAAGGAATGATAACTCTCACAACATTAATAGGAAAATTAACAACTTTTGGTAAAATTTTGAAGGACGTCAGCAAAACAGCCTTATATTGATGGAAAATAAGATAAGGAGACTCACAGGAGAAAGCAGACAATTCAGAAACTCTTCTAGCAGAAGAGCTAGCCAAAAGAAACAACACTTTCCAAGAAAGTATTTTAATGTACAATTTATGCATAGGCTCAAATGAGGAGCCTGCAACACCTTTAGTACTAAATTAAGACTCCAGGGAGGAGAAATAGGTTTAATAACAGGTTTAATTTGAATTAAAGACTGAACAAAACAATGACTATCTGGAAGATGAGCAATTTTTCTGTGGAACATTACAGAAAGAGCAGAGGTATGTCCTTTCAAAGTAGTGGCAGACAAACCTTTATCCAAACCATCCTAAAGAAACTGAAGAATCTTAGGAATTCTAAAAGAATGGCAGGAGTAATCATGAGTAGAACACCATTAAATGTAAGTTTTTCAAACTTTGTAATAGATCTTTCTTGAAACAGGCTTGCGGGCCTGAATCATGGTGTTAATCACTGAGTCAGAGAATCCTCTATGACTGAGAACTAAGCGTTCAATTTCCATGCCATTAAGTTTAGAGACTTTAGATCTGGATGGAAGAAGGGACCTTGAGACAGAAGGTCTGGTCTTAGAAGAAGAGGCCCCGGCTGGCAACTCGACATTTAAACTAGATCTGCATACCAAATCCTGTGAGGCCACACAGGGGCTATCAGGATTACAGAGGACCGTTCAATTTTTATTTTGGAAATCACTCTGGGAAGCAGGACCATAGGGGGGGAATATATAAGCAAACTGGTAAGACCAGGGAAATGCTAGGGCATCCAACACCTCTGCCTGAGGATCCCTGGACCACGCAAGGTATCTGGGAAGTTTCTTGTTCAAACAAGAGGCCATGAGATATATTTCTGGTAGGCCCCATAGTTGTACAATCCGAAAGAACATATCTTGGTGAAGAGACCACTCTCCCGGATGTAGGGACTGACGACTGGGGTAGTCTGCCTCCCAGTTGTCTTCACCTGGTATGTGAATTGCAGTAATGAGGCAAAAATTGGTTTCTGCCCAAGAAAGGATTCAAGATACCTCTATCATGGCTAGGGAACTTTGAGTCCCCCCTTGATGATTGACATAAGCAAATGTTGTGATATTGTCTGTCTGTAATTGGATTTAAGGCTTTGGGGTGGATCAGGTCCGCAAGACCTCGCTGAATGCGAAGAGCAATACGCTCTCCATATTCAGCATTGCACCAGCAGCTCACAAGAGATGCTGGTGCAACGCCGCCCCCTGCAGACTCGCGGCCAATGGGCCGCCTGCAGGGAGGTATCAATCAACCCTATCGTACTCGATTGGGTTGAATTTTGGCGATTCCTGTCCGCCTGCTCAGAGCAGGCGGGCAGGGTTATGGAGCAGCGGTCTTTAGACCACTGCTTCATAACTGCTGTTTCTGGCGAGTCTGAAGACTCACCAGAAACACTGGCCCACAAGCTCCATACGGAGCTTGATAAATGGGCCTCTCTTTCTTCATCAGGGGCCAAGACTGAAGGGCCCTGAAAAGAGCACGGAGTTCCAAAATATTGATTGGTAACCTTGCCTCCTGAGGATTCCAAACTCCTTGTTCTGTCAGAGACCCCCAGTCAGGTCCCCAACTTGAAAGACTTGCATCTGTGGTAATCACAGCCCAGGTAGGATGATGAAAAAGGAAGCCCCTGAAGAATGGAGTGGTGATTTAACCACTAAGTCAGAGAAAGGTACGTATTGGGATCTAAGAATATCAGTTGTGATATTTGAGTATAATCCTTGCATCACTGGCATAGCATACAAAGTTGGAGAGGTCTCATTTGAAAACGAGCAAAGAGGATCACAACCAATGCTGCAATCATGAGGCCTAGAACTTCCATACACATAGCCACTGAAGGGAAAGAAAGAGACTAAAGGTTTAGAAAAGTTGAAACCAGTTTTATTCGTCTCTTTTATGTGAAGGAAAGAGTCATGGACACTGAGTCTATCTGGAAACCTAAAAAGGTGAACTTTGAGGAATCAAGGAACTCTTTGGTAAATTGATCTTCCAACCATGTCTTTGAGGATACAACAGTTGATTCATGTGAGATACTGCTAAATGAAAATATTGAGCTAGTACCAATATATTGTCCAAATAAGAAACACTCAATACCCTGCACTCTGATTACAGATAGAAGGGCACCGAGAACCTTTGAAAATATTCTTGGAGCTGTAGCTAGGCCAAATGGAAGAGCCAAGAACTGGTAATACTTTTCCAGAAAAGAGAATCTCAGAAACTGATAATGTTCTGGGTGGATAGGGATGTGAAGGTAAGCATCCTGTAAATCTATTGTGGACATTAAGGGACCTTGCTGAACAAAATGCAGAATATTCTGAATAGTTTCCATTTTGAAAGTTGGAGTTCTTACAAACTTGTTTAGCGTTTTTAGATCCAGAATTGGTCTGAAAGAATTTTCCTTTTTCAGCACAATGAAGAGATTTGAATAAAAACCTAACCCTTGTTCCTATAAAGGTACTGGAACAATTACTCACATATTTTTCAGGTCCGAAAAAGATTTCAGAAAAGATTTGGACTTTATAGGATGCTTTGGGATATGGGTGAGAATAAAACCTCCCCATGGGAGGATGAATTTTGAATCCAATTCAATATCTGTGAGAAATAATGTTCTGAATCCAGAATTTTTGGACAGATTCAAATAAAAATTCTTGAAAAAGTTTTAATCTGCCCCATACCAGAAGTACTGGAGTGGGGGGTCACATCTTCATGAGGTCTTAGGGGCAGGATTAGGTTTCTTATATTGTTTGGATTTATTCCAGTTTGAAGAAGGCCTCCAGGCCGAGCCAGGGAATTTAGGGGAGGGGGCAGTTTTCTGTTCTCTGTTCTGACTAAAGGAACTAAAATGGTTGGGAGCCTTAAATTTCCCCTTTATAAACCTCTGTGAGAAAAAAAAAAAACTAGATCGCTACTGTTAAGATGCCCTAGTGTGATACTGTCTGAAAACACACACACACATTTTATATATATATATATATATATATATATATATATATATATATATATATATATATATATATATTTATATATACAGTATATATATATATATATACTGTATGTATATATATATATATATATATAGTGCAGAATGTCTGTCCCTGGCCTCTTTTATAAATATATACATAGGATAAACTTTTACTAAAAAAGTGCCCAACCATAGCTGAGAGTGTCTATATAATTAATTTAAACATACTTACCCTTAAGCACTTGTTCACTGATAGCAGACAGCCAAACCAGTACTGATACATATCAGCAGAGGTAATGGAATAGGAGTATAATATCGATCTGTAAAGGGGAGCAGAAGATGAGTCCCTGTGACCGAATTTACAGAGAGCCCATGAAAAGATTTCCTCTGAGGCGAAAACATGGTGACATGAGGCAGACCAAAAAATAGACTTAAGTGACCAGCGCTAAAAAATATAAATTACTACAAACTCCAACTAGAAAAAATAGGTTACCCTCAAAGACCTACAGGACTAATCAATACAAAATACAAAGCACTAGGGAGCGCTGAAACCAGCTTAAGAGTAAGGATTATAGAATATATATAATAATAAAACACCTAACCTGATACTAATATGATACTACTATACAGGGTCGGCTCTAAGGGGGGGCATTGGGGGGCAATGCCCCCCCAAATGGAATGCTGTGCCCCCCAGGGCAAAAGAAGTGATTTTTAAAAAAATATATTTTTTATTTTTATTTTTTTTTACATTTTAAAAGTGACGGAACGTCCAGGGTCCCAAATGTTGCATCAACCATTTGCAGCCACTGGACCCTGGAGATCCGCCACTGGAGGGCCCAGCTAATCTCTTTACTCTCCTCTATTTACAACCAGATAACAAATAAAGTTGCATTTCCCTGCTGGTGCTCTCACAGTTAACCTAGGGCTTGCAATGCCCCTCCTCCTGCTAGCCCACTTACTACAGAGCTGAAGTGAGATGATGACATCATCAGACCTCTGCAGGAAGTGCTGGGAGAAGCTAATAGTCAGTGAGAGGGAAGGCAGAAGTAATTTTGTGAAAACACAGCCGTATAACCGATGTGTGTGTGAGAGTAGTATCCCTTACCTATTGTTCTTTATATCTTGGCCGCCACAGATAAAGAAGCAAATTGGGAATTCCTTGGTTTCCCCACTGCAGTTCACACAAAACAAGTGTGCATTGTGCCTGCTTTATCTGCAGTGATCAGTGTAAAATGTGTGTCAGATTATAGGTGCTCAAATACACAAACTTCAAATGTAGCTGTGGGACAATGAGTGAAATAGCCTTATGTTTATTATTTACATGTTTCAAAACATCTCCTATTTGTCCCCAAGGTTGTTTTATTATATATATATATATATATATATATATATACACACACATATATATATATATATACACACACACATACACACACTGTGTGCATATATATATATATATATATATATATATTGTTTGTGTGTGTATATATATATATATATATATATATATATATATATGTATATACATATATACCGTGTGCGTGTGTATATGTGTCCAATGGCTCTGTCATATGTGGGAGACATTCCTGAGATATGACAAATTTAACCCCTGCACTGCCATAAATCTGGTAAATGTAACTGCTGCGGCACTGCCAGACATCTTATAAATGTAACCCCTATACTCATTTAGGTTTAGGTTACCTATTTGGAGAGTCCACACTCCATTCTATGTCTGTTTATTCTTTGTTATCTTTGTTTCATTCTCTCTTTGTTTCTTATGCACATATGGGGTTTCTTTAGTTCATTCTCTCCGGGTTCTTTTGATCTATTGTGTATCTTTCATCTTCGTCTGAGGTGTTTCGTGTACTTCTTCTCTCTTGTACAACGTCTATTGGTGGTCGGGACTCCAGTCTGCTACTGTGGCACTACTTTGTTGTGCGGAGTGCGCTACCTTGTATGTGACCTATACATTACTTACCAGGTTATGGCGATAGTATGGTAGGATAGTTACACTGTAAATGTACAAACGTATAGAATGGAACTTTACAGGGATGTGTGTTAGCAATGTTGTAGCTAATACAGTGGCGCTTACTATGAGTGAAGGTGCATGTATGATATAGCACAGATAAGTTCCATTGATTGAGGTTTGACAATATAGTGCTATGCAATCAGGTAGGTTATGTCTTATTGACAACTTCTAATACCGCTACACATTATGTTGGTGCCCTCTCTGTTACAGATTGCGATCGTTGTGACTCATCACCATGGCAACCACAACCCTGTTGATTGGTGCATCGCCACCCACGTGAGCGGCTGATGCAGTTCCGGGTTCTGTTTCCCTTCTCATCGTTGTATGCGGTTGCGATGGTGTGATGCATAGCGATCGGTGTCAGGACTGTCTTCAAGTTTGTGTTTGGTAGGTTGTCAGCCATCTTATATTCATTTAGCATCTGACACGCTTGTTGTGAAATTCATGAGGCTATGAGCACTAGTTGGTTTTCCAAGCGTAATAGATATATTATTATAGCTGTGGAATGTATGTTTCTCACCATGTCCAGTATTGCTATAGGTCTTTTAACATGAACATATGCACTGTCACAATTTGTGTAAGAGCTGTTATGGCTCATATTGCATTTTATGTATTAGATTAACACTATGTTTACTTTGTGACGTATGGTCACCCTAGCAACATATTTGGCGTTTTTTTTTGCTAATTGGGGGGAGGGGTTTGTTTGTTTGATTGTATAAATTCACTAATGTTTGAAGCAATCACTGTCTGAGGAAGGGGATACACTGTCCCCGAAACGTCACTATTTCTTTGCCAAGTAAAGTTTTGTTGAAAAGTCCAGCGAGTGCAAGTTCTTTTTGTGATGGTATATTCAATTCCACTAGCACCCTGGCAGTTGCAATTGAGTGAGAGTGCACATCTCTGCTAACGTATATATATATATATATATATATATATATATATACACACACATATATATATATAAACACACACACATACACACACACTGTGTGTATATATATATATATATATTGTTTGTGTGTGTATATATATATATATATATATATATATATATATATATATATATATGTATATACATATATACCGTGTGCGTGTGTATATGTGTCCAATGGCTCTGTCATATGTGGGAGACATTCCTGAGATATGACAAATTTAACCCCTGCACTGCCATAAATCTGGTAAATGTAACTGCTGCGGCACTGCCAGACATCTTATAAATGTAACCCCTATACTCCTTGAGATATGACACATGTAACCGCTGCACTTCCAGAAATATAAACTCCTGCACAGACAGAGATCTGATAAATGTAACCCCTGGACTGCCACAGTAGGTCTGCTCTTATTTTGACTCTCATACATGCCTTTTAAATGCGTGCCCCCTCGTGAAAAAAAAATGCCCCCCCATTTCATTCGTTCTGGAGCCGACCCTGCTACTATAATATTCAATATGTATAATACATGTAAATATAAATTATGAATTATGTGTGAAAAAAATCTTTTCAAAATTGGAAAAAATTATATATGAAAAAAAATTCTATGTGAAAAAATTCAATTCTATAGAAGATGCCAGCAACAAATACTAGAATTGCATATCTATATATAAAAAACGTTATTACAATATAGGTCGACCTATTCAAGACATACAATAATAAATCACAAAATTAAGAAAAAAAGAAAATTAGTATAAAAAACTCCTTAAACCAAAAGTTCATGCATAAGAAACAGTTCCCAGGAGTGGACGATTTTTCGGCTTCTTACTATGTGGACCCACGCTCATACAAGGATGCTGTTCTGTGTATAGTTGTAAGAGGAGCGTTCCCAGGACAAAAGAGGCAGTCGCAGCCAATGATGGTATTTTCCCTACGGACAAGGAATCCTCTTAGTAAATGTCACACAGCAAATAGCAGGGGAAGTTACATCCGTACTTACATAATAATAAGCAGCAAACGGCCTCCAAACTTGAACCAACGATCTGTGGACACACCTTCCAATAGTAACCAATGGCCACTGGAAACAGAAAAGCTTTAACAGGGAAAAGCAATTAGATATACTAGGCTAGAAACCCAGTAAATTTTTTGCAGCTTTCTTTTACAGGATATGCATTCTCGCTCCCAAGGCCTGTTTATAATGGCCAATACTGCACAAAAAACACCTAGCAGAGGGTTATTCAGCCACAAGATATCTGCACAAATAGAGCTTGAAAAAGATATTACATTTTGAAACTAGTTGCTCTATTTGCTCTATTTTAAACTAACTCCTACACCTTTGGAGTATTTTATTTGTGCAGATATCTTGTGGCTGAATAACCCTCTGCTAGGTGTTTTTTGTGCAGTATTGGCCATTATAAACAGGCCTTGGGAGCGAGAATGCATATCCTGTAAAAGAAAGCTGCAAAAAATTCACTGGGTTTCTAGCCTAGTATATCTAATTGCTTTTCCCTGTTAAAGCTTTTCTGTTTCCAGTGGCCATTGGTTACTATTGGAAGGTGTGTCCACAGATCGTTGGTTCAAGTTTGGAGGCCGGTTGCTGCTTATTATTATGTAAGTACGGATGTAACTTCCCCTGCTATTTGCTGTGTGACATTTACTAAGAGGATTCCTTGTCCGTAGGGAAAATACCATCATTGGCTGCGACTGCCTCTTTTGTCCTGGGAACGCTCCTCTTACAACTATACACAGAACAGCATCCTTGTATGAGCGTGGGTCCACATAGTAAGAAGCCGAAAAATCGTCCACTCCTGGGAACTGTTTCTTATGCATGAACTTTTGGTTTAAGGAGTTTTTTATACTAATTTTCTTTTTTTCTTAATTTTGTGATTTATTATTGTATGTCTTGAATAGGTCGACCTATATTGTAATAACGTTTTTTATATATAGATATGCAATTCTAGTATTTGTTGCTGGCATCTTCTATAGAATTGAATTTTTTCACATAGAATTTTTTTTCATATATAATTTTTTCCAATTTTGAAAAGATTTTTTTCACACATAATTCATAATTCACAATTTATATTTACATGTATTATACATATTGCCTATTATAGTAGTATCATATTAGTATCAGGTTAGGTGTTTTATTATTATATATATTCTATAATCCTTACTCTTAAGCTGGTTTCAGCGCTCCCTAGTGCTTTGTATTTTGACATGAGGCAGTACTCACTTCCTATCCGTCTGACAAGCACTGTACTCTGAGGGGAATCGGGCTTCAATATGCTCTGAAGCGCCTTTCACTGAAGAAATCAAGCACATCATGCTTCAACTACCTCCTAAGAAAACAAAATTTTAAAACTGAGGTATCTTTGAGGTGTGGGAGTTTTTATAGGCTTTTGACGTTTGGGAAACTTTATATTCCATACATAACAGCTTGTGGACTCTCACTAACTATATGAAAGAAATATATGTATATGATATATATGTGTGTGTATATATATATATATATATATATATATATATATATATATATATACTGTATATATGTGTGTGTGTCAATATGTGTAAATTCATATATATTTACTGAGAACACACAGTTTCCATAGAACGCAATGTAAAGGCCACCCCAGTACATTTGGGGCACTTTACGAAAATTAACCAGAGATCAGATCTTTGGTTAATTTTTTGAGTGCTAATTGCGGGCTCACGATAGCAATAACCAGCCATTTGTAATGGCTGGTTAATTATTGCGCATCTTCAAACGGGCAAATTTGCCCGTTTGCGGGTGCGCAGTAATTTAGCGCTCCACTTGTAATATAACCCTAAATCTAAAAGTTTTATACTATGCGCTGGTGTATTATATTTTTCTTTTGAGGAAAACATCACCAGTACACATGTAGGAACACTGTAGACTAACATGAAGCGATATGAATTGCACAAAAATTGGAGCTGTATTATATGTGAGTATACATTTGGCATGATTTCTTTTACAACTGAAGTCAGAGCAATATTGCACTATAAATGTTTTATAGTTATTTTTGTATGTAATTGAGCAATGAAGAAAAAAAATATCCTTTTCACACAGATTTTTTTAAGTTTTTTTTGTCTAATTTGTTTAATTTGTATTATATACACTGTTTTGAGCACGCTTAATATGGGTCACTGGTAGATTACAAGTGGTGCTTTAACAGTTACGCGCAAGTGAAAAGGGGTTTATCGTGGGTGTTTGTACACGTGGGGTTTACCGCTCATATTACAAGTTGAAAGTAAATGGGATCGCTTGCGCTTAATCGCAAATTGCTCTAGAATGATTACAGTGTCCTCAGAGCTCTGGTTAACAGTTTCACCAAAAAAACTACTGGGATCTATCTGAAGACATCTGGTGAACCAATGAAAAGAGGCATTTTTGTGCAGCCACAAATCAGAAGCTACCTCCCAGTAATGCATTGCTGCACATAAGCCTATCTAGATATGCTTTTCAACTAAGGATACCAAGAGAATTAAGAAATGTAGAAAATAGAAGTAACTTGGAAAGTTGTTTAAAATCACATGCTCTGTCTGAATCATGAAAGAAAATGTTGGGGTTCAAGTCCCTTTAAGTAGATGAAAACATTCTAAAGCATATTATTATTATTTATATTTAACAAAGTGTTATGCTGTGTATTTACTGTAAATATTTGACATTACAATGCTCTGCACATAGCAGAATATGTTCTACGTAT
Source organism: Bombina bombina (assembly GCF_027579735.1). Taxonomy (NCBI): domain Eukaryota; kingdom Metazoa; phylum Chordata; class Amphibia; order Anura; family Bombinatoridae; genus Bombina; species Bombina bombina. Next base: position 834,674,961 of record NC_069500.1, read on the forward strand.
TTATAAATAGATATTCCTATATATATCTGTATATATCTATACCTATATATTGTACCAAAATACCATCAAATCGATGTAGTAATATGTATTTATGAATAAATAGAACATATTCTATGTGAAGAATATTGGAATGTGAAATATTCATATTTTCCTGTTGGGTTAGCGCACTTGAGAATATGCGATCGTGTTTGTGCGAGAGTGGCGTGATTTTTCCACTTTTTTCCTCTATTGACTTCTATGGGGGAATTTGTGAACGTGCACGTGATATTCTAACTTCAGTTTTTTGCGCTAGTCAGGTTACCGCTAGAGCGAAAACAGTTTCTAGCTCCATTAACGCTATAGCGGAAGAGCAAAATACTGCTAAACTTGCAATCTAGCCATTCATCTTTTATGATATAAAAAACATAATTTATGTAAGAACTTACCTGATAAATTCATTTCTTTCATATTAGCAAGAGTCCATGAGCTAGTGACGTATGGGATATACATTCCTACCAGGAGGGGCAAAGTTTCCCAAACCTTAAAATGCCTATAAATACACCCCTCACCACACCCACAATTCAGTTTAACGAATAGCCAAGAAGTGGGGTGATAAAAAAGTGCGAAAGCATATAAAATAAGGAATTGGAATAATTGTGCTTTATACAAAAAAATCATAACCACCACAAAAAAGGGTGGGCCTCATGGACTCTTGCTAATATGAAAGAAATGAATTTATCAGGTAAGTTCTTACATAAATTATGTTTTCTTTCATGTAATTAGCAAGAGTCCATGAGCTAGTGACGTATGGGATAATGACTACCCAAGATGTGGATCTTTCCACACAAGAGTCACTAGAGAGGGAGGAATAAAATAAAGACAGCCAATTCCTGCTGGAAATAATCCACACCCAAAATAAAGTTTAATAAAAAACATAAGCAGGGGGGCGGAGCCAACTAGCAATGAGAATGGACGCATCTCTGTAGAGCTCCTTCACATAATACAACATAATAGCTTCTAACTAGCTCTTTAAAATGTAGAATACCCTGTAATAATTGCTGGGACATTAGCAGATTCACGAGCAGTGGGACATATATCAGAAACAAGCATCCTATCACCATCTGGACACTAGATCTTATTTAGAAGTGGATCAGGCCTACGACGACTGCTAACGGACGTTGCCATTATAACTTAATCTCCATGTGCTCCGGGAGCTCCGCAGAACTGCAGGCTGTGGTCACCCGAGTAAGGGGCATATGAAGATAGAATTCTGCTCATATGCTGTCTAATAGGTGAGGTGAAGAAACACTTTGGTGACATTACATACCCTGGAGAAGGCAGAGATTTGCTATAGAGAGCAGGTTCACACAGAGACCCGTTATCCAGATGGAGCATATTACTTTACTATTGGACAGATTGTCTGTCCGGCTGGATCGCCATCATTCAGAGTGTATCGAGGCTTTACATGGGGGAGCCGACTTACCCTTCAAAGATTTGCAAGCTTCTAGCAATGGTGCTCCTGTGGCCCGGGAGGGTGATGTGAGGCCCCTGTGTGGTTTTCAGGCGGCGGACATCTTGGTCTCTCAACAATTGCAGGGGAGAGAGCGGGTATCTTGTGTGCTTCACTCGGAGGAGGCAATAGAACAAACGGCGATATCTTATAATGCCGGTCTCGAGGAAGCACTAGTAAGCGAGGTGACAGCTCTCGCACCTGGAAACACACAGCAACCCTGCCAACAGAATGAACAGCGTAGACAGTATGTACCACTTGATGACAACAGTGCCAGCATGGTATTGCCGTTCTCTCTAGGAGTATGGCAGGAATCCTTACCCCGGGGACATGCCTCTATATCAGCTATAAGATCTGGAGTGGGGTAGAAGGGACATTTCATTGCTGTGATGTGGGTACCATACTGGGAATTTGACTTTCACATTTTTGGTATAATAAATGACGGTCTAAGGACCTGAAACAAAAAGTCTACACTCCCTCAAAAGTACTGTACCTTTAACAAGATGTGGTATAATAAACTTAACCATACATGACTCAGGTTTGCCATTAAAAGCTACATAGGGTTGTTTTTATCAGATGATGAGGTACATGTTATTGGTACTCAGCCTGACGCCATTGGAGTAGTTTGCCTCAGAGCGGGAGCAGAGTACAGAAAATTTTGATCTAATTCAGTGAACACTGGACTATACAATCACAGATCAGAGTTTTAGTTCTTGTGAGAGACTATGGTTGAAGCTCACCATCGCTTGTTGTTCATTTTAAGTTTGCATATATAACAGTATTGCTCTCCTTTATCATAGTATTTAGAGAATTGTTTTAATGAGTTTAAAGCGGTCTACAGTGTAAACTATCCCAATACTATTCTTCCTACACAGGTTATATCATGTTTCTCCATTTGTATACCACAAATTTGCAGTGACCCATGGGTTTTGCATTACATTATGTTGTGTTTGTTCTCACTATGTTTAAATATTATAATCTTACCTCCTTAGAGCTCGCCTAGATATGATAGGTTTTATTATCAATATATGTTTGCCTTCATTTATGATATCACATAGAGAATACAGCTAGACAATCTTTTCCATTATTCCAATGCTAGATGTTATGTTTTTATGTTATGTCTGTAACAACCTTGAATTCTATCTCATTCTGATATACATAGATATGTTTGTGGCCACAGTGTTTAACCCCTTTAATCATTGATATGACAGCCCAGCCATTTGCTGCTTCAGTTTGTGATTAAGCTATTACCCACAAAGCTTCTAGATAATATGAGGACTTTACACAATAGGTTGTCAAACTAATGTTAAGGCTTTAATATTTTCTGGCTGCCTGGTCTAACCTTCATTTTTATGTTAATAGATGGTTATTCATTGAAACAAATTGACTCTTGGGGGTATATGTGTATATATGTGAATGGGTGGGGGTCCCTCTCAAGTATTTATCCGCTTTACCTCCTATCTCCCTCAGCCGGCGGGGGGGATGGGAGACTACTTGAGATAATTTGCAGATTACTTTAACTTCTATCATGGGGTAATATACAGATACTGCATACTAAATAGAGAGCCCATTTCATCTGAGCCCCAGTTATTGTAACAATGACTCACGCTATTGAAGGTTAAATGACTAGATCGATTTTTCTCAATCATAGAGCTATTACTTTAATGTGTTGGTACAGATTAAATGAAACCATAGGCATAAAAAGGTTCTGCTAGTATTTAGGCGTAACATAGGTATGACAACTAGACCTACATAAGCATTTATAAAGCTATTTCAGTGAAAAGTAGATAATTGTTCTGCACTGCCTTTATATTTAATGTATAAACTATTTCTACCCAATGTCACTTCTGAGAAGCGCCAGTAATTAATCTGCACTGCCTATATACATATTCCCCCCCCCCCCCAGGTTGATGTCCAAGGGGGTAATAATATTATTCATTCACCCAATATGGTGAATTTTATCTGCGGTATTAATCCGCCACATTATATATATTTAAGCTAATTTTCCTCTTATGTAACATAAGCGTGAATAGGTTCAAGAGTAACCTTATATGTTAAGTGAAGAAATTTGGTTTATGGTGTTAACCATATTGTATACTTTATTTCTCTCTTATTACTACTATACTTTGATTAGTATTTTGTACCCCATAGGGTAAAAATGTATCTCTCATTCAAGATCTTTATTCTACATATGACAGCTGAAAATATCATACTAAAGGTCAGAAAACTTTGCTACTGAGGTACTGTAGTAACATTCTATAAAAAATAAAAATATAAGGTATTAATGTAAATCTTGCAATGTATATATCCGAGGTATACTGGTAATATAGTAGGATATACATGTTCTCAATATGTCTATCATGATTTACTATTGTTATTAGCCATGTTCACTTTGAAATAACCTGTTTTCTTGTTTATATGTGGCTTTTGTTTTGCCAATTACCTTAATAAAAATCTTTGATTTAAAAAAAAAAAAAACATAAGCAGAAGATTCAGACTGAAACTGCTGCCTGAAATACTTTTCTACCAAAAACTGCTTCAGAAGAAGAAAATACATCAAAATGGTAGAATTTAGTAAAAATATGCAAAGAGGACCAAGTTGCAACTTTGCAAATGTGATCAACCGAAGCTTCATTCTTAAACGCCCAGGAAGTAGAAACTGACCTGGTAGAATGAGCTGTAATCCTCTGAGGCGGAGTTTTACCCGACTCAACATAGGCAAGATGAATTAAAGATTTCAACCAAGATGCCAAAGAAATGGCAGAAGCTTTCTGGCCTTTTCTAGAACCGGAAAAGATAACAAATAGACTAGAAGTCTTTCGGAAAGACTTAGTAGCTTCAACATAATATTTCAAAGCTCTAACAACATCCAAAGAATGCAATGATTTCTCCTTAGAATTCTTAGGATTAGGACATAATGAAGGAACCACAATTTCTCTACTAATGTTGTTGGAATTCACAACTTTAGGTAAAAATTCAAAAGAAGTTCGCAACACCACCTCATCCTGATGAAAAATCAGAAAAGGAGACTCACAAGAAAGAGCAGATAAATCAGAAACTCTTCTGGCAGAAGAGATGGCCAAAAGGAACAAAACTTTTCCAAGAAAGTAATTTAATGACCAATGAATGCATAGGTTCAAAGGGAGGAGCTTGAAGAGCTCCCAGAACCAAAATCAAACTCCAAGGAGGAGAAATTGACTTAATGACAGGTTTTATACGAACCAAAGCTTGTATAAAACAATAAATATCACTAAGAATAGCAATCTTTCTGTGAAAAAGAACAGAAAGAGCAGAGATTTGTCCTTTCAAGGAACTTGCAGACAAACCCTTATCTAAACCATCCTGAAGAAACTGTAAAATTCTCGGTATTCTAAAAGAATGCCAAGAAAAAAAGATGAGAAAGACACCAAAAAATATAAGTCTTCCAGACTCTATAATATATCTCTCTAGATACAGAATTACGAGCCTGTAACATAGTATTAATCACAGAGTCAGAGAAACCTCTTTGACCAAGAATCAAGCGTTCAATCTCCATACCTTAAAATTTAAGGATTTGAGATCCTGATGGAAAAAAGGACCTTGCAACAGAAGGTCTGGTCTTAACGGAAGAGTCCACGGGTGGCAAGAGGCCATCCGGACAAGATCCGCATACCAAACCTGTAAGGCCATGCCGGAGCTACCAGCAGAACAAACGAGCATTCCTTCAGAATCTTGGAGATTACTCTTGGAAGAAGAACTAGAGGCGGAAAGATATAGACAGGATGATACTTCCAAGGAAGTGATAATGCATCCACTGCCTCCGCCTAAGGATCCCGGGATCTGTACAGATATCTGGGAAGTTTCTTGTTTAGATGAGACGCCATCAGATCTATTTCTGGAAGTTCCCACATTTGAACAACCTGAAGAAATACCTCTGGGTAAAGAGACCATTCGCCCGGATGCAACGTTTGGCAACTGAGATAATCCGCTTCCCAATTGTCTACACCTGGGATATGAACCACAGAGATTAGACAGGAGCTGGAGTCCGCCCAAACCAAAAAAATTCGAGATACTTCTTTCATAGCCAGAGGACTGTGAGTCGCTCCTTGATGATGTATGCCACAGTTGTGACATTGTCTGTCTGAAAACAAATGAACGATTCTCTCTACAGAAGAGGCCAAAACTGAAGAGCTCTGAAAATTGCACGGAGTTCCAAAATATTTATCGGTAATCTCACCTCCTGAGATTCCCAAACTCCTTGTGCCGACAGAGATCCCCACCAGCTCCCCAACCTGTGAGACTTGTATCTGTTGAAATTACAGTCCAGGTCGGAAGCACAAAAGAAGCCCCCTGAATTAAACGATGGTGATCTGTCCACCACGTTAGAGAGTGTCGAACAATCGATTTTAAAGATATAAATTGAAATATCTTTGTGTAATCCTTGCACCATTGATTCAGCATACAGAGCTGAAGAGGTCGCATGTGAAAAACAAGCAAAGGGGATTGCGTCCAATGCAGCAGTCAAAAGACCTAGAATTTCCATGCATAAGGTTACCGAAGGGAATGATTGTGACTGAAGATTTCGACAAGCTGAAAACAATTTAGACGTCTCTTGTCTGTTAAAGACAGAGTCATGGACACTGAATCTATCTGGAAACCCAGAAAGGTTACCCTTGACTGAGGAATCAATGAACTTTTTGGTAAATTGATCCTCCAACCATGATCTTGAAGAAACAACACAAGTCGAATCGCATGAGATTCTTCGAATGAGAAGACTGAGCAAATACCAAGATAATCGTCCAAATAAGGAAATACCAAAACCCTGTTCTCTGAATACAGAAAGAAGGGCACCGAGAATCTTTGAAAAAAATTCTTGGAACTGAGGCTAGGCCAAACAGTAGAGCCACAAAACTGGTAATGCTTGTCTAAAAAGAGAATCTCAAACACTAAAAGTGATCTGAATGAATCGGAATATGCAGATACACATCCTGCAAAACTATTGTAGACATAAAATGCCCTTGCTAAACAAAAGGCAGAATAGTCCTACAGTAACCATCTTGAATGTTGGTATACATAACGATTCAATATTGAGAGATCCGGAACTGGTCTGAAGGAATTGACCTTCTTTGGTACAATGAAGAGATAAAATAAAACCCTAGCCCCTGTTCCAGAACTGGAACTGGCATAATTACTCCAGCCAACTCTAGATCTGAAACACATTTCAGAAATGCTGAGCCTTGCTGTGTTAACTGGGACACGGGAAGAAAAAAAATCTCTTAGCAGGAGGCCTTAACTGAAGCCAATTCTGTACCTTTCTGAAACAATGTTCTGAAACCAGAGATTGAGAACGGAATTGATCCAAACTCCTTTGAATAAAACGTAATCTGCCCCATACCAGCTGAACTGGAAAAAAGGGCCGCACCTTCATGGGTACTTAGGAGCTGACTATAGGTTTCTATAAGGCTTGGATATATTCCAAACTGGAAATAGTTTCCAAACTGAAACCGCTCCTGAGGATGAAGGATCAGGCTTTTGTTCCTTATTATGAGAAAAAGAACGAAAAAATGAATATTACCCTGGAAAGAAAGGGAAAATCAAAGTTAACTTAGAAGACATATCAGCATTCCAAGTTAAATCCATAAAGCTTTTCTAGCTAAAATAGCTAGAGACATATACCTGACATCAACTCAAATGATATCAAAAGATGGTATCACCAATAAAATTATTAGCATGTTATAGAATAAAAATAATGCTATAAAATTATGATCTGTTACTTGTTGCGCTAAAACTTCTAACCAAAAAGATGAAGCTGCAGCAATATCCGGTAAAAATATAGCAGGTCTAAGAAGATTACCTAAACATAAGTAAACTTTTCTTAGAAAGGATTCAATTTTCTTATCTAAAGGATCCTTAAATTTAGTACTATCTGCCGTAAGAATAGTAGTACATTTTAGCAGGAATAGAGACAGCCCCAAACCTTAGGGATTTTGTCCCAAAAAACTCTAATCTGTCAGATGGCACAGAATATAATTGCTTAAACGTTTAGAAGGAGTAAAAGAATTACCCAAATTATTCCATTCCCTGGAAATTACTTCAGAAAAAGCATCAGGGAGATTAAACACTTCTGGAATAAATACAGGAGATTTAAAAAACCCTATTTAAACGTTTAGATTTAGTATCAAGAGGACCAGAATCCTCTATATCTAAAGCAATTAATACGTCTTTAAATAAAGAACGAATAAATTCCATCTTGAACAAATAAAAAGATTTAACAGCATCAACCTCTGAGACAGAAACTTCTGAACCAGAAGAACCATTATCAGTATCAGAACGATGATCTTCATTTAAAAATTCATCTGAAAAAAGAGAAGTTTTTAAAAGACTTTTATGTAAACTAGAAGGAGAAATAACAGACATAGCCTTCTAAATGGATTTAAAAAATAAAATCTCTTATGTTTAACAGGAACACTCTGAAAATTAAATGTTGACGAAACAGCAACAGGTAATATAACAGTACTAAAGGAAATTTTATCTGCATTAAAAAGTTTGTCATGACATGCAATACAAACAACAGCTGGAGAAACAGGTACCAAAAATGTATAGCAGATACACTTAGCTTGGTAGCTCCAGCCCCGGGCAGTGATTTTCCTCAAGTAACTTCTGACTCAGTTGCAACGTGGAACATCTTGCAATATGTAATAGAAAAAACAACATATAAAGCAAATTGATCAAAATCCTTAAATGACAGTTTCAGGAATGGGAAAAAAATGCCAGAGAACAAGCTTCTAGCAACCAGAAGCAATAAATAATGAGACTTAAATAATGTGGAGACAAAAGCGACGCCCATATTTTTTTAGCGCCAAACAAGACGCCCACATTATTTGGCGCCGAAATGCCTTTTGGCGCCAAAAATTACGCCACATCCGGAACGCCGAGAATGACGCAATAAAATGAAGCATTTTCAGCCCCCGCGAGCCTAACAGCCCACAGGGAAAAAGAGTCAAATTTTTGAAGGTAAGAAAAAATGATTAATTCAAATGCATTATCCCAAATATGAAACTGACTGTCTGAAAAATAAGGAAAGTTGAACATTCTGAGTCAAGGCAAATAAATGTTTGAATACATATATTTAGAACTTTATAAACAAAGTGCCCAACCATAGCTTTAGAGTGTCACAGAAAATAAGATTTACTTACCCCAGGACACTCATCTACATGTTTGTAGAAAGCCAAACCAGTACTGAAACGAGAATCAGCAGAGGTATTGGTATATATAAGAGTATATCGTCGATCTGAAAAGGGAGGTAAGAGATGAATCTCTACGACCGATAACAGAGAACCTATGAAATAGACCCCGTAGAAGGAGATCACTGCATTCAAATAGGCAATACTCTCCTCACATCCCTCTGACATTCACTGCACGCTGAGAGGAAAACCGGGCTCCAACTTGCTGCGGAGCGCATATCAACGTAGAATCTAGCACAAACTTACTTCACCACCTCCATCGGAGGCAAAGTTTGTAAAACTGAATTGTGGGTGTGGTGAGGGGTGTATTTATAGGCATTTTAAGGTTTGGGAAACTTTGCCCCTCCTGGTAGGAATGTATATCCCATACGTCACTAGCTCATGGACTCTTGCTAATTACATGAAAGAAATTCTCACACTGTAAATCATAAAATCTCTAAGTAACAAGGTTTTAAAGATAGTTCAAGGTTGCCGAACGCACTGTACAGACTGTGATTTTAAAAGCCCATGGTATAGACCACTCTCACTGTACAGAAACTGAACACGACTTAATGGCAAATATTTAACTCCTGATCAACTATGCGATTGCCAAGAGAAACCTCATTCCTAATGACAAGAATACTGTACTTTACAATGTGAGTATGAAATAACAACAAAGATAATTAGAGTGTGAGTGCTAAATGCCATAAGGGATAAACCTCTTATTACGTCCTTATGTTTACTAAACTTAACTCTATCTATAAATGAACACAAACACCTGTTTGGGAAGAAAAGACCGGTCACGTTTATTAAAACGTAAACTTTTAATAACCATTTAATAATATTAGACAACTTTAAAATACTCGAACTTTGTAAAAGTTCTTAACTCATTGGCGGCACTTGTCACTAAACTAACCCCTACCGACAGCGGGTCAAGGCCCCCTTTCGGTTCCTGCAGCATGGCACGGGTTGCTCACGCTCTTTAGCAGAGAGGAATGGATGTTTTGGTAGAGATCTTCAGCCACAATTCGTCAGGGAGAGGAACCCCTAGGCCGGTGCCTAGTGGGCGTCACCCCTCCCCGTTCTAAAAGGCCCGTCACTCTTCATTCTGATTGCTCGCTACAGGGTCCTGACCGACCGCCTAGCCAGGGTATGTAACTACCAAACCAGTAGGTCAACCCTCACCAGCGTGCGATACAACCCGCTAACCAAGGGTGGAGTTTAAAGGGCCAGTAAACGTAAAAAATAATGTTATATAATTCTGCACATAGTGCAGAATTATATAACATTATATTAACGTTAGCTTTATACAACCTAATATTCCCTTTGATTTTTTTTTTAAAAATGACAGTTTTTCAGACCCGCTCTCTGTGCTCTTCTGAGCGGGTCTGTTTTTATCACACAGCGCATCAGGCCAGCTGTATAGTCACAGCCCGGACCGACCGCGCCATTATACTCAGTGCAGCTCGCTCCTGAAGAACTTTTCTACCAAAGACTACTTCTGAAGAAGCAAATAAATCAAAATAGTTGCTGCTTTGCAAATCTGATCAACTGAAGCTCCATTCTTGAAAGCCCAAGAAGTGGCAACTGATCTAGTAGAATGAGCTGTAATTCTTTGAGGCAGAGACTGCCCCGCCTCCAAATAAGCCTTGTGAATCAAAAGTTTTAACCAAGAGGCCAAAGAAACGGCAGAGGCTTTCTCACCTTTTCCTGGAACCAGAGAAAATAACAAATAAACTAGAAGTCTTTCTGAAATCCTTGGTATCCTCAACATATTATTTCAAAGCTCTTACCACATACAAAGAATGTAGAGATCTCTCAAAAAAATTCTTAGGATTAGGACACAAGGAAGGAACAACAATTTTCCTACTAATGTTGTTAGAATTCACAACATTAGGTAAAAATGTAAACAAAGTCCGTAAAACTGCTTTATCTTGATGAAATATCAGAAAAGGAGACTCACAAGAGAGAGCTGACAACTCAGAAACTCTTCTAGCAGAAAAGATAGCCAATAACACTTTCCAAGAAAGTAGTTTAATATCCAAAGAATGCATAGGCTCAAAAGGAGGAGCCTGCAAAATCCTTAAAACCAAATTAAGACTCCAAGGCGGAGAAATAGACTTAAAGGGACAGTCAACACCAACATTTTTGTTGTTTTAAAAGATAGATAATCCCTTAATTACCAATTCCCCAGTTTTGTATAACCAACACAGTTATAATTATACACGTTTTACCTCTGTAATTACCTTGTATCTAAGCATCAGCAGACTGCCCCCTTATTTCAGTTCTTTTGACAGACTTGCATTTTAGCCAATCAGACCTGTCTCCATGGTAAATTCACGTGCATGAGCTCAATGTTATCTATATGAAACACGTGAACTAATGTCCTCTAGTGGTGAAAAGCTATCAAAATGCATTTAGATTAGAGATGGCCTCCAAGGTCTATGAAATTAGCATATGAACCTCCTAGGTTTAGCTTTCAACTAAGAATACCAAGAGAACAAAGCAAAATTGGTGATAAAAGTAAATTGGAATGTTGTTTAAAATTATATGCCCTATTTGAAACATGAAAGATTTTTTTGGACTTGACTGTCCCTTTAATAGCAGGTTTGATGCGAACCAAAGCCTAAATATCAGGAAGTTTAGCAATCTTTCTATGAAATAAAACAGAAGGAGCAGAGATTTGTCCCTTCAAAGTATTTGCAGACAAACCCTTATCCAAACCATCCTGAAGAAACTGTAAAATGCGAGGAATTCTAGAAAAATTATGAGAGGAGCACCATGAAATATAGGTTTTCCAAACCCAATAATAAATCTTCCTTGAAACAGACTTACGAGCCTGTAACATAGTGTTAATCACTGAGTCAGAGAAACCTCTATGACTAAGAACTAAGCATTCAATTTTCATACCTTCAAATTTAGAGATTTGAGATCCTGATGGAAAAACGGCCCTTGAGACAGAAGGTCTGGACTCAAAGGAAGTGGCCAAGGCTGGCAACTGGACATCCGGACAAGATCCACATACCAGAACCTAAGGCCATGCTGGTGCTATCAGAAACACATGAGATTATTCCATTATGATCTTGGAGATCACCCTTGGAAGAAGTACTAGAGGTGGAAAAATGTAAGCAGGTTGGTAAAACCAAGGAACTGCTAAAGCATCCACCATCTCTGTCTGAGGATCCTTGGATCTGGAAAGATATCTGGGAAGTTTCTTGTTCAAATGAGAGGCCATCAAATATTTTTCTGGAAGACCCCACATTTGTACAATCTGATGAAACACATCTGGATGGAGAGACCACTCCCCCGGATGCAAAGTCTGACGACTGAGGTAATCCGCTTCCCAATTGTCTACACCTGGAATATGAATCGCAGAAATTAGACAAGAGTTGGACTCCACCCAAGAAAGTATCTGAGATACTTCTTTCATTGCTAAAGAGCTGCGAGTCCCTCCCTGATGATTGACATATGCCACTGTTGTGATATTGTCTGTCTGAAAACAAATGAAAAGTTCTCTCTTTAAGAGAGGCCAAGCCTGAAGAGCTCTGAAGTTAGCACAGAGTTCTAAAATATTGATTGGTAACCTTGCCTCTTGAAGTTTCAAAACCCCTTGTGCAGTCAGAGACCCCCAGACAGCTCCCCAAGCTGTAAGACTTGCGTCCACTGAGATCACAGTCCAGGAAGGATGAACAAAAGAGGCCCCTTGAACAATCCGATGATGGTCCAACCACCATGACAGAGATAGTTGAATGTTGGGATTTAAGTATATCAGTTGTGATATCCGAGTATAATCCCTGCACCATTGATTCAGCATGCAAAGCTGCAGAGGTCTCATATGAAAACGAGCAAAGGGGATCACGTCCGATGCTGCATTCATAAGACCTAGAACTTCCATGCACATAGCCACTGAAGGGAACAATCGAGACTGAAGGTTTAGACAAGCTAAAACCAATTTAATTTGCCTCTTGTCTGTTAAAGACAAAGTCATGGACACTGAATCTATCTGGAAACCTAAAAAGGTTACCCTTGTCTGAGGAATCAAGAAACTCTTTTGTAAATTGATCCTCCAACCATGCCTTTGAAGAAACGACACTAGTTGTTTTGTGTGAGAGTCTGCTAAGATATCGTCCAAATAAGGAAACACTGCAATACCCTGGTCTCTGATTACAGATAGAAGGGCACCAAGAACCTTTGAAAAGATTCTTGGAGCTGTTGTTAGGCCAAATGGAAGAGCAATAAACTGGTATTGCTTGTCTAGAAAAGAGAATCTCAGAAACCGATAATGGTCCGGATGAATTGGAATATGAAGATAAGCATCCTGTAAGTCTATTGTGGACATAAAATGCCCTTGCTGAACAAAAGGCAGAGTAGTACTTATAGTCACCATCTTGAAAGTTGGGACTCTTACAAAATGATTTAAAAGTTTCAGATCCAGAACTGGTCGGAAAGAATTCTCTTTCTTTGGGACAATGAATAGATTTGAATAGAACCCCAAACCCTGTTCCTGTAGAGGAACTGGAACAATCACCCCTGAAAGCTCTAGATCTGAAACACAATTCAGAAAAGCCTGAGCCTTCACAGGATGTGTTGGAACATGAGAAAGAAAGAATCTTCTCACGGGAGGTCTCATTCTGAAACCTATTTGATACCCTTGAGACACAATATTCTAAATCCACTGATTCTGAACGGAACCTGACCAAATTTCCTGAAATAATTTCAAACTGCCCCCCACCAGCTGAACTGGATTCAGAGCCGCACCTTCATGCAGTCTTGGGGGCTGGATTTGTTTTTTTATATGGCTTGGTTTTATTCCAATTTGAAGATGGTCTCCAATTGGAACAAGAGGCCTTAGGGAAAGGAGTCAACTTTTGTTCCTTATTCTGATGAATGGAACGAAAAGGATTAGGAGCCTTAAATTTACCTTTAGACTTTTTATCTTGAGGTAAAAAAAACTCCTCCCCGCCCCAGTAATAGTGGAAATAATAGAATCCAATTGAGAACCAAATTAATTCTTACCCTGGAAAGATAGACAGCTAGATTACGAGTTTGGCGTTATGATTGAAAAAGCAGCGTTATGGCCCATAATGCTGTTTTTTCCCTAACGCTGCTATTACAAGTCTTGTAGGTATAGGTGTACCGCACACCTTTTAGCCTGTCACGCAACGTCAGTACCAGGGAATACCTTAAAAGGGCCTTTTGTGGGGCATTGCCGCAAAGAATTCAGTTCTTTTACCTGTAAAAAAAAATACAAACAGCCCCTCCAACAGTGAAACCCACCACCCCCACAACCAACCCCCCAAATAAAATAACTATCTAAAAATACCTAAGCTCCCCATTGCCCTGAAAAGGGCATTTGTATGAGCATTGCCCTTAAAAGGGCATTTAGCTCTTTTACATGCCCAGACCCTAATCTAGAAATAAAACCCACCCAAAAAAAACATAATTTATGTAAGAACTTACCTGATAAATTCATTTCTTTCATATTAGCAAGAGTCCATGAGCTAGTGACGTATGGATATACATTCCTACCAGGAGGGGCAAAGTTTCCCAAACCTTAAAATGCCTATAAATACACCCCTCACCACACCCACAATTCAGTTTAACGAATAGCCAAGAAGTGGGGTGATAAAAAAGTGCGAAAGCATATAAAATAAGGAATTGGAATAATTGTGCTTTATACAAAAAAATCATAACCACCACAAAAAGGGTGGGCCTCATGGACTCTTGCTAATATGAAAGAAATGAATTTATCAGGTAAGTTCTTACATAAATTATGTTTTCTTTCATGTAATTAGCAAGAGTCCATGAGCTAGTGACGTATGGGATAATGATTACCCAAGATGTGGATCTTTCCACACAAGAGTCACTAGAGAGGGAGGGATAAAATAAAGACAGCCAATTCCTGCTGAAAATAATCCACACCCAAAATAAAGTTTAATAAAAAACATAAGCAGAAGATTCAGACTGAAACCGCTGCCTGAAGTACTTTTCTACCAAAAACTGCTTCAGAAGAAGAAAATACATCAAAATGGTAGAATTTAGTAAAAATATGCAAAGAGGACCAAGTTGCAGCTTTGCAAATCTGATCAACCGAAGCTTCATTCCTAAACGCCCAGGAAGTAGAAACTGACCTGGTAGAATGAGCTGTAATCCTCTGAGGCGGAGTTTTACCCGACTCAACATAGGCAAGATGAATTAAAGATTTCAACCAAGATGCCAAAGAAATGGCAGAAGCTTTCTGGCCTTTTCTAGAACCGGAAAAGATAACAAATAGACTAGAAGTCTTTCGGAAAGACTTAGTAGCTTCAACATAATATTTCAAAGCTCTAACAACATCCAAAGAATGCAATGATTTCTCCTTAGAATTCTTAGGATTAGGACATAATGAAGGAACCACAATTTCTCTACTAATGTTGTTGGAATTCACAACTTTAGGTAAAAATTCAAAAGAAGTTCGCAACACCGCCTTATCCTGATGAAAAATCAGAAAAGGAAACTCACAAGAAAGAGCAGATAATTCAGAAACTCTTCTGGCAGAAGAGATGGCCAAAAGGAACAAAATTTTCCAAGAAAGTAATTTAATGACCAATGAATGCATAGGTTCAAAGGGAGGAGCTTGAAGAGCTCCCAGAACCAAATTCAAACTCCAAGGAGGAGAAATTGACTTAATGACAGGTTTTATACGAACCAAAGCTTGTACAAAACAATAAATATCAGGAAGAATAGCAATCTTTCTGTGAAGAAGAACAGAAAGAGCAGAGATTTGTCCTTTCAAGGAACTTGCAGACAAACCCTTATCTAAACCATCCTGAAGAAACTGTAAAATTCTCGGTATTCTAAAAGAATGCCAAGAAAAATGATGAGAAAGACACCAAAAAATATAAGTCTTCCAGACTCTATAATATATCTCTCTAGATACAGATTTACGAGCCTGTAACATAGTATTAATCACAGAGTCAGAGAAACCTCTTTGACCAAGAATCAAGCGTTCAATCGCCATACCTTTAAATTTAAGGATTTCAGATCCTGATGGAAAAAAGGACCTTGTGACAGAAGGTCTGGTCTTAACGGAAGAGTCCACGGTTGGCAAGAGGCCATCCGGACAAGATCCGCATACCAAACCTGTAAGGCCATGCCGGAGCTACCAGCAGAACAAACGAGCATTCCTTCAGAATCTTGGAAGAAGAACTAGAGGCGGAAAGATATAGGCAGGATGATACTTCCAAGGAAGTGATAATGCATCCACTGCCTCCGCCTAAGGATCCCGGGATCTGGACAGATATCTGGGAAGTTTCTTGTTTAGATGAGACGCCATCAGATCTATTTCTGGAAGTTCCCACATTTGAACAACCTGAAGAAATACCTCTGGGTGAAGAGACCATTCGCCCGGATGCAACGTTTGGCGACTGAGATAATCCGCTTCCCAATTGTCTACACCTGGGATATGAACCACAGAGATTAGACAGGAGCTGGAGTCCGCCCAAACCAAAAAATTCGAGATACTTCTTTCATAGCCAGAGGACTGTGAGTCGCTCCTTGATGATTGATGTATGCCACAGTTGTGACATTGTCTGTCTGAAAACAAATGAACGATTCTCTCTACAGAAGAGGCCAAAACTGAAGAGCTCTGAAAATTGCACGGAGTTCCAAAATATTTATCGGTAATCTCACCTCCTGAGATTCCCAAACTCCTTGTGCCGACAGAGATCCCCACACAGCTCCCCAACCTGTGAGACTTGTATCTGTTGAAATTACAGTCCAGGTCGGAAGCACAAAAGAAGCCCCCTGAATTAAACGATGGTGATCTGTCCACCACGTTAGAGAGTGTCGAACAATCGGTTTTAAAGATATAAATTGAGATATCTCTGTGTAATCCTTGCACCATTGATTCAGCATACAGAGCTGAAGAGGTCGCATGTGAAAGACGAGCAAAGGGGATTGCGTCCAATGCAGCAGTCATAAGACCTAGAATTTCCATGCATAAGGTTACCGAAGGGAATGATTGTGACTGAAGGTTTCGACAAGCTGAAAACAATTTTAGACGTCTCTTGTCTGTTAAAGACAGAGTCATGGACACTGAATCTATCTGGAAACCCAGAAAGGTTACCCTTGACTGAGGAATCAATGAACTTTTTGGTAAATTGATCCTCCAACCATGATCTTGAAGAAAC
Organism: Bombina bombina; assembly: GCF_027579735.1. NCBI lineage: Eukaryota > Metazoa > Chordata > Amphibia > Anura > Bombinatoridae > Bombina > Bombina bombina. The sequence continues at coordinate 834,691,823 of NC_069500.1, forward strand.
AACACAAGTCGAATCGCATGAGATTCTTCGAATGAGAAGACTGAGCAAATACCAAGATAATCGTCCAAATAAGGAAGTACCAAAACCCTGTTCTCTGAATACAGAAAGAAGGGCACCGAGAATCTTTGAAAAAAATTCTTGGAACTGAGGCTAGGCCAAACGGTAGAGCCACAAAACTGGTAATGCTTGTCTAAAAAAAGAATCTCAGACACTAAAAGTGATCTGAATGAATCGGAATATGCAGATACACATCCTGCAAATCTATTGTAGACATAAAATGCCCTTGCTAAACAAAAGGCAGAATAGTCCTACAGTAACCATCTTGAATGTTGGTATACATAACGATTCAATATTGATAGATCCGGAACTGGTCTGAAGGAATTGACCTTCTTTGGTACAATGAAGAGATAAAATAAAACCCTAGCCCCTGTTCCAGAACTGGAACTGGCATAATTACTCCAGCCAACTCTAGATCTGAAACACATTTCAGAAATGCTGAGCCTTGCTGTGTTAACTGGGACACGGGAAGAAAAAAAATCTCTTAGCAGGAGGCCTTAACTGAAGCCAATTCTGTACCTTTCTGAAACAATGTTCTGAAACCAGAGATTGAGAACGGAATTGATCCAAACTCCTTTGAAGAAAACGTAATCTGCCCCATACCAGCTGAACTGGAAAAAGGGCCGCACCTTCATGGGTACTTAGGAGCTGACTATAGGTTTCTATAAGGCTTGGATATATTCCAAACTGGAAATAGTTTCCAAACTGATACCGCTCCTGAGGATGAAGGATCAGGCTTTTGTTCCTTATTATGAGAAAAAGAACGAAAAAATGATTATTACCCTGGAAAGAAAGGGAAAAACAAAGTTAACTTAGAAAACATATCAGCATTCCAAGTTAAATCCATAAAGCTTTTCTAGCTAAAATAGCTAGAGACATATACCTGACATCAACTCAAATGATATCAAAAGATGGTATCACCAATAAAATTATTAGCATGTTATAGAATAAAAATAATGCTATAAAATTATGATCTGTTACTTGTTGCGCTAAAACTTCTAACCAAAAAGATGAAGCTGCAGCAACATCCGGTAAAAATATAGCAGGTCTAAGAAGATTACCTAAACATAAGTAAACTTTTCTTAGAAAGGATTCAATTTTCTTATCTAAAGGATCCTTAAATTTAGTACTATCTGCCGTAAGAATAGTAGTACATTTTAGCAGGAATAGAGACAGCCCCAAACCTTAGGGATTTTGTCCCAAAAAACTCTAATCTGTCAGATGGCACAGAATATAATTGCTTAAACGTTTAGAAGGAGTAAAAGAATTACCCAAATTATTCCATTCCCTGGAATTACTTCAGAAAAAGCATCAGGGAGATTAAACACTTCTGGAATAAATACAGGAGATTTAAAAACCCTATTTAAACGTTTAGATTTAGTATCAAGAGGACCAGAATCCTCTATATCTAAAGCAATTAATACTTCTTTAAATAAAGAACGAATAAATTCCATCTTGAACAAATACAAAGATTTAACAGCATCAACCTCTGAGACAGAAACTTCTGAACCAGAAGAACCATTATCAGTATCAGAACGATGATGTTCATTTAAAAATTCATCTGAAAAAAGAGAAGTTTTTAAAAGACTTTTATGTAAACTAGAAGGAGAAATAACAGACATAGCCTTCTAAATGGATTTAAAAAATAAAATCTCTTATATTTATCAGGAACACTCTGAAAATTAAATGTTGACGGAACAGCAACAGGTAATATAACAGTACTAAAGGAAATTTTATCTGCATTAATAAGTTTGTCATGACATGCAATACAAACAACAGCTGGAGAAACAGATACCAAAAATTTATAGCAGATACACTTAGCTTGGTAGCTCCAGCCCCGGGCAGTGATTTTCCTGAAGTAACTTCTGACTCAGTTGCAACGTGGAACATCTTGCAATATGTAATAGAAAAAAACAACATATAAAGCAAATTGATCAAAAACCTTAAATGACAGTTTCAGGAATGGGAAAAAAATGCCAGTGAACAAGCTTCTAGCAACCAGAAGCAATAAATAATGAGACTTAAATAATGCGGAGACAAAAGCGACGCCCATATTTTTTTAGCGCCAAACAAGACGCCCACATTATTTGGCGCCGAAATGCTTTTGGCGCCAAAAATGACGCCACATCCGGAACGCCGACATTTTTGGCGCAAAATAACGTCAAAAAAATGACGCAACTTCCAGCGACACGTATGACGCTGGAAACGGAAAAGAATTTTTGCGCCAAAAAAGTCTGCGCCAAGAATGACGCAATAAAATAAAGCATTTTCAGCCCCCGCGAGCCTAACAGCCCACAGGGAAAAAAGAGTCAAATTTCTGAAGGTAAGAAAAAATGATTAATTCAAATGCATTATCCCAAATATGAAACTGACTGTCTGAAAAATAAGGAAAGTTGAACATTCTGAGTCAAGGCAAATAAATGTTTGAATACATATATTTAGAACTTTATAAACAAAGTGCCCAACCATAGCTTAGAGTGTCACAGAAAATAAGATTTACTTACCCCAGGACACTCATCTACATGTTTGTAGAAAGCCAAACCAGTACTGAAACGAGAATCAGCAGAGGTAATGGTATATATAAGAGTATATCGTCGATCTGAAAAGGGAGGTAAGAGATGAATCTCTACGACCGATAACAGAGAACCTATGAAATAGACCCCGTAGAAGGAGATCACTGCATTCAAATAGGCAATACTCTCCTCACATCCCTCTGACATTCACTGCACGCTGAGAGGAAAACCGGGCTCCAACTTGCTGCGGAGCGCATATCAACGTAGAATCTAGCACAAGCTTACTTCACCACCTCCATCGGAGGCAAAGTTTGTAAAACTGAATTGTGGGTGTGGTGAGGGGTGTATTTATAGGCATTTTAAGGTTTGGGAAACTTTGCCCCTCCTGGTAGGAATGTATATCCATACGTCACTAGCTCATGGACTCTTGCTAATTACATGAAAGAAACTTAAATAAACCTAACACTAACCCCCGACGATCCACTTACAGTTATTGAAGTCCCGCTTGAAGGATCCATCCAGCCGGCAAGAAGTCTTCATCCAGATGGCCTCTTCGTTCTTCATCCATCTGGCAAAGTCCTCATCCAGGCAGCAAGAAGTCTTCACCCAGACGGCATCTTCTATCTTCATCCATCCAGCGCGGAGCGGGTCCATCCTGAAGACATCCGGCGCAGAGCATCTACTTCATACGGTTGCCGCTGTAAACTAGAACTTCAATGCAAGTGACGTCATCCAAGATGGCATCCCTTGCATTCCTATTGGCTGAATAATTTCAATCAGCAAATAGGATTAGAGCTGCTAAACTCCTATTGGCTATTCCAATCAGCCAATAGGATTTGAGCAGCTCTCATCTTATTGGCTGTTCCAATCAGCCAATAGGATTGAGCAATCATCCTATTGGCTGATTGGAACAGCCAATAGAATGAGAGCTGCTCAAATCCTATTGGCTGATTTGAACACCCAATAGGATTTTAGCAGCTCTAATCCTATTGGCTGATTGAAATCTTTCAGCCAATAGGAATGCAAAGGACGCCATCTTGGATGACGTCACTTGCATTGAAGTTCCAGTTTACGGCGGTGACCGTATGAAGAGGATGCTCTGCACTGGAAGTCTTCAGGATGGACCCGCTCTGCGCCGTCTGGATGAATCCTTCAAGCGGGACTTCAATAACTGTAAGTGGATCGTCGGGGGTTAGTGTTGAACTAAATGCCCTTTTAAGGGCACTGCCCATACAAATGCCCTTTTCTGGGCAATTGGAAGCTTAGGTTTTTTTAGATAGTTATTTTATTTTTGGGGGTTGGTTGTGGGGGTGGTGGGTTTTACTGTTGGGGGGGGTGTTTGTATTTTTTTTACAGGTAAAAGAGCTGAATTATTTGGGTCAATGTCCCACAAATTGCCCTTTTAAGGGCCATTGGTAGTTTATTGTAGGCTAGGGTTTTTTTTTTTAATTTTGGGGGGGCTTTTTTATTTTGATAGGGCTATTAGATTAGGTGTAATTCTTTTTTATTTTTGATAATTTGTTTCTTATTTTTTGTAATTTAGTGTTTGTTTTTTATGTAATTTAGTTATTTTCATTTTTAGTAATTTTAAAGTTTTTTTTAAACTATTTACTAACTAGTCTACCTAGTTAAAATAAATATAAACTTACCTGTGAAATACAAATAAAACCTAAGCTAGCTACAATATAACTATTAGTTATATTGTAGCTAGCTTAGGATTTATTTCACAGGTAAGTATGTATTTACTTTGAAATAGGTATTATTTAGTTAATAATTGTAACTTTAGTTTAGCTCTATTTTAGTTATGTTAAAATTAGGGGGGTTAGGGTTAGGTTTAGGGTTAGGGTTAGGTTTAGGTTTAGGGGTTAATATATTTTAATTTCGCTTGTTGCAATGTAGGGGGCTGGTGGTTTAGGGGTTAATAGGTTTATTTAGTTAATAATTGTAAATTTAATTTAGCTATATTTTTATTATGTTAAAGTTAGTGGGTGTTAGGGTCAGGCTTAGGGTTACGTTAGGGTTAGGGGTTAATGGATTTATTTAGTGGTAGTGATGTGGGAGGCCAGAGTTTTAGGGGTTAATAACTTTAGTATAGTGGCGGTGACATCAGGAGTGGCAGATTAGGGGTTAATAGTTTTATGAAGGTGGCGGCGATGTTGGGGCAGCAGATTAGGGGTTAATAACTGTATGTAGGCGGTGGCGATGTCAGGGGCAGCAGGGGTGTTTAGACTTGGGGTTTATGTTAGGTTTAAACATTATTTTCTTTTTCCCCATAGACATCAATGGGGCTGCGTTACAGAGCTTTTGTTTCCACGATCGCAGGTGTTAAGCTTTTTTTTGGCCGGCTCTCCCCATTGATGTCTATGGGGAAATCGTGCACAAGCATGTCAAAGCAGCGCTTGTTTTCAGTGCGGTATGGAGCTCAATGCCACCATATCGCCTGCACAAGCCTGCATTTTCAAAACCTGTAATACCAGCTCTATAGGGAGGTGAAATAACGCCGCTTTTGTGGTGGTCGTTACAATCCCTATAGCGCTCAAAACTCGTAATCTAGCTGAGAGATAATAATCTAGATTTAGACACCATGTCAGCATTCCAAGATTTAAGCCATAAAACTCTTCTGGCTAAAATAGCTAAAGACATAGATTTAATATTGATCTTAATAATGTCAAATATAGCATCACAAATTAAATGATTAGCATGTTGAAGCAGAAGAATGATGCTAGATAAATCATGATCTTCTACCTGACGAGCTAAAATGTCTAACCAATAAGTTTGAGCAGCAGCCACATCAGCCATAGAAATGCAGGTCTAAGAATATAACCAGAATGTAAATAAGCTTTCCTTAGATAAGATTCAATCTTTCTATCTAAAGGATCCTTAAAAGAAGTACTATCTTCCATAGGAATAGTAGTACATTTGGCAAGAGTGGAAATAGCCCCATCAACCTTAGGGACTTTTTCCCAAAACTCTAAGGCCTAGATTTAGAGTTCGGCGGTAAAAGGGCTGTTAACGCTCCGCGGGCTTTTTTCTGGCCGCACCATAAATTTAACTCTGGTATCGAGAGTTAAAACAAATGCTGCGTTAGGCTCCAAAAAAGGAGCGTAGGGCATTTTTACCGCAAATGCAACTCTCGATACCAGAGTTGCTTACGGACGCGGCCGGCATCAAAAACGTGCTCGTGCACGATTCCCCCATAGGAAACAATGGGACTGTTTGAGCTGAAAAAAAACCTAACACCTGCAAAAAAGCAGCGTTCAGCTTCTAACGCAGCCCCATTGTTTCCTATGGGAAAACACTTCCTACGTCTGCACCTAACACACTAACATGTACCCCGAGTCTAAGCACCCCTAACCTTACACTTATTAACCCCTAATCTGCCACTCCCGCTATCGCTGACCCCTGCATTACACTTTTAACCCCTAATCTTCCGCTCCGTAAACTGCCGCAACCTACGTTATCCCTATGTACCCCTAATCTGCTGCCCTAACATCGCCGACCCCTATGTTATATTTATTAACCCCTAATCTGCCCCCCACAACGTCGCCGACACCTACCTACACTTATTAACCCCTAATCTGCCGAGCGGACCTGAGCGCTACTATAATAAAGTTATTAACCCCGAATCCGCCTCACTAACCCTATCATAAATAGTATTAACCCCTAATCTGCCCTCCCTAACATCGCCGACACCTACCTTCAATTATTAACCCCTAATCTTCCGATCGGAGCTCACCGCTATTCTAATAAATGGATTAACCCCTAAAGCTAAGTCTAACCCTAACACTAACACCCCCCTAACTTAAATATAATTTACATCTAACGAAATAAATTAACTCTTATTAAATAAATTATTCCTATTTAAAGCTAAATACTTACCTGTAAAATAAATCCTAATATAGCTACAATATAAATTATAATTATATTATAGCTATTTTAGGATTAATATTTATTTTACAGGCAACTTGGTATTTATTTTAACTAGGTACAATAGCTATTAAATAGTTAAGAACTATTTAATAGTTACCTAGTTAAAATAATAACAAATTTACCTGTAAAATAAATCCTAACCTAAGATATAATTAAACCTAACAATACCCTATCAATAAAATAATTAAATAAACTACCTACAATTACCTACAATTAACCTAACACTACACTATCAATAAATTAAATAAACACAATTGCTACAAATAAATACAATTAAATAAACTAGCTAAAGTACAAAAAATAAAAAAGAACTAAGTTACAGAAAATAAAAAAATATTTACAAACATAAGAAAAATATTACAACAATTTTAAACTAATTACACCTACTCTAAGCCCCCTAATAAAATAACAAAGCCCCCCAAAATAATAAATTCCCTACCCTATTCTAAATTAAAAAAGTTACAAGCTCTTTTACCTTACCAGCCCTGAACAGGGCCCTTTGCGGGGCATGCCCCAAGAAGTTCAGCTCTTTTGCCTTTAAAAAAAACATACAATACCCCCCCCCCCCAACATTACAACCCACCACCCACATACCCCTAATCTAACCCAAACCCCCCTTAAATAAACCTAACACTAAGCCCCTGAAGATCTTCCTACCTTGTCTTCACCATCCAGGTATCACCGATCCGTCCTGGCTCCAAGATCTTCATCCAACCCAAGCGGGGGTTGGCGATCCATAATCCGGTGCTGAAGAGGTCCAGAAGAGGCTCCAAAGTCTTCATCCTATCCGGCAAGAAGAGGACATCCGGACCGGCAAACATCTTCTCCAAGCCGCATCTTCGATCTTCTTCCATCCGGTGCGGAGCGGGTCCATCTTGAAGCAGGCGACGCGGATCCATCCTCTTCTTCCGATGTCTCCCGACTAATGACGGTTCCTTTAAGGGACGTCATCCAAGATGGCGTCCCTCGAATTCCGATTGGCTGATAGGATTCTATCAGCCAATCGGAATTAAGGTAGGAATTTTCTGATTGGCTGATGGAATCAGCCAATCAGAATCAAGTTCAATCCGATTGGCTGATCCAATCAGCCAATCAGATTGAGCTCGCATTCTATTGGCTGATCGGAACAGCCAATAGAATGCGAGCTCAATCTGATTGGCTGATTGGATCAGCCAATCGGATTGAACTTGATTCTGATTGGCTGATTCCATCAGCCAATCAGAAAATTCCTACCTTAATTCCGATTGGCTGATAGAATCCTATCAGCCAATCGGAATTCGAGGGACGCCATCTTGGATGACGTCCCTTAAAGGAACCGTCATTAGTCGGGAGACATCGGAAGAAGAGGATGGATCCGCGTCGCCTGCTTCAAGATGGACCCGCTCCGCACCGGATGGAAGAAGATCGAAGATGCGGCTTGGAGAAGATGTTTGCCGGTCCGGATGTCCTCTTCTTGCCGGATAGGATGAAGACTTTGGAGCCTCTTCTGGACCTCTTCAGCACCGGATTATGGATCGCCAACCCCCGCTTGGGTTGGATGAAGATCTTGGAGCCAGGACGGATCGGTGATACCTGGATGGTGAAGACAAGGTAGGAAGATCTTCAGGGGCTTAGTGTTAGGTTTATTTAAGGGGGGTTTGGGTTAGATTAGGGGTATGTGGGTGGTGGGTTGTAATGTTGGGGGGGGGGTATTGTATGTTTTTTTTACAGGCAAAAGAGCTGAACTTCTTGGGGCATGCCCCGCAAAGGGCCCTGTTCAGGGCTGGTAAGGTAAAAGAGCTTGTAACTTTTTTAATTTAGAATAGGGTAGGGAATTTATTATTTTGGGGGGCTTTGTTATTTTATTAGGGGGCTTAGAGTAGGTGTAATTAGTTTAAAATTGTTGTAATATTTTTCTTATGTTTGTAAATATTTTTTTATTTTCTGTAACTTAGTTCTTTTTTATTTTTTGTACTTTAGCTAGTTTATTTAATTGTATTTATTTGTAGCAATTGTGTTTATTTAATTTATTGATAGTGTAGTGTTAGGTTAATTGTAGGTAATTGTAGGTAGTTTATTTAATTATTTTATTGATAGGGTAGTGTTAGGTTTAATTATATCTTAGGTTAGGATTTATTTTACAGGTAAATTTGTTATTATTTTAACTAGGTAACTATTAAATAGTTCTTAACTATTTAATAGCTATTGTACCTAGTTAAAATAAATACCAAGTTGCCTGTAAAATAAATATTAATCCTAAAATAGCTATAATATAATTATAATTTATATTGTAGCTATATTAGGGTTTATTTTACAGGTAAGTATTTAGCTTTAAATAGGATTAATTTATTTAATAAGAGTTAATTTATTTCGTTAGATTAAAATTATATTTAAGTTAGGGGGGTGTTAGTGTTAGGGTTAGACTTAGCTTTAGGGGTTAATACATTTATTAGAATAGCGGTGAGCTCCGATCGGAAGATTAGGGGTTAATAATTGAAGTTAGGTGTCGGCGATGTTAGGGAGGGCAGATTAGGGGGTTAATACTATTTATGATAGGGTTAGTGAGGCGGATTAGGGGCTAATAACTTTATTATAGTAGCGCTCAGGTCCGCTCGGCAGATTAGGAGTTAATAAGTGTAGGTAGGTGTCGGCGACGTTGAGGGGGGCAGATTAGGGGTTAATAAATATAATATAGGGGTCGGCGGTGTTAGGGGCAGCAGATTAGGGGTACATAGGGATAACGTAGGTGGCGGCGCTTTGCGGTCGGAAGATTAGGGGTTAATTATTGTAAGTAGCTGGCGGCGATGTTGTGGGGGGCAGATTAGGGGTTAATAAATGTAATATAGGGGTCGGCGGTGTTAGGGGCAGCAGATTAGGGGTACATAGGGATAACGTAGGTGGCGGCGCTTTGCGGTCGGAAGATTAGGGGTTAATTATTGTAAGTAGCTGGCGGCGATGTTGTGGGGGGCAGATTAGGGGTTAATAAATGTAATATAGGGGTCGGCGGGGTTAGGGGCAGCAGATTAGGGGTACATAAGTATAACGTAGGTGGCGGTCGGCAGATTAGGGGTTAAAATTTTTAATCGAGTGGCGGCGATGTGGGGGGAGCTCGGTTTAGGGGTACATAGGTAGTTTATGGGTGTTAGTGTACTTTAGGGTACAGTAGTTAAGAGCTTTATAAACCGGCGTTAGCCAGAAAGCTCTTAACTCCTGCTATTTTCAGGCGGCTGGAATCTTGTCGTTAGAGCTCTAACGCTCACTGCAGAAACGACTCTAAATACCGGCGTTAGAAAGATCCCATTGAAAAGATAGGCTACGCAAATGGCGTAGGGGGATCTGCGGTATGGAAAAGTCGCGGCTGTAAAGTGAGCGTTAGACCCTTTAATCACTGACTCCAAATACCAGCGGGCGGCCAAAACCAGCGTTAGGAGCCTCTAACGCTGGTTTTGACGGCTACCGCCGAACTCTAAATCTAGGCCTAAATTAGCCACAGGTAAAGGATATGTCTTCTTAAACCTAAAAGAAGGATTAAAAGAAGAACCAGGATTAGACCATTCTTTAGTAATCATATCAGAAACAGCATCTGGAATAGGAAATACTTCAGGAGCAACCTTAGGAGGTTTAAAAACAGAATTTAAACGTTTACTGGCTTTGTTTAGTTTACAGAACTTCCTTTAACAAAGAGCGAATATAATCAATCTTAAACAGATAGAAAGATTTGTCAATTTCAGAATTTGAATCAGGATCCTCTGAACCAGAGGAATCCTCATCAGCAGAGGACATTTTAGTATGCTGTCAGTCAATACAAAGTTCATCAGAATAATGAGAAGTTTTAAAAGACCTTTTACATTTATTTGAAGGCGGAATAGCAGACATAGCCTTATCTATAGCTGCAGCAATATAATTCTTTACATCTGCAGGAATATTAGGTACATTAGACATTGAAGGAACAACAGACGATGTATTAGTACTAATAGAAACATTATCCGCATGCAAAAGCTTATCATGACAGATGCCACATAATTAGGCTGAAGAAATAACATCAGTTAATTTACAACAGACACACTTAGCTTTGGTAGAACTGTGTACAGGCAGCATGGTTTCTACAGCAACATCAGAGGCAGTATCAGACTGAGACATCTTGCAAAATGTAAAAAGAAAAAAACAACATTTAAACAAAATATCCAATTTCCTCATATAGCAGTTTCAGGAATGGGAAAAATGCTTATGTTAAAGTAAGATAAAAAAAATTAAGCATCATAGCTCTTAACAATATGAAGAGAACCAGAAGCATTAAAAAAAGAGGGGTAATATACAAAAACTTTTTTGGCGCCAAGTATGACGCAAAAGTAAGTAAAAAAGCCCAGTTTGAAAAATTTGGAACCCCAGGTAAGAAAAAATAATCTTCCCAAATAAAAATTCCATACTGAAACTGATGGTCTGCAGAAAAGGGAAATATTCATAGACCTGACTCTTGGCAAATATAAGCAAATACATATATTTAAATCTTTATAACATAAAGCGCCAAACATAGCTGAGAGTGTCTTAAAAAAATTATACATACTTACCGGAAGACACCCATCCACATATAGCAGACAGCCAAACCAGTAATGAAAAATATCAGCAGAGGTAATGGTATAGGAGTATAACGTTGATCTGAAAAGGGAGGCAGGGAATGAATCCCTGCGACCAATTACAGAGAGCCTTTGAAAGGATTTCCCATGGGTGAAACCACTAAATCAACAGGCAATACTCCCTTCACAACCCTCTGACAAACACTGCACTCTGAGAGGAATTGGGCTTCAGAATGCTTAGAAGCTCCTATCACAGAAGAAATCAAGCACAACTTACTTCACCACCTCCATAGGAGGCAAAGTTTGTAAAACTGAGGTATGTGTGTGGTGGGGGGTGTATTTATAGGCATTTTGAGGTTTGGGAAACTTTGCCCCCTTCTGGTAGAAATGTATATCCCATATGTCATTAGCTCATGGACTCTTGCCACTTACATGAAAGAAACATATGTAAAATTCTGTCCCACCCACTACTGACTGAGGGAATATTCCGTAGGGGCTGAATTATCAAGCTCCGAATGAAGCTTGATGCCCCTGTTTCTGCACGAGCCTTCAGGCTCTCTGGAAACAGAAGTTATGAAGACAGATGCTCCATAACTTGGCCGTCTGCTCTGAGGCTGTGGACATCAATCCGCCCGATCCTATACGATTGGGCTAATTGACACAGCCTGCTAACGGCCGTTTGGCCGCAAATCTGCAGGGGGCGGTATTGCACAAACAGTTCACAAGAACTGCTTGTGTAAAAATGCTGACAGCGTATGCTGTCGCCATTTATCGATGTGCGGCGGATATAATACGCTACATCGTATCATGTCCGCTCGCACATTAATAAATTGGCCCCATAGTGACGAAATTATTCCATAGTGAAAGATTATAATAAATTATGATGTTGGTTAAATTTGTTTATGTTTACAAAGGAGATTGCTCTAAGAGCAATTCATGTCTTTACTCTGTAATAAAAGTTTGTGAAAAAATTACAAAAAAAAAACTGTGTACATAGGCAGAGAGGCAGTGCCCTTTAAACCCCTCCATCCTCATAAAGTAGTACAGGTGTAATGAATAGATTTGTATCTCTCAAACAGACTAATAGAGAGAAATAGTCAGTATGATAATTTACATTTTAAAAGTTTAAAAGTATAATCTCTCTCCCTCATGATATATTATTAGTAAAAACTATGACAGAAACCATAGATGAAATGTTTGTGGCAGATGTAATTATGTGATAGAAATATATTTTGTATTATTATTATTGTCATCTAATAACAATAGTTAGCTTTTCAAGTTCATTGTATAAATAAAGCTATTAAAGAGGATGGATGCACCTATTGGACCCAGTCTGTATTTGCTACTACAAAGACCTATTAACCCTTTCATGAAAGGGTCATAATGTCTAGTCTGTAGACAAATTGAAATCTCGCGATCACGTGGGATTTCATCAGGGGGGCGTCCCAATGACGCTAGGCACGCCCTCCAGACCGCAATCACATCCAGGAAGCGCTGTTGGCTTCAGGACAGCCAAACAGCTATGACGTTGTATTTATTCCTAACGGTGCTAAAAGGTTAAAGGATTGCTTGATAATGTTTATATAATGCCAACCATGCATGAAGAATTACATAAAGGTAATTTACATAATATGCTGGTTCTGTTACATTCCTTTCCTGTATTCTCTTTCAGTTTCCTTGATAACTTTGTTTAGACTGTTACTTACATGCTGACATACAAACAAGATATGCGCATACCATAGGAAAACAAGACTTCACTTTTGCTTACACATGACCTATGGCTCACAAAAGGGTGCATCAAATGTCCTTAAATATGAGTATTGGCAGTGGCACTAGGGTCCAAGCATTTGGGGGGCCATTGCAGCCAGTCTATACAGTACATATGTGTGTGCCTTTATGGTCATTATCTCTGTATAGATGCTCACATCATTAAACAGCGCAGCATACTCATCAGTGTATAGATACTCACATCATTATACAGTGCAGCATACTCATCAGTGTATAGATACTCACATCATTATACAGCGCAGCATACTCATCAGTGTATAGATACTCACATCATTATACAGCGCAGCATACTCAGCGGTGTATAGATACTCGCATCATTATACAGTGCAGCATGCACAGTATATAGACACTGACATCATAACACAGTGTAGCATACTCATCAGTGTATAGATACTCACATCATTATACAGCGCAGCATACTCATCAGTGTATAGCTACTCACATCATTATACAACATAGCATATTGATCAGTGTATAGATACTCACATCATTATACAGTGCAGCATACTCATCAGTGTATAGCTACTCACATCATTATACAACATAGCATATTGATCAGTGTATAGATACTCACATCATAACACAGTGTAGCATACTCATCAGTGTATAGATACTCACATCATTATACAGCGCAGCATACTCATCAGTGTATAGCTACTCACATCATTATACAACATAGCATATTGATCAGTGTATAGATACTCACATCATTAAACAGCGCAGCATACTCATCAGTGTATAGATACTCACATCATTATACAGTGCAGCATACTCATCAGTGTATAGATACTCACATCATTATACAGCGCAGCATACTCATCAGTGTATAGATACTCACATCATTATACAGCGCAGCATACTCAGCGGTGTATAGATACTCGCATCATTATACAGTGCAGCATGCACAGTATATAGACACTGACATCATAACACAGTGTAGCATACTCATCAGTGTATAGATACTCACATCATTATACAGCGCAGCATACTCATCAGTGTATAGCTACTCACATCATTATACAACATAGCATATTGATCAGTGTATAGATACTCACATCATTATACAGTGCAGCATACTCATCAGTGTATAGATACTCACATCATTATACAGTGCAGCATACTCATCAGTGTATAGATACTCCCATCATTATACAGTGCAGCATACTCATCAGTGTATAGATACTCACATCATTATACAGTGCAGCATACTCATCAGTGTATAGATACTCACATCATTATACAGTGCAGCATACTCATCAGTGTATAGATACTCACATCATTATACAGTGCAGCATATTCATCAGTGTATAGATACTCACATCATTATACAGTGCAGCATACTCATCAGTGTATAGATACTCACATCATTATACAGTGCAGCATACTCATCAGTGTATAGATACTCACATCATTATACAGTGCAGCATCCACATCAGTGTATAGATACTCACATTATTACACAGTGCAGCATACTCATCAGTGTATAGATACTCACATTTATATACTGTACAGCATACTCATCAGTGTATAGATACTCACATTTATATACTGTACAGCATACTCATCAGTGTATAGATACTCACATCATTATACAGTGCTGCATACTCAGTGTATAGATAAACAGTATCATTATAAAGTGCAGCATACTCATCAGTGTATAGATACTCACATCATTATACAGCGCAGCATACTCATCAGTGTATAGATACTCACATCATTATACAGCGCAGCATACTCATCAGTGTATAGATACTCACATCATTATACAGCGCAGCATACTCATCAGTGTATAGATACTCACATCATTATACAGTGCAGCATACTCATCAGTGTATAGATAATTAAATTATACAGCGCAGCATACTCAGCGGTGTATAGATACTCGCATCATTATACAGTGCAGCATGCACAGTATATAGACACTGACATCATAACACAGTGTAGCATACTCATCAGTGTATAGATACTCACATCATTATACAGCGCAGCATACTCATCAGTGTATAGCTACTCACATCATTATACAACATAGCATATTGATCAGTGTATAGATACTCACATCATTATACAGTGCAGCATACTCATCAGTGTATAGATACTCACATCATTATACAGTGCAGCATACTCATCAGTGTATAGATACTCACATCATTATACAGTGCAGCATACTCATCAGTGTATAGATACTCACATCATTATACAGTGCAGCATATTCATCAGTGTATAGATACTCACATCATTATACAGTGCAGCATACTCATCAGTGTATAGATACTCACATCATTATACAGTGCAGCATACTCATCAGTGTATAGATACTCGCATCATTATACTGTGCAGCATACTCATCAGTGTATAGATACTTACATCATTATACAGTGCAGCATACTCATCAGTGTATAGATACTCGCATCATTATACAGTACAGCATACTCATCAGTGTATAGATACTCACATCATTATACATAGGGTGACCATATTGCCGCTTTAAAAAGGGACACATATGAAAAATACATATGTCAGGGCTGTTTTCAGGGCTGTTTAAAGAAATGCTTTGTATAAGAACCCTGACATATGTATTTTTCATATGTGTCCCTTCTTAAAGCGGCAATATGGTCAGCCTAATTATACAGTGCAGCATACTCAGTTTATAGATACTGACATCATTACACAGTGCAGCATACTCATCAGTGTATAGATACTCACATCATTAGACAGCGCAGCATACTCATCAGTGTATAGATACTCACATCATTATACAGCGCAGCATACTCATCAGTGTATAGCTACTCACATCATTATACAACATAGCATATTGATCAGTGTATAGATACTCACATCATTATACAGTGCAGCATACTCATCAGTGTATAGATACTCACATCATTATACAGTGCAGCATACTCATCAGTGTATAGATACTCGCATCATTCATTATACTGTGCAGCATACTCATCAGTGTATAGATACTTACATCATTATACAGTGCAGCATACTCATCAGTGTATAGATACTCACATCATTATACAGTGCAGCATACTCATCAGTGTATAGATGCTCACATCATTATACAGTGCAGCATACTCATCAGTGTATAGATACTCGCATCATTATACAGTGCAGCAAACTCATCAGTGTATAGATACTCACATCATTATACAGTGCAGCATACTCATCAGTGTATAGATACTCACATCATTATACAGTGCAGCATACTCATCAGTGTATAGATACTCACATCATTATACAGTGCAGCATCCACATCAGTGTATAGATACTCACATTATTACACAGTGCAGCATACTCATCAGTGTATAGATACTCACATTTATATACTGTACAGCATACTCATCAGTGTATAGATACTCACATCATTATACAGTGCAGCATACTCAGTGTATAGATACTCAGTATCATTATAAAGTGCAGCATACTCATCAGTGTATAGATACTCACATCATTATACAGCGCAGCATACTCATCAGTGTATAGATACTCACATCATTATACAGCGCAGCATACTCATCAGTGTATAGATACTCACATCATTATACAGCGCAGCATACTCATCAGTGTATAGATACTCACATCATTATACAGTGCAGCATATTCATCAGTGTATAGATACTCACATTATACAGTGCAGCTAGGGTTGCCACCCGTCCCTTAAAATACAGAACACTTATAAGTTACACATGCTGCAGGGTATGCAGAGAGGAATATGAATACTGCTGTCCTGAAACACAATACATGTTCCTCCCTGCACACCCTGCAGCATGTGTAACTCATAAGTGTCCAGGAAAACATGGCTGAGGTGGCAACCCTAAGTGCAGCATACTCATAAGTTTATAGATACTCACATTATACAGTGCAGCATACTCATCAGTGTATAGATACTCACATCATTATACAGTGCAGCATACTCATCAGTGTATAGATAATTAAATTATACAGCGCAGCATATTCAGCGGTGTATAGATACTCGCATCATTATACAGTGCAGCATGCGCAGTATATAGACACTGACATCATTACACAGTGTAGCATACTCATCAGTGTATAGATACTCACATCATTATACAGCGCAGCATACTCATCAGTGTATAGCTACTCACATCATTATACAACATAGCATATTGATCAGTGTATAGATACTCACATCATTATACAGTGCAGCATACTCATCAGTGTATAGATACTCACATCATTATACAGTGCAGCATACTCATCAGTGTATAGATACTCGCATCATTATACTGTGCAGCATACTCATCAGTGTATAGATACTTACATCATTATACAGTGCAGCATACTCATCAGTGTATAGATACTCGCATCATTATACAGTGCAGCATACTCATCAGTGTATAGATACTCACATCATTATACATAGGGTGACCATATTGCCGCTTTAAAAAGGGACACATATGAAAAATACATATGTCAGGGCTGTTTTCAGGGCTGTTTAAAGAAATGCTTTGTATAAGAACCCTGACATATGTATTTTTCATATGTGTCCCTTCTTAAAGCGGCAATATGGTCAGCCTAATTATACAGTGCAGCATACTCAGTTTATAGATACTGACATCATTACACAGTGCAGCATACTCATCAGTGTATAGATACTCACATCATTAGACAGCGCAGCATATTCATCAGTGTATAGATACTCACATCATTATACAGCGCAGCATACTCATCAGTGTATAGCTACTCACATCATTATACAACATAGCATATTGATCAGTGTATAGATACTCACATCATTATACAGTGCAGCATACTCATCAGTGTATAGATACTCGCATCATTCATTATACTGTGCAGCATACTCATCAGTGTATAGATACTTACATCATTATACAGTGCAGCATACTCATCAGTGTATAGATACTCACATCATTATACAGTGCAGCATACTCATCAGTGTATAGATACTCACATCATTAAACAGCACAGCATACTCATCAGTGTATAGATACTCACATCATTACACAGTGCAGCATACTCATCAGTGTATAGATACTCACATCATTATACAGTGCAGCATACTCATCAGTGTATAGATACTCACATCATTATACAGCGCAGCATACTCATCAGTGTATAGATACTCACATCATTATACAGCGCAGCATACTCATCAGTGTATAGATACTCACATCATTAGACAGCGCAGCATACTCATCAGTGTATAAATACTGACATCATTATACAGTGCAGCATACTCAGTGTATAGATACTCACATCATTAGACAGCGCAGCATACTCATCAGTGTATAAATACTGACATCATTACACAGTGCAGCATACTCATCAGTGTATAGATACTCACATTATACAGTGCAGCATACTCATCAGTGTATAGATACTCACATCATTATACAGTGCAGCATACTCAGTGTATAGATACTGACATCATTACACAGTGCAGCAAACTCATCAGTGTATAGATACTCACATCATTATACAGCGCAGCATACTTAGTGTATAGATACTCACATTATACAGTGCGGCATACTCATCAGTTTATAGATACTCACATCATTATGCAGCGCAGCATACTCAGTGTATAGATACTCACATCAATATACAGTGCAGCATACTCATCAGTGTATAGATACTCACATTTATATACTATACGGCATACTCATCAGTGTATAGATACTCACATTTATATACTGTGAGGCATACTCATCAGTGTATAGATAATCACATTTATATACTGTGCGGCATACTCATCAGTGTATAGATACTTACATTATAAGGCGCAGCATACTCATCAGTGTATAGATACTCAAATCATTACTTAGCTGTGCATACTCATTAGTGTATAGATACTCACATCATTACACAGTGCAGCATACTCATCAGTGTATAGATACTCACATCATTATACAGAACAACATACTCATCAGTGTATAGATAGTCACATCATTATACAGCGCAGCATACTCATCAGTGTATAAATATTCACATTTATATACTGTGCAGCATACACAGTGTATAGATAATCACATCATTATACTGAGCAGCATACTCATCAGTGTATAGATCCTCACATCATTATACAGTGCAGCATACTCATCAGTGTATAGATCTCCACATCATTATACAGTGCAGCATACTCGTCAGTGTATAGATCCTCACATCATTATACAGTGCAGCATACTCATCAGTGTATAGATACTCACATCATTATACAGAACAACATACTCATCAATGTATAGATACTCACATTTATATACTGTGCGGCATACTCATCAGTGTATAGATACTTACATTATACGGCGCAACATACTCATCAGTGTATAGATACTCACATCATTACACAGTGCAGCATACTCATCAGTGTATAGATACTCACATAATTATACAGCGCAGCATACTCATCAGTGCATAAATACTCACATCATTACACAGCGCAGCGTGTTCATCAATGTATAGATACTCACATCATTATACAGTGCAGCATACTCATCAGTGTATAGATACTCGCATCATTATACAGTGCAGCATACTTATCAGTGTATAGATACTCACATCATTATACAGTGCAGCATACTCAGTGTATAGATACTCAGTATCATTATAAAGTGCAGCATACTCATCAGTGTATAGATACTCACATAATTATACTGTGCAGCATGCTCAATGTATAGATACTGACATCATTATACAGTGCAGCACACTCATCAATGTATAGATACTCACATCATTATACACTGCAGTGTGTTCACTATTAGGGCCAGATTACGAGTGGAGCGTAAACATTTGCGCCCGAGCGATAAAGGGTATATCGTGAGGGTTTGCACTCTCTCATAAAAGACTGGGAATTCAGCACTCTTTAGTGACTATATTAAATCACAGACTGAGTTGTGCAAAAAAGGAAAAATGCATTTATTGAATTGCACAGTGCAAAAAATCCTCACAGTGTAAGATATGGTGGTATCAGACGTCACACATGACAAACCAACACAAAAAGGAAGAAGCTAAAATAAACAAAACTTAAAAACAAATAAATGACCAGTCACTGCCATGAAATATTGCTCCAAAGTAGCAGGCAGAGCTTTGCTGAAGTGCTAAAAATAAATACACAGAGCGCCTCCTAAAAGGCTAAGACACTAGCAGTGACAAGATTATTTAAATAAAAAATATATTGAAATTCTATAGGGGTATATAAAATATTTTATAAGCTACTTATAGCTAAAATATACAAACAAGATACAAAAGTGGATCCACTTAAAATTAACAATAAAATATGCATATATCTATATATAAAAAAAACAATACAATTGTGGTTAAAAACCACAACAATATACAATCTTAATCACAAAATAAATTACAATAAAACAGCTGTTGATGGTTGGATAAAAAATATAAATATATAAAAACATCAATTTACTGAGTAGGTGTCCATAAATATGTAGGTCCCAAACTTTAAATTCTTTCCAGAGAGTGAATGTCCAATATGAAGATTCTATTTTAAACAGTTATCCTTATATATCCCTCGATAAACGGTGAAATGATGAAGTGTGTAAAAAAGAAAAACGTAGTGGTTTTCAAATCAAATTTCAAAAATTATTGTGAATATCCAAAAAATCCTGAAAAGATGATGTGATGAAGTGGGCGTGAATAATCAAAAATGTGTGTACACAAAAATGAAAAAAGAAAAAGGAAAAAATGTGAAAAAATAATCCAAATGAATATTTAGGATGTGTTAAAATGAATAACACACTTATAAAGTGACCCTTATGTGAATACAAGATGTGAAGAGATGCTCCTAAAAAGTTATTCCTGTGTGTAAACGATGAAAAAATACAGAAATGGATCCTATGTCTCAGGGATCAATTCATTCAAGAATATACCTGTAATAAAACAAATATAACATAGTGCAAAACTGCTATTCAAACTTAGTCAGTAATTGAAAAGAAGCTTACCATATATGTCAACGCGTTTCGGCCCTAAGAACTGGGCCTTTATCAAGACTATAGATGGATTAGCATGGTAGCTCCTTTTATAGCTATTACTGGCCAATAAGTGCCAGTGTTGTTTTGGCGCCAAAAAATAACCTCTACTTCCTGTTCCTGTTGACCTGGAAGTAAAAAAATAACCTCTACTTCCTGTTCCTGTTGACCTGGAAGTAAAAAAAATATAACCTCTACTTCCTGTTCCTGATGACCTGGAAGTACTATTGAGTTTATTCTATTTTTGTATATATGTTCCTAGTTTCATGGTAAATTCATGCTATGTTTCAAATAAAGTACATGTTCATTTTTATTTGTTTAATTAATATTTGAAAGATAATATTTGCCTAAAATCGGCAAACCGGAAGTGTGTGTTCAGTCATTTATCACCATGGAAACCAATATAAGAGTGAATGAATAGAACAATTTTCAGTCATATATTTAGATTTACCATGCCTGATCTGAAAATAGGCTTAATCTATCCTAAGGTAACTAGCTATTTTTGAAAATTGTAAGGCTGCTTGTTAGGCCCTTCTTTGACAGAAAAGACGAGTGAATGAAAAATGTATTCTACTTAGGGAAGACATCAAAGTAATAAATATTATAGTGGATATGACACTATTAAGGAATAAAATAAAATAGAAGATTCTTATTTAAAAAATATAACAATCTAAAAGGGTCCTAAAATGTAAGCAATAATATCACTGTCCCTATAGAGATATCTATTTAGGAAAAGCGTATAGAATGTCTTCTGGAATGTCATAAAAAATCATATATTTTTTGATATATAGAAATATCAAGAAACCTATTTAGATAAACATTGTCATATAGCCTCCTATATGGAGACGACCCAGGGCTAAAAAACATTGGAATGATAAACATGATAAAAACATTGGGATAATGAACATCGATTGTAAACATAATTAAAATATAATTAAATTGTTTGAATGATAAACATGATAAAAACATTAGGATAATGAACATCGATTGTAAACATAATTAAAATATGTAAAAATTAGAATATTAAAATATTTCAATATTTGAAACTCTCCATCAGTAATAGTAATGCAAAGTGGCAGGTGAAGAGGGGGGTGCATGGTTATATTAACAGAAGTACTTGAAATCACAATTACAATAAGACCTATCTCTTTCAAATGCCTACATATACTCTATGTGGGGGTGTGCCTAATCTATGCTAGTATGAAAATACATGCACCTATTTAAGCTACACCTATAGGATAGAATAATAACAGCGGCTATAATCTTAAATTAAGAAGATGAGATAGATCTTCTTTGTTATTAAGACCCTTAGGGTAAAGGCAATCTAAATTGAAAATCCATTTTGATTCAGCAGTTAATAGTTTCTTTTCATAGTTCCCCCCTCTCCAATTGGCTGTAACCAATTGGATACCTATGTAGCTAAGATATTTTTGTCTTCCCTGATGTTGCTGCGTGAAATGCCGATATAGTGGTGTGTCTACATTTTTTTTTTTTTTTTTTTTATAAATTTTATTTTATTGAGGGAAAAAAACAAACAAAATTTTGCTCACAGTAAAATTACAAAAGTTCACATATAACAGGTTCAGTAGCTATTACAGATTACGAGGTACTATTCTAGGGGAGCAAACCAAAACTTCCCTCATTTTTATCCCAGTCTTCAAATATAACAGTAGAGGCCACTTTTGGGCCTTAATGGAGTCAAATAGGCTGGGGGTTGTATTGAAGGTGGGTCACTTATGGACCAGGACTACTCGCACATCCTCCTATGCCGCAAGGGCCGCGTGGGTCCAAGAATGTAATAAAGACAAAGAAGGTTGGGGGATGACATAAGGATATACAAAATTACCAAAGGTTGTGATAAAGCTCAGAGAGCTATTTAAGGCTCTCCGAGCAGGGCAGAGACTACTTAACTCTGCCAAATAAACAGAGGATAATAAGGGATAAAGGAGCAAAATATACTATATAAAGGGGGTAACTGTGCCTCTATGATCACATGTGAGACAAGCTTAGTGCAGATACTATTGCTAGGTGGTTATAATCTCGGGAGATCTATGAGACTGTTGTGGTCGCTCCAGGGCTTTTAATGTAAAAAAATAGCAGTGTTATAAGGGCTTACACAAGACCTACACCTCAATCTTTAGTAGTTCTAATATAAAGCTGTTTACTACAGTCTTCAAGAAACTCATGCTACTCTCTATTTTACTATGAAAAAGTCTCATTAGCACTATAGGGTAATGGTAAGCTCTCTTTTCACTATATACAGTTAAATATCCCCAAACATTCAGGCTAGCATGCAGTTATGGGAACTTACTATCTACTAAGATATGCCCTATAAAATACAAGGATAAGTTGTTGTACATGCATCACTTGAATAATCTATGAGTCAACCCCCCCATACAAGGGGTTTTCTTGCATATGATATTTAGGAGACTGTAGTAATTAATTACAGTGTAAGCACTGTAAGTTATAAACCAGTCCCCAGAGCCAGTATACATAAATTACAACATCAGACAGCAAAGTCTTCATTAGCCTGGGGAGAGATAAAGAACCCAATGTTATGTGCAGCTGCATAATAAAGTAGCTAATAGTATTAAAAAATTAGAGGAAAAAAAAAGAGAACACAGATGATAAGGCTGCTGCAAAGAGTCAATTAAATCAAGTCTACTTTAAAGTTCAATGCATAGGCCCTCACAGAATTCTCAAGGCTAACCCACTCCGGTTTTTATTATGGCAGCAGCACATGAGACATTCGGGCCAATGTTTTGGAGTAGGGCCGTTTTACAATTTAGCACTACGGGAGATTCAGTGAGGGTGGACCAGGGCAGCAAAGCCAGCTGCCATGCAGACACGTATGTAGGTGCACCCTGGAATCTTTTCATACTTGCAGGTGACTGAGAGGTCCCCTGAACAAGCCTCATCTTGGTTCCATGGTAGTCCGGTTGCTGAGCGGACCTTTTTACAGCTGTGGCGCCAGTTACCTCACTCACGGGAAAGAGCACCTCCGTATGCACCCTCCTACTGCGTGTCCCGGTCGGAACACTCTGCCGCTCCGCTGCAACTGTTGTGACAGACAAATCAATCGCTCTAAGGGGGGAGGCTGGTTGCGCTGCCTCTTGGTACTTGCGGTTCTCCAGGAATGAATCCATGCGCTGCTCTAATCGTCCGTAGTGATCACGTAAAAGTTCTACCAGGGTCCCCCACGACAGCTTCTGGGGCCGGTCCATGGTTGGTAAGCAGAGTAAGGAAACAGCCTACAGCAGAATGGTATCCAATGGTGCGTTAGAGGGTTCCCTTAAGGCTCTGTATACGGCCCCTTAACCCAGGCGGCCAGGGGGGGGGGGAAGCGCCAGGCTCATGCGGGTAGGCCTCAGCCCTTCAAGTGTAGATAATGACTGGCGATATAGTTTAGAATAGATTTCTGCAGATCGCCCTGAGCTCATACATTCATCAATAGGAATCCCTGCTGTAAATGTTGTCCATAGATAGCGAAATTCAGCAGGTTAGGTAGATTTTTCTTTGCGAGCTGCAGATAATGCGTCCAGCCATGTTAGCTGCGTGGCCACGCCCCGTGTCTACATTTTTATGCTTGATTTTTAACAGGTGTTCTTTGATTCTGTCTTTCAAAAGTCTGGAGGTCTGGCCTACATATTGTAGACCACAGTTACATTGTATCATATAGATGACCCCCTTACTTGTACATCTTATTGTATCTTTAATTTCATACTTCACTTTAGAAATTTGCTGAAGGCTTGAATAATGTGGAGGTACAAACATCCGTTACTCAACAAGACCCCAGTGAAGAGCTTCACATGAGCCGGTAGAGTGTCACTGCTGGCCCATGAACCGGACAGCCGATCCAATGCGCATTTCACCCACTCATCATCTGACTAAACAGGGCTTCCTCAGGGCTAATAACTAACTGTAATGTTACATACAATTGGTGGGGGTAGCAGATTTCTGTGGGTCTGGGGAAGTCTGCCCTAAGCTTGACCAAACCCACACAAGCTGGTATTGCTGGAACATTTTATAGTTATTTCTAAAAGATTGGGATTTTTGTTATAAGGTTGTTTGCTTTTGTAATCTTGAGATGCCACAAAGAATCATGACAGTGCGGAGGCCCTGTGATACTTCTACCTATATGAGGATCCTATTTGCCATAATATATAAGAGTGGCCCCTGTTGCCAACATTTGCTGTTTTTCTAAGATACTTTTGATATTCTAAATATGTCACTGGGTTAGAATCTAGGCCTCTGAGTTAAAAAGAATGTCACCTTTCATTGCTAGTGTTTAGTACTGGCAGTGGTCAAATAGATAGCTGTAGAGATGTCCAGAAATATTAAACATCAGTGTGCAATTGAGATGAAAAAAAGACAAATGCAGTAGCGAACTGAGCCCAACCTGGACCCCCGGGCAAAATTAAGGGAAGGGTCCCCAACATCAAAGACCCCACAGCCTCCCAGCCGCCCAACTTCCAGGGTCAGACCCCACACTACAGGGTCCCCAGAGCAATAGACCTCCTATCCAAGCACAGGGCACCCACTTAAAGGGAAAGTATACACCAATTGTCATGTAACTGCATGTAATAGACACTAATATAAAGAAGAATATGCACAGATCCAGTATAAAACCTTTTAAATACTTACTTAGAAGCTCCCACTTTAGAACCATTGATGAGGTTTGGCTTGGACACATAGTGAAAGGGGCTGGGAAAGCAGAAATAGCAGACACTCCCCCCTCACTGCATATGAAAAGACAAATAACATAAACAGGAACAGGCAGGAGTCTGTAAATGAACATATACTGTACATCTGATACTGTAGTGCTTGGAGTCTGAAAATCAGCACAATGTTAATGTAAACAAGCAAAATCATACAGTTTCACAAAAAAACTCCCAGAGGGCTATATAAATGGATCATCTACAAAACATTTATGCAAAGAAAAATCTAGTGTACCGTGTCCCTTTAACTGCTTAGTAACTGCTAGCGCAGCTGTCAGCGCTGTTCTAGCTCCTGACATCTGCTGCCCACCCCAACCACTATAGTACCTCAACTGTCACTGCTGCGCATGCTCATTTAACAAACCGTGACTTTGAGCATAAGCAGCAAACCATGAGCCCCACAATGGGGCCCACTTATGTGCTGGGCCCTTGGTCCAGGTCGTATTGCACGACTGCTCAGTCCACCCCTACACAAACAACCTAAATTAGCTTTGTAAATGACGGACAAACTGGTTTCTCTGCCTATACATATTGCTGTTCCCAGAAGAGGAGCTTCACTACAAGCAAAATTCTTTCCACTGACGGCAGTGACCTGGTATTTCATCACACAAAGATAATGTTTCTTTAAATATTTGGAGATTATTAAAAACACAAAAAACATTTATTTAAGAAAAAACCAAGTTAACATTGAGTAATTTCCTATTATTTTTACACACACTTCTCTGAAGGCACTGAAAGGCAATTTTAATTATGTATTTGCCCTGGTTAAAGGGATATGAAACCCAAAAAATTGATTTTGTGATTTTAAAAAAGTTTCCAATTTACTTCTATTATCAAATTTTCTTAATTCCCATGATATTCTGTGTTGAAGAGATACCTAGGTAGGTCTGGAGCACTAAATGGCAGGAAATAGTGCTGTCCTCTAGTACTCTTGCAAATGGATAACCTTCTTGCAAAACTGCTGCCATATAGTGCTCCAGAAATGAGAGCCAGCTCCTAAGCATACATCCCTGCTTTTCAACAAAAGATACCAAGAAAACAAAGAAAACTGATAATAGAAGTAAAATAGAAAATTGTTTTAAATCACATGCTCTATCTGAATCATTAATATGAATGTAAATTTTCATGAATCAGTACCCGGTTTTTAAAAATACTATTAAAGACAGGGGCACTTTCACTCATGAAAGTTTACATTGCAGCATATTTTAGAAATACAGTGAGGCCCCGGTTTACGCACGACTCGGTATACGAAATTTCGGTTTACGAAATCGAAATTTGAAGAAAATTTGACTCGGTTTACGAATTTTTTTCGCAATACGAAACAAAATGCCGGTCAAAATGCCGGTTTGCCCCCCTCGGTTTACGAATATTTTTCGCAATA
The DNA here is from genome assembly GCF_027579735.1 of Bombina bombina. Classification (NCBI taxonomy): domain Eukaryota; kingdom Metazoa; phylum Chordata; class Amphibia; order Anura; family Bombinatoridae; genus Bombina; species Bombina bombina. The sequence continues at coordinate 834,718,730 of NC_069500.1, forward strand.
CGAAACCAGTGGCCCCTGTGCCCCCTGCATACTCAAGTATGATTGAATTAATGAAGTTTGGGTACCAGTGTAGAGGTGTTGGAGAGGTTTTGGAGCCATTTTGCAGCAAGTTGTTGAGCCTTTTGAGCCATTTGCAGCAAGTTGTTAAGCCTTTTGGAGCCATTTGCAGCAAGTTGTGGAGCCTTTTGGAGACATTGGAGCCATTTGCAGCAAGTTGTTAAGCCTTTTGGAGCCTTTTGGAGCCTTTTTTGGACACTTTACTTGAATTTTTTCGGACCTCCGGAACGCATTAATTGATTTTCAATGCATTCCTATGGGAAACCGTGTTTCGGTTTACGAATTTTTCGCAATACGAAACGACCCGGAGAACGAATTAAATTCGTAAACCGAGGCCTCACTGTACTTACCTTTTTCTTCAGTAAAGCCGGATCGCCGTTCCTCTGCCCGCAGTTCCTCTGTCCTTACGTCACCAATGATGAAACCCCCCCAGAGCGTCCATCTCATGAGGCCACGCTGTGATTGGAGGAAGCTGATTTCGTCATTGCTGTGTAAGTTCACCAGGAAGAAGCATGCAAGGGATCGCTGATCTGGGTTCGGTGAAGGTAAAAGTATTTGTAAAATACGCTGCAATGCAAACTTTCATGAATGAAAGTGCCCCTGTTTTTAAAATTATTTTTAAAAAACGGGCACTGATACATGAAAATTTACATTCACTTTCAAGAAAAAATGTGGGTTTCATATCCCTTTAACGATAGCACATGACACAAGTTTAAGATATAAATATTTATCCTAATTAAAAGCCTGCATATATTTAGTAAATGTTTGCAATATTCTCCGTTCGCTGTATTTACTAAAATTGTGAAATCAATATCACTATCATACTGTGCTTTCCTACGCAAGCACACAGGGGCGAAACTACAGGGAGTGCAGAGGTCGCAATTGCGACTGGGCCCCCAAGGGTGGGGGCCCAGCTTAATTTTTTTTTTTTTTATGAAAAACATTGACCTGCCACTGCCTGCACTGATATCATGTGAGTGTGACACAATGCTTCACTAGAGTCTCTGACTACAGGGGTTAGTCTTTCTGTTTTACCCATTGGTGTGTGTGTGTGTGTGTGTGTGTGTGTATGTATGTGACTGTGTGTGTATTTATGCATGTATATGTGTGTGTATGTTTGTGGAACCAGCAAATTACAGACCTTGCTACTACAGCATGGGGGAGGGGGTAAACAGTGTCACTATACAGTACCACTATATACAGTATGGGGGGGCTGGACTATGTCACAGGCTTCTGTGGTCACTTTATAAAGTACTGGGGCAGGTAGGGTCAGGCCAGCCATTTCACCGGCAGATTACAGACTGTGTCACTGACTCACCATATACAGTACTGGTGGGTTAAACAGTGTCACTATATACAGTAATAGGGGGTCAGACCATCTCACAGACTGTGGGCGCAGGGTACCTCCTTTTGTAGACATGTTATCTGATTCACATTTTTTTCTGTGTTAAATGTAAAAAAAGTTTTTTTTTATCAAATTCACTTTTTTTTTGGGGGGGGGGTGGAGGGGCCTTCTTAGATTCTTGCACCTGGGCCCTGTGGTTTCTAGTTACGCCTCTGCAAGCACAACAATATATTTTCTCAGGTTTGGCTAGGGTATAATCATTATTGTAATCCTGTATGTATTTATCTCTGTCTTTCCTTCACATAAACAGTTTCACTCAGATTTGACAATCAGCCTGAATGGAAGAGCAACTTCAAGAACAATGACCTGTCGTTCTAATGAAGTGCATTTGTTTAATTAAAAGTATTGTTTTCAGGGGCCGTGTCCAAGCAGTGGCTCTGGGAAGTTGCATTTTTCTGGAGCTCCGGGAGAAGAGATTGAAATCCGCCGATTATAACTCAGCATTCACAGCTCCATATAAAAGCACGACTGGCATCATAATTATATTTGATATACAATCTAAAAATCAACTTGGGTAGCTGTATTGATGACCCCAGAGACGGAAAAGAACTATAGAGGTCTGTAGCGGCGGCTAATATATAGGCGGTGTCCCCCCCCCCCCTTCCTGGGTAATTTACCAGAACCGACTATTACCTATATTTACACTGGCATCTTAGATTGATCATAGCTCCCACTATCTCTCCCATCAAAAACATACTTCTGTTCAGAACAACTACGAAACAAGACCGTACGCTGAACCTAGTGGCAGCCATGTAGGCTGAAAATGCTTCCAACTCCGACAACTGCTGCTCCTTAAGCTGGAGGCACTCTTCCACCCGTTAATAGAGAAAGTACTCTCAATACAGGAGCTACAACGCCTCATAGATAAAGCACCTGTGGCTTTATCGGAGGAACAGATAATAAAGCCAAATTTGATCCACAGGGCCTAGGAAGGCCGAAAAATCCAACAAGCAGATATCCAGGGATTATACCCAACTACCCAACCCCTTCAAAGTAGCACTTATGCCTGCAATAAGGAGCGACAATAATATCCAAGTGAAAACAACTACCGGAATGACATCCAAGACGTATCACCTCTCCCACAGCGAGATGAACTGGCACAGATACCAAAAAACAATATATAAAAATGGCGCAGAAAAGACAAAAAGCTCAGACACAGGCATAACCCCACACCATGCGCTACAAGATAGAGTCTCCGCTACAGCATACAGCTCAAAAAAGAACATGAACGCTCCAAAAATACCTCTTGCTGATATAATAGCAAGACAATTGATTCCATCAAGGACAAGACCTAATTCCTCTTCAACCATTTATGAAACAGAGACGAAAAATAAGTATCTGCTACGTTCAGATATAAAGAGCAGGGAGCAAATCTATAATGAGCATTTAATAGGTCAACCCAAGTTATACTGCACTAGATTTTCAGTAACCTAGCGATGTATTGACATGCTTAGATTTACAAAGCCTATGTATGTACACTATAATATATAGAGCAGATATTTTAGCATTTTGTTTCTGTGCAGAACGTAGAAATTATACCTCTTATAGGTGTTAACTGTTAGGGCTCACCTAAGTTAGAAGGTATTATTGTTTCCATTGAAATGTCCTCTAACAAGTTGTTTGTTTGGATTTCTCATTGCTTATACACAAGTTATCTCTTAGAACAAAGTATATAACTAATTGCAACCGCATCTATAGAAAGGCATATTTAGCAATTGCAACACCATCTTAAACAGATAAAACCACGCTGCCACATAGAAATATGCAATAGGACAAACACGTGGTAAAACAAGGACACCCATTTATTTTACACACAGCCAACATCAGGAAGATACCAATACAAATAATAAAGGATGGCCACTACTAATATATGGTTTGCCTCCTTTGGCGTTGTCTGCGGCAGGGTCAGCGGCAGGGGAGCTTGATACACATTCTATAGATCTAACACCATCAAATAAAGGATAAAACATGTGATGGAACTACCATAAGATAGGATGCCTGAAAGTTTCCAACCCTCTAAATAAATTTCAAACACTCAAAAAAAGTCACAAACAAACCTTACCTCTTACTTATCGAACTAACTAATCATATAAACCAACCATACACAATCTATGAGGAACAAACATAAATAAATTACAATAAGCAATCCAGTTCAAGGGGATACAAAACGAGGACTATAACATACTGAGTACATATTACATTGTTGAATATGATGCAAATATTTGAGATGTACCATATATTTTTTAATAATACTGTACTATCCTTGACAAAAAAAAATGATTGTTTTCAATTTAAAATAGCTTTTCCTTGGGGGGAACTTCCGGGCAGTGGCCATGACAGGTCGTTTTATTGTATGATGTTCCAGCCTACAAGATTTGTCTTTCTAAAACTTGCTTTTCTAAACTTTTTTTCTGGCACTTAAAGTGATAGATTTCAAGCTAACTAAGGGTTCGCTATCAGGCAACTTCAATATTTTCCAGATGGCTGTCAACATCGATATAATGGAGCTTCACCGGTAGAGCCCTCTCGAGGTCCTGCAGTATCGAAGCACCAAATGTGTGCTGCTTGCTATTTAAATTTTGTAACTAGGCTATTTCCATAAATAGTGACAGAGGACATCTAGTCTATATTGAGTCTTTGGCTCCCACACCTACCCCAACATGGAAAGATGTGCGCTATTTTTCAGGACTTTATGGAGGAATTTGAACGGAAGTTCACTGAGAGGATTGATAAGCTCATTATTGCTGTACAGTCGGGAAGCAGTTTGATTTCCAATGCAACACATAGGGGCCTATTTATTAATGTGCAAGTGGACATGATAGAATGTAACGTATCATGTCTGCCTGCTTGTGCAATGCCGCCCCTGCAGATTCACGGCCAATTGGCTGCTAGCAGGGGGTATCAATCATCTCGATCATATAGGGTCGGGCGGATTGATATCCGTGGCCTCAGACCATGCCAAGTTATGGAGCAGCAGTCTTTAGACCGCTGCTTCATAACTGCTGTTTCCTAAAGGCTCACGTGGAAACAGGGGCATCAAGCTCCATTTGGAGCTTGATAATTCGGCCCCAGAGTTCCAGAGGCGAAGGAAGCGGCTATTGATGTGAGTGAGACCCTAGACATAGAGACAAAGCCGATACCCTGTTGTCTCCACAGTCTCTATCTGAGCCTGGATTAGAGGAGGGAGTGAACAGAAGTTGAGAGCTGCAGAAAGATTTGGTCCTGTTCGAATTACCCGTGGAATTACCCGTGGACGTTACCAGTGGGTAATTGTTTTGTTCAGGGACCCCTCAGTGGGAGCGCGACTTCCAGCACTGGGACAAGCATTATGTGTTGCCTAGGGCGATCGTGCCTGGGAGTGGCGCTGATACATTAGGTGCCTTTCTAGAGCTCTGCCAAAAGTGGATTGCCCTCCCTGCACTTGTAATAGAGGACATAGGGGCATATGTATCAAGCTCCGTATGGAGCTTGATGCCCCGTGTTTCTGGCGAGCCTGCAGGCTCGCCAGAAACAGCAGTTATGAAGCAGCGGTCACAAAGACCACTGCTCCATAACCTGTCCGCCTACTCTGAGCAGGCGGACAGACATCGCCGGAAATTAACCCGATCGAGTACGATCGGGTTGATTGACACCCCCCTGCTGGCGGCCTATTGGCCGCGAGTCTGCAGGGGGCGGCGTTGCACCAGCAGCTCTTGTGAGCTGCTGGTGCAATGCTGAATACGGCGAGCGTATTGCTCGCCGTATTCAGCGAGGTCTGGCGGACCTGATCCGCAGTGTCGGATCAGGTCCACCAGCCCTTGATAAATAGGGGCCATAGTATTTTGGTGCAGAGGTGAGGGTTGACTTTACACCTGATATGTGGGACTTGGCAGACACATGTTAGTGTTTGATTAGTCCTTTATTCAGAATGGAAGCTAGCAGTTCCACGTTTTCTGACCAGTGGATATGATGCTTTATTATTCTACCATAATCTTTGCCTCTTAATAATTGTAATGGGATCTTGATTGAGGATATGAATATACTGGCTCTAGGGCACTGACTAGATTTTAGTACTTGGGCCACTATTCATAAACCCTTTCTCTACTTGGACCTTCTCATATAGGTTTATAAGTGCAAGTTCTTACACTAAAGCTAGAAAGTGACTTTTGAGAATGATGGTACTTTATGTATAAGTTCTTAACTATTTATGGGATGTTGATCCCCTATTCTAAACCTTTAGCATACATACTTTACTATTTATATAATGTTGAATGCCTGTTCAAATATTATAAGTAATGTTTTTGGTCTTTTCTAAATAGGTGACTAAGCACACCCATTAGTCTTTACATTTTAACAATAGCTTAGTTATATAATTTATAGTGACTGGTTAATATATGTATAGTTAAAAGATTTATGCTGATGAACATATATGACTTTAATTAATCTCAAGTGGGTCCAAACGCAATAGTTTCCCCTGGGGTCCCCCTTCAACCTAAAAGTAATATCTTTGGGGACCATGCGATGCGCCTATTTGCTACTTGGGAACAACATTATAGTAGTTATTAAATTATATTTCAGGGGGATATATACTTCTATTTACTGCATAAATAATTAAGACTGAGGTGCTGCATTGTCTGTTTACCTTCTCGTACAGACCATCATATTTAGAGACATCTATAATTCCTCACATGTTGTTTTGCTCTGTAATAATGATTTTTTTTTAGTGGTCAGAGCAATGCATTTAGTGACATTTTCTTTTCTATGTTGAGTATTGTACTTTGTGATACTTATATTACTCTTCTATGCAGAACAATGTATTTTGCATTGCTTAATTACTCTGTTGTAGGATGAGGATGACAATTCTAATGCACTAATTGTCTGTACCTGTTTGCTGAACACCTCAATCAATAAAAACTTGGGGGGGGGATTATTTTCCTAGAATCCTTAAAAAAAAAAAAAAAAAAAAAAAAAGGGGAAGAAAATGAAAGGGACATAGAACACATTTTTTTTTCTTTCATGTTTCAAAGAGAGCATACAATTTTTAACAACTTTTTAATTTACTTCTATTACCCACTTTGCTTTGTTGCCTTGGTATTCTCAGGAGCAGGAATGCCCTACTGGGAGCTAGTTGCTGATTGGTGGCACATATATCCCTTTTGTCATTGGCTTACCCAATGTTTTCAGCTAGCTCCTAGGAATGAATTGCATTGCTTTTCCTTCAACAAAGGATGCCAAGAGACTGAAGCAAATTTGATAATAGACACAAATTGGAAAGTTGTTTAAAATTGCATGTTCTCTCTGAATCATGAATTAATAAAATTGGGTTTCATGTCCCTTTAATGAGGGTTGGGTAGGTGTTAGGGGTTTTTGCACTGCAGGGAGGGGATTGTGTAGGATTCTATCAGCCAAACGGAATTAAGGTAGGAAAAATCTGATTGGCTGATTCAATCAGCCAATCAGATTGACCTCGCATTCTATTGGCTGATCGGAACAGAAAATAGAATGCAAGGTCAATCCGATTGGCTGATTGAATCAGCCAATCAGATTTTTCCTACCTTAATTCTGATTGGCTGATAGAATCCTATCAGCCAATCAGAATTCGAGGGAGGCCATCTTGGATGACGTCATTTAAAGGAAGCGTCATTCGTCGTTCAGTCGTCGGCCAGGATGGATGTTCCGCGTCGGAGGTCTTCAGGATGCTGTCGCTCCGCTCCAGATGGATGAAGATAGAAGATGAACACTTCAATCGGATGGAAGACCTCTTCTGGCCCACTTGGATGAAGACTTCATGCGGATGGAGGACCTCTTCTGGCCCACTTGGATGAAGAATTCGGCTCGGCTGAGTGAAGATCTTCAGGGGGTTAGTGTTAGGTTTTTTTAAGGGAGGTTTGGGTGGGTTTTAGAGTAGGGGTGTGTGGGTGGTGGATTGAAATGTTGGGGGGGGATTGTATTTCTTTTTTACAGGTAAAAGAGCTGATTACTTTGGGGCAATGCCCCGCAAAAAGCCCTTTTAAGGGCTGGTAAAAGAGCTGATTACTTTGTAATTTAGGATAGGGTAGGGCATTTTATTATTTTGGGGGGCTTTTTATTTTATTAGGGGGCTTAGATTAGGTGTAATTAGTTTAAACTTCTTGTAATGTTTTTTTATTTTCTGTAATTTAGTGGGGGGGGGGTTGTATTGTAGTTTAGTTTATTTAATTGTATTTTAGTTTAGCTAATTGTAGGTAATTTATTTAATTAATTTATTGATAGTGTAGTGTTAGGTGTATTTGTAACTTAGGTTAGGATTTATTTTACAGGTAATTTTGTAATTATTTTAAATAGGTAGCTATTAAATAGTTATTAACTATTTAATAGCTATTGTACCTAGTTAAAATAAATACAAAGTTGCCTGTAAAATAAATATAAATCCTAAAATAGCTACAATGTAACTATTAGTTATATTGTAGCTATATTAGTGTTTATTTTATAGGTAAGTATTTAGTTTTAAATAGGAATAGTTTATTTAATGATAGTAAATTTATTTTGTTTTATTTAAATTATATTTAACTTAGGGGGGTGTTAGGGTTAGGGTTAGACTTTGGTTTAGGGGTTAATAACTTTATTATAGTAGCTGCGACATTGGGGTCGGCAGATTAGGGGTTAATAAGTGTAGGTAGGTGGCGGCGATGTTGGGGGGGCAGATTAGGGGGTAATAAATATAATATAGGTGTCGGCGATATTAGGGGCAGCAGATTAGGGGTTCATAGGGATAATGTAGGTGGCGGCGAGGTCCGGTCGGAAGATTAGGGGTTAAAAAATTTTATTATAGGGTTTGCGATGTGGGGGGGCCTCGGTTTAGGGGTTCATAGGTAGTTTATGGGTGTTAGTGTACTTTATAGCACAGTAGTTACGAGCTTTATGTTCCGGCGTTAGCCCATAAAGCTCTTAAATACTGCCTTTTTTTTTTGCGGTTGGAGTCTTGCCGGTAGAGGGTCTACCGCTCACTTCTTCCAAGACTCGTAATACCAGCGTTAGGCAAATCCCATAGAAAAGATAGGATACGCAATTGACGTAAGGGGATTTGCGGTAGCCTCGAGTCGCGGAAAGAAAGTGAGCGGTAGACCCTTTCCTGCCTGACTCGTAATACCAGCGTTAGATAAACAGCAGCGTTAGGACCCCTTAACGCTGCTTTTTAACCCTAACGCAGAACTCGTAATCTAGGCGTAAGTGTTTTTAAAGCTTCCTTTTCTTTAATGCTGAGGTTATTTTTCTTAATGTGATAGGATTCGCAGAGTTTGTCCAAATCATTGAGCACTAAATCTTCAAATATGTTTATAAATTTCCCTTTTGAATGAATAGGGTAGAATATAGACTTTGGTTTGAATAGGCTATGTTCTATTTCCAAATCCACTGTTTGATCCTCTATGTTTTCCAGATCCATTAAATGTGTTAGTGCTTCTCTATCACTTTGAGTGAGTGTAATTTCATTTCCAATTGAGTCGTCGTTGGTTTCATCTACTTCTCCCGTTTTTTTCTTTGTTTTTTGCTGTTCCTTAATGTAGCGTCTTTTCAAAGTCATTTTTCTGATAAATTTATTGGTGTCTATAAATAAGGTGAATGGGTTTTGTTGGAGCATATGAAAGACCTTTTTTTAGGACTTTCTCTTCTATTTTGCTGAGTGGTCTTTTTGAAAGATTAAACAGTTCTGTCTTTTGTTGTTGTTGTTGAGGTGTTTGGAATTCTTCTAGTTGGATATTGTTTTTTACTGCCAATTTATTCTTTTTCTTCTGTTGTGTATATGTATACATATAGACATATAAATATCTCAATGTTAAAGCCCTTTGCCTGCCTTTTTCTTTATAACACTCGATACCTCCTATCTTTGAGCTCTTATAACTTTTGTTTGCAATATGTTTTGTGGATCATTTTTATTTGATAATGTTATTATGAGTGTAACTATTCTTTGTTATGTACTTTTGATGTGTTTTGTGCAACTTTTTTGTTTTGCATAACAGTTAACCAGAGCTCTGAAGTTGCAGTAATCATTATAGCGTAAATCGAGATTGCACTCAAGCTCAACTTGCAATACCTGCGGTAAGCCTGACAAGAGCAAACACCCGCAATAAACCCCTTATCTCTGGCGTGCAAACATTTGTGCTCCACTTGTAATCTGGGCCATAGTCAGGTGCATGATTAAACAATTATAACAAACAGGTGCTAATGATCATGAAATATGTAGGTTGAAACACATTCATTAACTGAAAAAGAAACAGCCGTGTAGGAGAAATAAAACTGGGTGAGGAGCAGCCAAACTCTGATAGCAAGGGGATGATGCTGAAGACAGTTTAATGTCAAAAGTCATACACCATGGCAGGACCGAGCACAGCAACAGGACACAAGGTAGTTATACTGCATCAGCAAGGTCTCTCCCAGTCAGACATTTTAAGACAGGCAGGGGTTACAGATGTGCTGTCCAAGCTCTTCTGAAGAATCACAAAGAAACGGGCAATGTTAAGGACCATATATGCAGTGGTCAGCCAAGGAAGCTTAGGGCTGCAGATTAAAGACACATCATGCTTACTTCCCTTTGCAATCTGAAGTTGTCCAGTGGTGCCAACAGCTCAAAATTGGCAGAAGCCAGTGGTGCAACCATCTACACTCCGCCAATGTCTGGTCAGAAATGGTCTTCATGGAAGACTTGCGGCCAAAATGCCATACCTGCAACATAGAAATAAGGCCAAGTGAATAAACTATGCATGTAAACACAGGAACTGGTGTGCCGCAAAAAGGACAGCAGGTGCTCTTGACAGATTAATCAAAGTTTCAAATATTTGTCTGTATCAGAAGCAGTTTGTTCACTGAAGGGCTGGAGAGCGATACAAGAATGAGTGTCTGCAGACAATAGTGAAGCATGGTGGTGGTTTCTTGCAAGTTTGGAGCTGTATTTCTGCAAATGGAGTTTTGGATTTGGTCATAGTTAATTGTCTCCTCAATGCTGAGAAGTACAGTCAGATATTTATATATTATGCAAAAACCATAAGGGAGGCATCTGATTGGCCCCAAATTTATTCTGCAACGTGACAACAACCCCAAACCTACAGCTAAATTAATTTAGAACTATCTTCAGCATAAAGAAGAACAGGGACGCCTGGAAATTATGGTATGGCCCCCACAGAGCCCTGATCTCAACATCATCAAGTCTGTCTGGGATTACATTTAGAGAAAGAAGCAACTGAGGCTTCCTAAATCCAAAGAACTGTGGTTAGTTCTCCAAAATGTTTGCAACAACCAAACTGCTGAAAAACCTTTAAGAAACTGTGTGCAAGTTGACCAAGAAGAATTGATGCTGATTTGAAGGCAAAGGATGGTCACACCAAATATTGATTTGATTTAGATTTTTCGTCTGTTCACTCACTTTGTAATGCTACAGTATTTACTTTCCAGCTAGATAGCCATATATCTAAACCTATTGTTCAATTAAGGATATTAGCAATTCTACTTTTAGAGTAATTATATGAACGGATATCTAGAGATCCTTTCACAGCAAAAGATACAGGAGCATTTATAAGCAAAAACATAATTTATGTAAGAACTTACCTGATAAATTCATTTCTTTCATATTAGCAAGAGTCCATGAGCTAGTGACGTATGGGATATACATTCCTACCAGGAGGGGCAAAGTTTCCCAAACCTCAAAATGCCTATAAATACACCCCTCACCACACCCACAATTCAGTTTAACGAATAGCCAAGAAGTGGGGTGATAAAAAAGTGCGAAAGCATATAAAATAAGGAATTGGAATAATTGTGCTTTATACAAAAAAATCATAACCACCACAAAAAAGGGCGGGCCTCATGGACTCTTGCTAATATGAAAGAAATGAATTTATCAGGTAAGTTCTTACATAAATTATGTTTTCTTTCATGTAATTAGCAAGAGTCCATGAGCTAGTGACGTATGGGATAATGATTACCCAAGATGTGGATCTTTCCACACAAGAGTCACTAGAGAGGGAGGGATAAAATAAAGACAGCCAATTCCTGCTGAAAATAATCCACACCCAAAATAAAGTTTAATGAAAAACATAAGCAGAAGATTCAAACTGAAACCGCTGCCTGAAGTACTTTTCTACCAAAAACTGCTTCAGAAGAAGAAAATACATCAAAATGGTAGAATTTAGTAAAAGTATGCAAAGAGGACCAAGTTGCTGCTTTGCAAATCTGATCAACCGAAGCTTCATTCCTAAACGCCCAGGAAGTAGAAACTGACCTAGTAGAATGAGCTGTAATCCTTTGAGGCGGAGTTTTACCCGACTCAACATAGGCAAGATGAATTAAAGATTTCAACCAAGATGCCAAAGAAATGGCAGAAGCTTTCTGGCCTTTTCTAGAACCGGAAAAGATGACAAATAGACTAGAAGTCTTTCGGAAAGATTTAGTAGCTTCAACATAATATTTCAAAGCTCTAACAACATCCAAAGAATGCAACGATTTCTCCTTAGAATTCTTAGGATTAGGACATAATGAAGGAACCACAATTTCTCTACTAATGTTGTTGGAATTCACAACTTTAGGTAAAAATTCAAAAGAAGTTCGCAACACCGCCTTATCCTGATGAAAAATCAGAAAAGGAGACTCACAAGAAAGAGCAGATAATTCAGAAACTCTTCTGGCAGAAGAGATGGCCAAAAGGAACAAAACTTTCCAAGAAAGTAATTTAATGTCCAATGAATGCATAGGTTAAAATGGAGGAGCTTGAAGAGCCCCCAGAACCAAATTCAAACTCCAAGGAGGAGAAATTGACTTAATGACAGGTTTTATACGAACCAAAGCTTGTACAAAACAATGAATATCAGGAAGAATAGCAATCTTTCTGTGAAAAAGAACAGAAAGAGCAGAGATTTGTCCTTTCAAGGAACTTGCGGACAAACCCTTATCTAAACCATCCTGAAGAAACTGTAATATTCTCGGTATTCTAAAGAATGCCAAGAAAAATGATGAGAAAGACACCAAGAAATATAAGTCTTCCAGACTCTATAATATATCTCTCTAGATACAGATTTACGAGCCTGTAACATAGTATTAATCACAGAGTCAGAGAAACCTCTTTGACCAAGAATCAAGCGTTCAATCTCCATACCTTTAAATTTAAGTATTTGAGATCCTGATGGAAAAAAGGACCTTGAGACAGAAGGTCTGGTCTTAACGGAAGAGTCCACGGTTGGCAAGAGGCCATCCGGACAAGATCCGCATACCAAAACCTGTGAGGCCATGCCGGAGCTACCAGCAGAACAAACGAGCATTCCTTCAGAATCTTGGAGATTACTCTTGGAAGAAGAACTAGAGGCGGAAAGATATAGGCAGGATAATACTTCCAAGGAAGTGATAATGCATCCACTGCCTCCGCCTGAGGATCCCGGGATCTGGACAGATACCTGGGAAGTCTCTTGTTTAGATGAGACGCCATCAGATCTATTTCTGGAAGTTCCCACATTTGAACAATTTGAAGAAATACCTCTGGGTGAAGAGACCATTCGCCCGTATGCAACGTTTGGCGACTGAGATAATCCGCTTCCCAATTGTCTATACCTGGGATATGAACCGCAGAGATTAGACAGGAGCTGGATTCCGCCCAAACCAAAATTCGAGATACTTCTTTCATAGCCAGAGGACTGTGAGTCCCTCCTTGATGATTGATGTATGCCACAGTTGTGACATTGTCTGTCTGAAAACAAATGAACGATTCTCTCTTCAGAAGAGGCCAAAACTGAAGAGCTCTGAAAATTGCACGGAGTTCCAAAATATTGATCGGTAATCTCACCTCCTGAGATTCCCAAACTCCTTGTGCCGTCAGAGATCCCCACACAGCTCCCCAACCTGTGAGACTTGCATCTGTTGAAATTACAGTCCAGGTCGGAAGCACAAAAGAAGCCCCCTGAATTAAACTATGGTGATCTGTCCACCACGTTAGAGAGTGTCGAACAATCGGTTTTAAAGATATTAATTGAAATATCTTTGTGTAATCCTTGCACCATTGATTCAGCATACAGAGCTGAAGAGGTCGCATGTGAAAAACGAGCAAAGGGGATCGCGTCCGATGCAGCAGTCATAAGACCTAGAATTTCCATGCATAAGGCTACCGAAGGGAATGACTGTGACTGAAGGTTTCGACAAGCTGCAATCAATTTTAGACGTCTCTTGTCTGTTAAAGACAGAGTCATGGACACTGAATCTATCTGGAAACCCAGAAAGGTTACCCTTGTCTGAGGAATCAAAGAACTTTTTGGTAAATTGATCCTCCAACCATGATCTTGAAGAAACAACACAAGTCGATTCGTATGAGATTCTGCTAAATGTAAAGACTGAGCAAGTACCAAGATATCGTCCAAATAAGGAAATACCACAATACCCTGTTCTCTGATTACAGACAGAAGGGCACCGAGAACCTTTGAAAAAATTCTTGGAGCTGTAGCTAGGCCAAACGGTAGAGCCACAAACTGGTAATGCTTGTCCAGAAAAGAGAATCTCAGGAACTGATAGTGATCTGGATGAATCGGAATATGCAGATATGCATCCTGTAAATCTATTGTGGACATATAATTCCCTTGCTGAACAAAAGGCAAGATAGTCCTTACAGTTACCATCTTGAACGTTGGTATCCTTACATAATGATTCAATATTTTTAGATCCAGAACTGGTCTGAAGGAATTCTCCTTCTTTGGTACAATGAAGAGATTTGAATAAAACCCCATCCCCTGTTCCGGAACTGGAACTGGCATAATTACTCCAGCCAACTCTAGATCTGAAACACAATTCAGAAATGCTTGAGCTTTCACTGGATTTACTGGGACACGGGAAAGAAAAAATCTCTTTGCAGGAGGTCTCATCTTGAAACCAATTCTGTACCCTTCTGAAACAATGTTCTGAATCCAAAGATTGTGAACAGAATTGATCCAAATTTCTTTGAAAAAACGTAACCTGCCCCCTACCAGCTGAGCTGGAATGAGGGCCGCACCTTCATGTGGACTTAGAAGCAGGCTTTGCCTTTCTAGCAGGCTTGGATTTATTCCAGACTGGAGATGGTTTCCAAACTGAAACTGCTCCTGAGGACGAAGGATCAGGCTTTTGTTCTTTGTTGAAACGAAAGGAACGAAAACGATTATTAGCCCTGTTTTTACCTTTAGATTTTTTATCCTGTGGTAAAAAAGTTCCTTTCCCACCAGTAACAGTTGAGATAATAGAATCCAACTGAGAACCAAATAATTTGTTACCCTGGAAAGAAATGGAAAGTAGAGTTGATTTAGAAGCCATATCAGCATTCCAAGTCTTAAGCCATAAAGCTCTTCTAGCTAAAATAGCTAGAGACATAAACCTGACATCAACTCTAATAATATCAAAAATGGCATCACAAATAAAATTATTAGCATGCTGAAGAAGAATAATAATATCATGAGAATCATGATTTGCTACTTGTTGCGCTAAAGTTTCCAACCAAAAAGTTGAAGCTGCAGCAACATCAGCTAATGATATAGCAGGCCTAAGAAGATTACCTGAACACAGATAAGCTTTTCTTAGAAAGGATTCAATTTTCCTATCTAAAGGATCTTTAAACGAAGTACCATCTGACGTAGGAATGGTAGTACGTTTAGCAAGGGTAGAAATAGCCCCATCAACTTTAGGGATTTTGTCCCAAAATTCTAACCTGTCAGACGGTACAGGATATAATTGCTTAAAACGTTTAGAAGGAGTAAATGAATTACCCAATTTATCCCATTCTTTGGAAATTACTGCAGAAATAGCATTAGGAACAGGAAAAACTTCTGGAATAACCACAGGAGATTTAAATACCTTATCTAAACGTTTAGAATTAGTATCAAGAGGACCAGAATCCTCTATTTCTAAAGCAATTAATACTTCTTTAAGTAAAGAACGAATAAATTCCATTTTAAATAAATATGAGGATTTATCAGCATCAATCTCTGAAACAGAATCCTCTGAACCAGAAGAGTCATCAGAATCAGAATGATGATGTTCATTTAAAAATTCATCTGTAGGGAGAGAAGTTTTAAAAGATTTTTTACGTTTACTAGAAGGAGAAATAACAGACATAGCCTTCTTGATGGATTCAGAAACAAAATCTCTTATGTTATCAGGAACATTCTGCACCTTAGATGTTGAAGGAACTGCAACAGACAATGGTACATTACTAAAGGAAATATCTGCATTAACAAGTTTGTCATGACAATTAATACAAACAACAGCCGGAGGAATAGCTACCAAAAGTTTACAGCAGATACA
The DNA here is from genome assembly GCF_027579735.1 of Bombina bombina. Lineage (NCBI taxonomy): Eukaryota > Metazoa > Chordata > Amphibia > Anura > Bombinatoridae > Bombina > Bombina bombina. The sequence continues at coordinate 834,734,451 of NC_069500.1, forward strand.
CTTAGCTTTGGTAGATCCAGCACTAGACAGCGATTTTCCTGTAGTATCTTCTGACTCAGATGCAACGTGAGACATCTTGCAATATGTAAGAGAAAAAACAACATATAAAGCAAAATAGATCAAATTCCTTATATGACAGTTTCAGGAATGGGAAAAAATGCCAAAGAACAAGCTTCTAGCAACCAGAAGCAATGAAAAATGAGACTTAAATAATGTGGAGACAAAAGCGACGCCCATATTTTTTAGCGCCAAATCCACATTATTTGGCGCCTAAATGCTTTTGGCGCCAAAATGACGCCACATCCGGAACGCCGACATTTTTGGCGCAAAATAACGTCAAAAAATGACGCAACTTCCGGCGACACGTATGACGCCGGAAACGGAAAATAATTTTTACGCCAAAAAAGTCCGCGCCAAGAATGACGCAATAAAATGAAGCATTTTCAGCCCCCGCGAGCCTAACAGCCCACAGGGAAAAAAGAGTCAAATTTTTGAAGGTAAGAAAAAATGAATAATTCAAATGCATAATCCCAAATATGAAACTGACTGTCTGAAAAATAAGGAAAGTTGAACATTCTGAGTCAAGGCAAATAAATGTTTGAATACATATATTTAGAACTTTATAAACAAAGTGCCCAACCATAGCTTAGAGTGTCACAGAAAATAAGATTTACTTACCCCAGGACACTCATCTACATGTTTGTAGAAAGCCAAACCAGTACTGAAACGAGAATCAGTAGAGGTAATGGTATATATGAGAGTATATCGTCGATCTGAAAAGGGAGGTAAGAGATGAATCTCTACGACCGATAACAGAGAACCTATGAAATAGACCCCGTAGAAGGAGATCACTGCATTCAAATAGGCAATACTCTCCTCACATCCCTCTGACATTCACTGCACGCTGAGAGGAAAACCGGGCTCCAACTTGCTGCGGAGCGCATATCAACGTAGAATCTAGCACAAACTTACTTCACCACCTCCATCGGAGGCAAAGTTTGTAAAACTGAATTGTGGGTGTGGTGAGGGTTGTATTTATAGGCATTTTGAGGTTTGGGAAACTTTGCCCCTCCTGGTAGGAATGTATATCCCATACGTCACTAGCTCATGGACTCTTGCTAATTACATGAAAGAAAGGGAAATCACTGGGAAGTTAAACATATTGAAAACAACCTAGGTCAAAGACTTATATATACAATTATAGTATACTGTGATATGACCAACATTAGTTAAAGAGCCCGGTGAACAGATAGACAGATTACATGAATTCCATTAAATTAAATTAAAAAGATAATTGAACAAGAATGCTTGAGGGGATTGGCAGGTAGAAATAAATCTAATGATAGTAGTATTAGTGATGATAGCTAGTGGCAGATATTAAACTTGTACTAGCATCTAGGATAGTTAATCAAATCATATTTTGAGTTTAATCCGGGTGGTACTCTAGCTCTTAATTTAAATATCCAGTACATTTCTTTTCTTCCTAGCATCCTTATCCTGTCCCCTCCCCTATTTGACATAGTTATTTTTTCAACTGTACATTACGAAAATGTGTCAATATTTCTATTATGTCTTTGTGCAAAATATTGGACCACGGTAGATTTTGCCTTCCCTAAATTGATGGTAGAGAGATGCTCCCTAATACGAGAGTTGACATCTCTTGTAGTAAGTCCTACTTTTTGAAAAAAACATGATTTACATTTAATCAGATATATTACATAGTTGCAGGTACAATTTAAGCATCTCTTGATAGGAAACACTTCTTTGGTCACTGCAGACCTAAAAGAATCCCCCATTTGTACAAATTCACATGGTCTGCACCTTGAATGATCACACAGAACATTCCTTTATGTTGCAGCCATGAGGAGTGAGTCTCTTTGGTTTAGGCAATTGAGAGGGGGCTATATAGTTGGCAATTGTTTAGCCTTTCTAAATGAACATCTCATTCCCTTCTCAACTGTAGGAACCAAAAGCTCATTTGCAGCCAAAATAGCAAAATGTTTGCAAACTATACTGCACACTTGGTCATACTGTGCACTGTAACTTGTTACAAATGTCACTCCTTCAAAAGATTTTTTGTCATCCAACCTCTTATCTTGTAGTAATCTCTGTCTATCTACACGTTCTACTTCATTCTTAGCTCTGGAGATAACTGACCCTCTATAACCCCTTTCTTGTAATCTTAATTTGTGGGCCTTTTTTTCTAAATGACTTGTTTCTGAACAGTTTCTTTTAATGCGAACAAATTGCCCTTTTGCAACTGCGCAGGGCAAATGTTTCTGATGGCAGCTGTTAGCTCTTAGCAATGTATTTCCAGAGATGTGTTTGTGATACACTCCTCTTACTATTTTACCACTTGACAGTCCCTTCAAGGAGAAATCGAAGAAATTAATGCATTGATTACCATACTCAGAAGTGAATCTCAAACCCAACTCGTTGTTAATCCATTCCACAAATTGCTGTGCCAATTCAGAATCCCATTGCCATATAAGTAGATTGTCTATGTAACGCTTGTACACCTGGATGTTTTTTTTAATTTGAGGTTCAGATTTATCTCCAGGGATGTGGGACGGCTATGGGGGCGAAGTTTGCCCCCTCTTACGCCAACCCTTTTCATGGGTTGGTGGGAGCTTTCCTACATCCCTGGAGACTCTAACCGTTTAGGTCTAACATCCAGCGTTACATAGACGATCTTATACTATGTTTATGCGCTCTTCTATTTCAGCGATGGACTTAACCTTTGGTACAGAGGCCAGCCGTTAGCCACATATGTGGATATGTGGGGATTATAATTGCTCATGTTTGAAGTATCTTATGTAACTTTGTTTTATGAAATTATATTTAAAACCAACAAAAAAGAAAAAAGTATAGAGACCAGCTCAGGCTTTCACAGTCAGTGTTGGGTGTTTCCGTTAACCCATCAGTTTCTGTGGGCTGCCAACACTGACTGCATACTTCTGTTACCCAGCTCCTTATGCCGGGAAGTGACTAAGCATCGGCAGTTCTCACTGGTGGTATCTTCTAGCCGCACCACGTCATACCAGGTCTAAGCATTTGTGCGACCACCTTATTGACAGTGCTGATTAGATCACTAGATGCAGGTTGTGGGGTGCATGCCACTAGTATACTTGTGAGCAGCTCTGATAACACACTCCTGTTCCTGCAACCACTGTCTAAAAAGAGGGTTCTTGTGTCTAGGGTCTGAGCATTGGTCCACAAGTGCAGCCGAAGCTAAAAGGGTCGGAAGAGGGTTGGCAGGCACATTCCTCTGTTCATGCCAATAGTAATGATACTATACAGTTACACAGGGGTCAAGTTGAGCGGGAACGCATGGGAACTGAGTTCCTGCACTATTTTTGCCAGTGGAAAAGGTCCCCCTAGAAAGAGAACAGAAATGCTTCAGTTGACACTGCTGCTGTTGGTGGGAGCATAGTCTGGTTAGAGAGATAGTGAGATCCTCTAGTAATGGCCAATAACACTTCCTACAATACACTAAATGCAAGCCTGTCAGCTGTCCTGCTGTATGATCAACCCGCACTGTGTGGAACACATGGTGCTTACATTCCTGTGTGGCTTGCTCTGGGGTTATTTAGCTCCCCTCAGCAGAAATAGTACTATTGAGTGGGTGAGACTCTGTGACAGAGGTGGAGTCTGATTTAATTTGCTTTCATTAATAAAGTTGTATAGATTGTATGCATTTAAATACAGTGTGTGTGTGTGTGTGTATAAAAAAATAAAAATTGTTAGAGGAATGGAAGTCTTGGTGTGTTCCCACACTTTTTTTGTAGGACTTGACCCCTGCAGTTACACTTGGGAAACTCTGGCAAGACAGTGGGCCCCTCTTACCTGCACCCCCCCCCCCCCCCTACATACACACACACATTGCAGGGTCTGTGAGGCAAGGATTGCTGCCACTGCTGCAGCTGTTATAACAAGTAATAGTAAACACATTAAGGGTAAACTAATTTTACAGTACACTGTCCCTTTAAGTATACAATCTCACTTTTCTTCACCCACAGTTTAAGCTACTTTAACTATAAGGTTAGCAATGTCTTGAGGCTGATGAACAAGAACAGGGTAAGGTGGATGACCACTCTGCAGCATTCTTTTAATTCCTTTCCTTAAAGACAGTTTACTGGAAAGAGGCCCTGGTACTTATTATTTGAAGCTGTATTTCTGATTTGTAAGACTGATTCTTGCATGTATCATTTCTGTTGTTGCAGACACGCAAGGGGAGTTAAATATGTTACTTGTTATAAATTTATGTTTTGATTTGTTTTGGTTCCATTTATACAACATATACTCTAAGTTTATGTATTTAGACATATGGTGCATCAGCCTTAGATGAGAAAGGTATGTACAATTGTGTGGGCACCATGTTGTTAAAACATTGCTGGTTCAGGAGTAAGCTAAACCAATTATCAGCAGCAGGAGTAGTACAGTTTTGCTGGAGCTCACCTTGACTCTGCTAAGTAAATGCTCCCTCTGACTAAGCTTACATACTGTATATGATTTACCATTGTTAGCTACTCTAGAGTATTTCTCAATTCCAGTTCTCAGAGCACCCTAACAAGACTGAGGTTCAGGATATTTGAACCAGAGCACAGGTGAAATAATCACTAATCGGTAACCACGGTTATTAACCTGCTCTAAACAAAATAATCCTGAATATCTGACCAGTTAGTGTGCCCCGAGGACTTAAATTAAGAAACAATGTTCTAGATAGGCATAGGGTGGTTACTAAGTATTGAGTACATTAAGGTATTTCCCTAAGGTGTTTTCAGGGGTTTCTGCTGCAATCAGCAGTGATGTGAATAAAATTTGATGTTGTAATCGCCGTTTGTTTTGTACCCGTTACATTGTTTTTATGTTTATTATATTGTAATTTTCCACAGGGTTCATTTACAGACTCTTAGTTTAATGGAGACTGCTTTTGGGTAGGACCTGCTCTGATAGCTCATGATGCAAAATAGCCATTAACACACATATTTGTACTGTGCAGCTATAGTAATGAGGAGCTACATTAGAACTTGGGATATGATTAAATAAATTGACTCAAAATTGCCATGTCTTTTTGAATGGGTAATAATTTTTAAACTGATTAAGTAGTATTTAAAGGGCAACAAGAAAACAAAAGCCACAACAGGGCAACAGTGATGCAATAAAACGGCACTTTATTGAAAAATCTTAAAACATGCACCAGGAGGAGGCAAAATCTTATGCGTTTCGTGCCACAATAGGGCGCTTAGTCATAGATAAAATGATAGTATTAAACATCACAATTTAAAGGGGTATTCATCCAATCACTCTGTGACATGTATAGCAATACATATGATGTCATATTAAAGACACATTAACTTATAATCAGCATCACATATTAAGGCACTTAAGAGATTTTATAAATGAAGGAATACTCCCAAATCATGAAGATTAAAAACAAACATGCTTAAAGACACATACAATGGTCTATATTTTCTTTTCTTTTTGTTCACAATTGTGTGCTCATATACGGCTAGATTACGAGTTGTGCGTTAGGGTAAAAAAGCAGCGTTAAGAGGTCCTAATGCTGCTTTTTTTATGCCCGCTGGTATTACGAGTCTTGAAGGTTTAGGTGTACCGCACACTTCTTTGGCCTTACCGCAAAACGACTTATGTAAACTGTAACGGTACCAACCGGATACCAAGGGTTAACACCAGGGAACAATGTCCTGCATAGGGAATCAGCAGTTCACAACCCAGCCAGTTTTCAGGTTTTAAACAGAATAACACTTTATTTGAAGGCAGCATACAGATTTATACAGGTTTTTGACCCCCCCCCCCCCAGATGGGGGTTGAAAGAATGTTGTACATTAGATAAAAGGGAGAAGCGCCCTTGACATGATACAATAGGATTATATTACTTAAACACTTCAACCACAGGACACTCTTGACTCTCCTTATCACTTAGGCGTTTCTCTCTGGGGGTGATCAAACACTAGAATGCTAAGCATTAATTAGATTGTAGCTGGAGCCAGCCACTTGTGGTTAGAAAATAAAGTTAACACTTTCAGTCCTGACCGAAGGGTCTGTCACAGACAACCTTTCTTACGTTATAGTCCAGAAGTGGCTAGGTTTGCCACAATGCTCCCCCAGAACCAAGCCGGCATACACAGTCTGATCCCAACGGATCGGCTTGGGGATGTCCGGGGCAACAACTTTCGGCTCAAGTAAGCTACGGGGTGTTCTCCGCCATCTGCTCCAACTTGGCTCAGTACTGCCCCCACCCCAAACATGGAAGCGTCTCTTCCCGGAGGGACTGGGCTTGGGTAGTCACAGGGTTAACATTAGCGGGATCCATGGGAGCATAGGCAGAAACAAGGGGGGCCAAGTCATTTCCAAGGAGAACATCAGCAGGTAAGTCCTTCTTGACCCCCACATTCACAAGTCTAGCGCCCACTCCCCAATCCAAATGTACCCTGGCAACAGGTAGGCGGAACACAGTGCCCCCTGCTACCCTCACAGCCACAGTGTCTCCAGTGTGCTGTTTCTCAGGCACCAAGTTCTCTTGAAGCAAGGTCATGGTAGCACCAGTATCCCGTAGACAACTGACCTCCTTCCCATTCACTTTAACCCGTTGCCGGTTATTCCGGTGGGCAGCTTGCACGGGGTCTGCTTCATGTAGGCTGCCCCAGCATTCTGGCGCCTCTACGTAGCGGGCCACAGGCTGAGGATTATGTGGGATTCCGCCAGCGGGTCTTCTCCAGGACTGTGCTTGATTCGCTGCATTTAGGGGACACTCTGGTCTTTTGTGCCCTAGTTGCTTACATCCAAAGCACCGAATAGGTTGTGAGTAGCCCCGCGAATTGAACCGGGCTCTCTGAGGGTAGTTCGTGGCCGGAGGCCGTGTGGTATAGCGGTGCGCCGGGGGTTGGTAACTGGCAGCTGCTGGGGTGACTGGGGGTCTGTACTCCACTCTAGCAGTGGGCAATCGGTATACTGCTCCCCCTGCCCCTCGTACTGCCACGGATCCGCCAGTGGGTGCTGTATCCGGCACCAAATGGGGAGCTATCAGGGTTAAAGTAGCTCCCGAATCCCGAAGTCCCTGGACCGACATCACCTCATGCAGAATTCCCAGGGGTTCCTCGGCTTGGGTGCTCAACACCTCATGAGCGGCTGGCTCCGTTTGGTAATGGTGAGCAGCCGCCCTTGGGGCCAGGTTCTGTCTGACCTGGTTCCAAGCTTGTCTGCTCCGATTTTGGGTGCACTCACGTGCCATATGTCCCCACTGCTTGCAGGTGTGGCATTGTATATTAGCCCGTCCGTTGTTAGGCTGTAGTCCATGGTGCCTCCTGGCATCAAAATGCTGGTCTGCTAATCTGGCTGCTTCGGTTAAGGTGAGGGGTTTTCGATCTCTCACCCATTCTTGGGCTTCTGGGGACAAGCCGTTAAAGAATTGCTCCAACAGCATCAGTTGTCGCAATTCTTCCATGGTGGTAGCTTGGCTGGCCTGTATCCACCCCTGAGATGCTTGATCAAGCTTGTGGGCTCACTCTGCATGGGAATCTCTTTCTGGCTTGCGCAGGCCTCTAAACTTGCGCCGGTATGCCTCTGAGGTAATGGCATATCTTTCCAAGATCGCTCTCTTCACTTTAGCGTAATCCTTGCTGTCCTCCCTGGGTACAGCGCGATACGCTTCCGCTGCCCTACCGGCTAGCTTGCCTGCTAGCACCGGCACCCATACGGACTGCTCCAAATCATGTAACTCGCACAGTCTCTCAAAATCCTGTAAATACCCATCAATCTCATCCTTCTCCTCACAAAACATTTTAAATGCATGGTATGGGATTTTGGGTCTTACTGGGTTGCTGAGTGCGTCCAAAATGGATTCTGCTCGGGAGGATGCATTCCGCGGACTGTGTGCCATCACGTACTCCTGCACATCTGCCATTACCACGGATAGCATATCCCGTGGTACAGGTTGGGGTAAAAATTCCAGCCTGGTCCTCATTTCCCTCTGGTATAGGGTCTCCTCCATGGCTGCTGGAGGCGTAGCGCTGCGAGCTCTGTCTCCCTCCATCAGCTCAGCAATTAATATAGCCTTGGGTTTGCTGCTGCCTATCTTTCCCCTGGCTTCTAGCAGTTCCTTTTACGTTTGTCTCTTTAGCTTAGAATAATCCATCTCCATTCACTTCGGTCTCTGGTACTCCTTCCATCTTAGTCAGTATTGTAGTAATCCCCCTCTTCCTGAGGTTACTGGCTTGTGTAGTTGCTCTTCTGGGCGATAAGGTTCATTCCGTCGCTTGCCACCAATTGTAACGGTACCAACCGGATACCAAGGGTTAACACCAGGGAACAATGTCCTGCATAGGGAATCAGCAGTTCACAACCCAGCCAGTTTTCAGGTTTTAAACAGAATAACACTTTATTTGAAGGCAGCATACAGATTTATACAGGTTTTTGACCCCCCCCCCCCAGATGGGGGTTGAAAGAATGTTGTACATTAGATAAAAGGGAGAAGCGCCCTTGACATGATACAATAGGATTATATTACTTAAACACTTCAACCACAGGACACTCTTGACTCTCCTTATCACTTAGGCGTTTCTCTCTGGGGGTGATCAAACACTAGAATGCTAAGCATTAATTAGATTGTAGCTGGAGCCAGCCACTTGTGGTTAGAAAATAAAGTTAACACTTTCAGTCCTGACCGAAGGGTCTGTCACAGACAACCTTTCTTACGTTATAGTCCAGAAGTGGCTAGGTTTGCCACATAAACTTTGTAAAGTCTTTTTTCTATGGGACTTCCATAGCGCCGGTATTACGAGTCTGTCCTGGGAGGCCAAAAAGTGAGCGGTACAGCCTCTACCTCCAAGAGTCCTAACGCATTTAAAAGTCAGTAGTTTTATGGTACAACGCCGTAACATAAAACTCATAACTAAAGTGCTAAAAAGTACACTAACATCCATAAACTACCTATTAACCCCTAAACCGAGGCCCTCCCACATCGCAAACACTATAATAAAAATTTTAACCCCTAATCTGCCGCTCCGGACACCGCCGCCACCTACATTATATTTATGAACCCCTAATCTGCTGCCCCCAACACCGCCGACACCTACATTATATTTATTAACCCCTAATCTGCCGCCCCAATGTCGCCGCAACCTACCTAAACTTTTTAACCCCTAATCTGCCGCCCCCAACATCGCCGCCACTATAATAAACATATTAACCCCTAAACCGCCACACTCCTGCCTCACAAACATTAGTTAAATATTATTAACCCCTAATCTGCCATTCCTAACATCGCCGCCACCTACCTACATTTATTAACCCCTAATTTGCCGCCCCCAACGTCGCCACCACTATATTAAAGTTATTAACCCCTAAACCTAAGTCTAACCCTAAACCTAACACCCACTAACTTATATATAATTTAAATAAATCTAAATAAATATTACTATCATTAACTAAATTATTCCTATTTAAAACTAAATACTTACCTATAAAATAAACCCTAAGCTAACTACAATATAACTAATAGTTACATTGTAGCTAACTTAGTGTCAGGGTTTTTTCCCTGTTGTTTGCCATGTGCTGCTGGCAGCCATTTTACTCACCTCTCTTCCTGACTATGGTGCATTGTGGGGAATGCTGTTCATTTCCTACACTTCCTTTTATGGCCAGACTGGTCTGCATCATCCATGTGAGACAGGATGCAGTCTCAGAATTGTGATGTCATCACTTATTATTTAAAGGGCCTCTATTCAGTATGCTTTGCCTTTGCATTGTCTCAGACCTGTTTGTGAGAGTTCCTGTGTATTACCTGGCTGCCTGACGTCCTTCCTGGTTCCTGATCCCTGGCTTGTTCCTGACTCTGCTGTTTTCCTTGTTCCTGATTCCGGCCCATCTGACTATTCGCTTTGGCTCCTGACTCGGCTCGCTTGACTACCAGCTCTGGTTTTGACTCCTGGCTTGTTATTTGACTTGTGGACTTTTTATTATTTTTTGCTATGAATAAAGGTGTGATTATTTTTGCACTTCTCGTCTCAGTCTGATTCCTGGCACCCTGACATTACACAAAGGCCATGAATCCTGATGGTGCTAATAATCCACCTTTACCTGCCATCATTTCCAGGATGGATGAACAGGATCACTGCTTGGATCAATTTGCACTAGCCCTGCAAACCATGCTGACTCGCACTGCACATTTGGACCAAAGTGTCCCGCAAGTTATGGCTGCTCCTGTTTCCGCTGCTGCACCTATGCCTACCAGGAGCATGTCCGGTTCTGCACCTCTACCTCAGCGATATGGAGGCGATCCTATTCAGTGCAGAGGGTTTTTGAACCTGGTGGGCATTTACTTTGAGATGTTACCTCAGGCGTTTCCCTCTGACAGAGCTAAGGTGGGATTTCTCATCTCGTTACTCTCTGACACAGCTCTTGCCTGGGCTAATCCCTTCTGGGAGACTAATAAACCTGTGATTTCAAATTACCCTGAATTTGTGGCCTCCTTTCGAAGGGTATTTGATGTTCTGGCTCGCTCCTCCTCTGCTGCTAAACGACTCATGTCCATTCAGCAAGGTACAAGATCTGTTGCTCAGTATGCTATTGAGTTCCGTACGCTTGCCACAGAGGTAGGTTGGAACAATGAAGCCCTTGTTGCCGCCTTCTTTCATGGGCTCTCTGATGCGATTAAAGACGAAGTTGCTGCCAGAGATTTACCAGAGTATCTCGAGGCATTGGTATCTTTTTTGATCCTAATTGACATCAGACTCAGAGAGAGGCCCTCTTTCAAGGAGCGCTTGCGGAAGCCTCCTGTTCCGTTGTCTCCTACGTGTTCGTTCCCACCCATGCCTCCCTCTCCTCCCATGCCTCCTGGTCCTGAGTCACCAGGTACTGCTGAGCCAATGCAGTTGGGATTCACGCGTCTCTCCGTGGCGGAGAGGGCCTTTAGGAGGAGGGAGGGGCTCTGCCTCTATTGTGGGTTACAGGGTCACCTTTTGAAGTCTTGTTCTACATGGCCGGGAAACGCTCACACCTAAGGTCCTGTCGGGGGCAGACCTTGGGTGGTTTATCCTCGTCCCCGGAACCGCTTAAGGAGAAGCCTTTTGTCACGGTTGTCCTTTCCTGGGTGGACTCCTCCATAGTCACTCAGGCTCTTGTTGACTCCGGTGCTGCGGGCTATTTCATTGACAGTGCTTTTGTATCAAAGCACTCCATTCCTGTTTTGCCTCGGTCCGTTCTGCTTGCTATTGAGGCCATTGATGGCAGGCCCCTTCAGCCGGCACTCGTTACTCACGAAACTGCTCCGTTGTCCATGGCTGTTGGGGCTCTCCATTTTGAAACCCTCCAGTTCCAGGTGATAAACTCTCCGCATTTTCCGGTTGCTCTGGGTTATCTCTGGCTCCAAAAGCACAATCCCAGTCTCGACTGGCGCAGGTCCGAAATTTTGTTGTGGTCCCCGCAATGTATTTCCACTTGTCTTCGGAAACCAGTTAAAGTCTTGTGCACTTCTTCGGTATCTCAATTGCCAGAGGAGTACCGAGAGTTCCTAGACGTGTTTGACAAGGTGCGTGCCAGTACGTTGCCTCCTCACCAGTCTTACGATTGTGCCATAGACCTGCAACCCGGAGCCATTCCTCCTCGGGGCCGGGTGTACCCTCTGTCTGTTTCAGAAAATTGTGCTATGGAGGAGTATGTTGCCGATGCTCTGTCGCGGGGAATCATCCACAAATCCTGCTCTCCTGCAGGGGCTGGCTTCTTCTTTGTGAAGAAAAAGGGTGGTGAGTTAAGACCATGTATCGATTATAGGGGTCTTAATTGTCTTACCATTAAGAATGCTTACCCTATTCCACTCATTATGGAACTCTTTGACCGCCTCAAGGGAGCTACGGTCTTTACTAAACATGATTTGAGAGGAGCGTACAATCTCGTTAGGATTAAGGAGGGTCACAAATGGAAAACAGCATTTAACACCAGGAGCGGGCATTATGAGTATCTTGTAATGTCCTTTGGCCTATGTAATGCTCCTGCTGTTTTTCAGGAATTTATTAATGATGTCCTACGAGATATGTTGCAACAGTGTGTTGTGGTGTATTTAGACGACATCCTCATACACTTACCCACACTTGAGGTTCATCATTCTGATGTTACACAGGTTCTACAGAGACTACGTGAGAACGGCCTGTTTTGTAAACTCGAGAAATGTGAGTTCCATCAGACTCAAGTAACCTTCCTAGGTTATGTTATCTCCGTTGCAGGGTTCTCCATGGATCCTGACAAGTTATCTGCAGTTCTGCAGTGGCCTCACCCAGTTGGTCTTCAGTCTATTCAATTTTTTGGGGTTCGCCAATTACTATAGAAAGTTTATTAAAAACTTTTTTTCCTTGGTCAAACCTATCACAGACATGACCCGTAAAGAGAATGAACCACTCCATTGGTCACCTACTGCCATTAAGGCCTTTGATAGTCTTAAGACTGCCTTTGCTGCCGCTCCAGTTCTGGCTCATCCTAACCCTGTCCTGCCTTTCGTTCTTGAGGTCGATGCATCTGAGACTGATGTAGGTGCCCTCTTGTCTCAACGTGCTACGCCTGACGGTTCCTTGCATCCGTGTAGTTTCTTCTCTAAGAAATTGTGTCCAGCAGAGTGCAATTATGAAATTGGCGACAAGGAATTACTGGCCATAATTTTGGCACTCAAGGAATGGAGGCATCTTCTCGGGGGTACTAGCGTGCCAGTGCTCATTCTTACTGACCACAAGAATTTAACTTATCTATCTGAAGCAAAACGTTTGTCGCCCCGACAGGCCAGATGGGCGCTATTTTTGTCTCGGTTTAATTATGTGGTCTCCTACCTGCCTGGTAGTAAGAATGTTAGGGCTGATGCCCTCTCTTGACAATTTTCACCTCTGTCCAAGGATGAGTCTGTACCTACTCCTGTTATACCTCCTGACCATATTTTGGCTACCATACGTACTAATTTGACTTCTCCCTTGGGGGAGGAGATCCTGGCTGCACAAACCAATGCACCTCCTGAGAAACCTAGTGGTAAGTGTTTTGTTCCGGAGAATCTTCAAACTAAACTTTTGTACACTTACCACTATCCTAAAGCCGCAGGTCACCCAGGCAAGAACCAAATTATTTAGTCTGTCACTCGATAATTCTGGTGGCCAGGTCTTCATTCTGATATTGCTGCATATGTTGCCTCCTGCTCAGTTTGTGCACAGAATAAGACTCCTCGACGTCTTCCTGTGGGTCTTCTTCAACCTATTGCCAATGGTGAGCGTCCTTGGACACATCTTTCCATGGACTTCATTGTCGAGCTCCCTGTTTCCAATGGCAATACTGTTATCCTTATGGTGGTTGACCGTTTTTCTAAAATGTCACATTGCATTCCCTTGATGAAGCTGCCTACCGCTCAGGAGCTTGCTTCGATTTTTGCCTGGGAGGTCTTCCGTTTACATTGGTTACTCAAAGAGATAGTGTCGGACCGGGGTAGCCAGTTTGTCTCCAGATTTTGGCATTCCTTTTGTGCTCAAATGCGGATCCAGCTTTCCTTCTCCTCGGCATATCACCCTCAATCCAATGGGGCTGCGGAACGGTCTAATCAAGCTCTGGAACAGTTCCTCCGTTGCTATGTCTCAGATCACCACAATAATTGGTCTGAACTGTTACCTTGAGCAGAGTTTGCTCCTAATAGTGCTATTAATGCTTCCTCCAAGTTATCCCCGTTCATGGTGAATTATGGGTTTCAACCATCCTTGTTGCCCGATTCATTCATGTCTCAGGGTATTCCAGCTTTGGAGGAGCATCTCCGGCAACTCCGTTCCACGTGGGTGCAGATTCAGGATTGCCTTCATTGTTCTATGCAGCGCCAAAAGTTCCAAGCTGATCGTAGGCGTCTGCCCGCACCTTCCTACCAGGTTGGTGAGAGAGTTTGGCTGTCCTCCCGCAACTTGAACCTTCATGTGCCTCCGACGGGTTAATCCTGTGGCCTACGCTCTTGACCTTCCTCCTGCTATGCTCATCTCCAATGTTTTTCATGTCTCCCTCTTGAAACCATTGGTTTGTAATCGGTTTACCACTGTGTTGCCTCGTCCCCATCCTATATTTGTTGACAACCATGAGTAGTATGAGGTCAGCAGTATTATTGACTCTCGTATGTCCAGGGGCCGTGTACAGTATTTGGTTCACTGGAGGGGCTACGGTCCGGAGGAGCGTTCTTGGGTTCCCTCCTCTGATGTTCATGCTCCCGCCCTCCTCCATGCCTTCCATGCCCATTTCCCCAATAAGCCTTTTGTCCTCCCGCGGGGGAGGGGTCGTTGAGGGGAGGGTACTGTCAGGGTTTTTTCCCTGTTGTTTGCCATGTGCTGCTGGCAGCCATTTTACTCACCTCTCTTCCTGACTATGGTGCATTGTGGGGGATGCTGCTCATTTCCTACACTTCCTTTTATGGCCAGACTGGTCTGCATCATCCATGTGAGACAGGATGCATTCTCAGAATTGTGATGTCATCACTTATTATTTAAAGGGCCTCTGTTCAGTATGCTTTGCCTTTGTGTTGTCTCAGACCTGTTTGTGAGAGTTCCTGTGTATTACCTGGCTGCCTGACGTCCTTCCTGGTTCCTGATCCCTGGCTTGTTTCTGACTCTGCTGTTTTCCTTGTTCCTGATTCCGGCCCATCTGACTATTCGCTTTGGCTCCTGACTCGACTCCTCTGACTACCAGCTCTGGTTTTGACTCCTGGCTTGTTATTTGACTTGTGGACTTTTTATTATTTTTTGCTATGAATAAAGGTGTGATTATTTCTGCACTTCTCATCTCAGTCTGATTCCTGACACCCTGACACTTAGGGTTTATTTTTATTTTACAGGCAAGTTTGTATTTATTTTAACTAGGTAGAATAGTTATTAAATAGTTATTAACTATTTAATAACTACCTAGCTAAAATAAAGACAAATTTACCTGTAAGATAAAACCTAACCTAAGTTACACTAACACCTAACACTACACTATAATTAAATAAATTAACTAAATTAAATACAATTACCTAAATTAAATTAAATTAGCTAGAGTACAAAAACAAACACTAAATTACAGAAAATAATAAACAAATTACAGATATTTACACTAATTACACCTAATCTAATAGCCCTATTAAAATAAAAAAGCCCAACCAAAATAAAAAAAAAACCCTAGCCTAAACTAAACTACCAATAGCCCTTAAAAGGGCCTTTTGCGGGGCATTGCCCCAAAGTAATCAGCTCTTTTACCTGTAAAAAAAAATACAAACAACACCCCCAATAGTAAAACCCACCACCCACACAACCAACCCCCCAAATAAAATACTATCTAAAAAAAAACTAAGCTCCCCATTGCCCTGAAAAGGGCATTTGGATGGGCATTGCCCTTAAAAGGGCAGTTAGCTCTTTTGCCACCCAAACCCTAACCTAAAAATAAAACCCACCCAAAACACCCTTAAAAAAACCTAACACTAACCCCCTGAAGATCGTCTTACCAGGAGAAGTCTTCATCCAAGCCGGGCCGAAGTCCTCAATGAAGCCGGGAGAAGTCTTCATCCAAGCCGGGCGAAGTGGTCCTCCAAACGGGCAGAAGTCTTCATCCAGATGGCATCTTCTATCTTCATCCATCCGGCGCGGAGCGTGTCAATGGAATTAAGGTAGAAAAAATCCTATTGGCTGATGCAATCAGCCAATAGGATTGAAGTTCAATCCTATTGGCTGAATCAATCAGCCAATAGGATTGAGCTTGCATTCTATTGGCTGTTCCAATCAGCCAATAGAATGCGAGCTCAATCCTATTGGCTGATTGGATCAGCCAGTAGGATTGAACTTCAATCCTATTGGCTGATTGCATCAGCCAATAGGATTTTTTCTACCTTAATTCCGATTGGCTGATAGAATTCTATCAGCCAATCGGAATCTAAGGGACGCCATCTTGGATGACGTCACTTAAAGGTACCTTCATTCACCTTTAGTCATCGGATGAAGAGGATGCTCTGCATCGGATGTCTTGAAGATGGACCCGCTCCACGCCGGATGGATGAAGATAGAAGATGCCGTCTGGATGAAGACTTCTGCCCGTCTGGAGGACCACTTTGCCCGGCTTGGATGAAGACTTCTCCCGGCTTCGTTGAGGACTTTGGCCCGGCTTGGATGAAGACTTCTCCTGGTAAGTCGATCTTCAGGGGGTTAGTGTTAGATTTTTTTAAGGGTGTTTTGGGTGGGTTTTATTTTTAGGTTAGGGTTTGGGCGGCAAAAAAGCTAACTGCCCTTTTAAGGGCAATGCCCATCCAAATGCCCTTTTCAGGGCAATGGGGAGCTTAGGTTTTTTAGATAGTATTTTATTTGGGGGGTTGGTTGTGTGGGTTGTGGGTTTTACTGTTGGGGGGTTGTTTGTATTTTTTTTTACAGGTAAAAGAGCTGATTACTTTGGGCAATGCCCCGCAAAAGGCCCTTTTAAGGGCTATTGGTAGTTTAGTTTAGGCTAGGGTTTTTTTTATTTTGGGGGGGCTTTTTTATTTTAATAGGGCTATTAGATTAGGTTAATTAGTTTAAATATCTGTAATTTGTTTATTATTTTCTGTAATTTAGTGTTTGGTTTTTTGTACTTTAGCTAATTTAATTTAGGTAATTGTATTTAATTTAGTTAATTTATTTAATTATAGTGTAGTGTTAGGTGTTAGTGTAACTTAGGTTAGGTTTTATTTTACAGGTAAATTTGCCTTTATTTTAGCTAGGTAGTTATTAAATAGTTAATAACTATTTAATAACTATTCTACCTAGTTAAAATAAATACAAACTTGCCTGTAAAATAAAAATAAAACCTAAGCTAGCTACAATGTAACTATTAGTTATATTGTAACTATCTTAGGGTTTATTTTATAGGTAAATATTTAGTTTTAAATAGGAATAATTTAGTTAATGATAGTAATATTTATTTAGATTTATTGTAATTATATTTAAGTTAGGGGGTGTTAGGGTTTAGAGTTAGACTTAGGTTTAGGGGTTAATAACTTTAATATAGTGGCGGCAACGTTGGGGGCGGCAGATTAGGGGTTAATATATATAATGTAGGTGTCGGCGATGTTGGGGGCAGCAGATTAAGGGTTCATAACTATAATGTAGGTGGCGGCAGTGTCCGGAGCGGCAGATTAGGGGTTAATAATATAATGTAGGTGTCGGCGATGTCATGGGGCGGCAGATTAGGGGTTAATAAGTGTAAGATTAGGGGTGTTTAGACTCGGGGTTCATGTTAGGGTGTTAGGTGTAAACATAAATTTTATTTCCCCATAGGAATCAATGGGGCTGCGTTAGGGAGCTTTACGCTGCTTTTTTGCAGGTGTTAGACTTTTTCTCAGCTGGTTCTCCCCGTTGATTCCTATGGGGAAATCGTGCACGAGCATGTACGACCAGCTCACCGCTGACTTAAGCAGCGCCGGTATTGGAGTGCGGTAATGAGCAAAATTTTGCTCAACGCTCACTTCTTGCCTTTTAACAACGGGTTTCTGAAAACTCGTAATACCAGCGCTGCATGTAAGTGAGCGGTGAGACAAAACTGCTCGTTAGCACCGCACAGCCTCTAACGCAAAACTCGTAATCTAGGCCATAGTCTTTTACCTTGTATTTAGGGAGCTCTGATACATGCTCATTTTGGTGATTGTGATACCTATTTATCAGCTAGTAATTATTAACCAAATTGTAATGTTATCCTGAAAATATTTTGTCATTTATATGGTAATGTAGTTAGACAAATTATGATATTTTTCGTCTGTACTATAACAGATTCATCTATATAAGATCGAAATGTATCAGATTTCCCTTAATTAATGTCTCCATTTGAACCTTATATGACCATATAGCTAGATTATTTGTGTCTTTAAGCATGTTTGTTTTTAATCTTCATGATTTAGGAGTATTCCTTCATTTAGAAAAGTGCCTTAATGTGTAATGCTGATTATAAGTTAATGTGTCTTTAATATAACATCACATGTATTGATATATGTATTACAGAGTGATTGGATGAATACCCCTTTAAATTGTTATGTTTAATAATATCATTTTATTTATGACTAAGCGCCCTGTTGCGGTGCGAAATGCATATGATTTTGCCACCTCCTGGTGCATGTTTTAAGATTTTTCAATATAGTGCTGTTTTATTGTGCCACTGATTCCCCGTTGCAGCTTTGTTTCGTCGTTTGCCTGTTTATGCAGCTTTTCCGCCGTTCATGGCAATCAACACGCCATCACAGTACTGAACAGAGGTATTTCCCTTTTCCCTATGTGATCACACCCACCTGAGGAGCTCTGAGCAGCGTTTTTCTCTCTGTTAGTATTTAAATGGACAGTAGCATTCTAGTCCAAAAGTTAGCCACATTTTTTAACATTTTAATGGATGCAGTGAAATGCTAAAGGAATTGCTGCTTGTCAGAATTTCAGTTATTTCCAACCCTGGGAAATGCAAGCAACATTGTAAAAATGACAGACCTATATCCCTAATTAATCATGACATCACATCATTTACCAAAATAATGGCTGACAAACTGAATTTCCTACTGCCACATCTAATCTACCTGGATCAGGGTTTATTCAAAATAGGAAAGCCCTAAATAATATTTGCAGGATAACTGACCTCATTGGTTTTGCCTCGGTTCAGAAGATGCCTTCTCTTCAGAGAAGCCAATTTATTGAGTGAATTTAATTATTTGCAATCTTACATTCCTACATAGGAGGTGAATTTTAGACATGTGCGATTCGTTTCGGATCGATTCGGAAATTCGGCAAAATTCGTAAAATTCGGGATTCGGATCGATCCGAATTTCCGAATTAAAATTGTGCCGAATCTACCGAATAAGTCCGAATTAGTTCGGATTTATTCGGATTTATTCGGTAGATTTGGATGGCCATGGATTACACTAGTATTGTACAGTATATTAGGTTATATCACTCTGCTATGGGTTACACCTAATATACAGTACATAATACTAGTCTAATCCCACCTAACACTTACTGAAATTCCGAATTTCCGAATCGAACCGAATCCAGCCGAATTTATTCGAATCCAAATGAATCCGAAACAAATCCGAACCGAATTTATTCGAATCCGAATGAATCCGAAACAAATCCGAACCGAATTGATTCAAATTTTTCCGAATTCGAATCGCTCCGAACCGAAATTCTAAAAAATCCGAATCGATCCGAACCGAACCGAATTTTTTCGCCATGCACATGTCTAGTTTAATTTTATAATGCCATACTAACGATTTTTTCCTCCCCTAAGGCATATATTAAAATAGCAGAATATCGATCTAAACTGGAATGAGACAATGGTGCCCACTTTCCCCATTGCTCTTTGCCTTGTGTATTGAACCCATAGCAGCTAAAATCAGACACTGCCCAAATATTTCAGGAACTAAGTTTAAGAATACTGATTAGAAATTGACTGTTTTTACGGATGATATCATTATTACTATCACAACACCCCTATTATCTCTTCCCCCATTATAAGTCCATCATTCAGAAATGTGGGCAGTTATTGGAGCATAAGATATATGAGGACAAGTGTGAGGCTCTGGGTATTCAGAAGTTACTTGAACTGAACTTTGAATTTAAATGGGTGAATAAAGGCTGAATGTATTTGGGAGTCTATCATTTACAAAATATACATTCTCTATATCAACTTAATTATATATCCCTATGTTCCAGCACTTACGGCAGCTTATGTCCAGGCATCTGGTGGAGCTGGATAGGATCTATAAATATATTTTAACCTTTATTTGGAAGGGCAAGGGACCTAGAGTACATAAGAGTGTGATGAATAGACAGGGTTGGGGGTGCCTCATTTAATATCCCATTATTATGCCACTGGCATGGCACAAACTACATTATGACAGCTTGTATTGGGTTCAAATAGAATCATATATGATAAAAGTTAAACCAATTTAGAAACTGTTATGGTCAGAGAAATCAACTAGACCCTTGCAACTGAAAGTATTCTCTACTTTAGTGCATACAGTTTGTCTGTGGGACAAGTTAAAGACTAATGGCCAGATTATAAGTGGAGCGCTAACTTTTTTTTCCACTTGCGCGCAAACAATGCTCAAACTAAAATTTTAACATGGGCGGGTATGCTTATTAACAGTTGAAAATAAATTGTGTGTGAGCAAAAATATTCGGGTTCGCTAATTTAAGGACTTCGAATATCACTTACGCATAAACTTCTCCCTTTGACTTCTATTGGGCATGTTAAATAAACAGTTATCGCTCTTGTGAGCTAACCCAACACCACACTAGACTAACTGGTCTATACGTGAAGGCACTTCTGAATACTTTAAATTCCAATGTTCTTCACATTTAGTGGGTATTAAAAAGAACCCATATATAGTGGGTATTGAAAATAATCACATTTTGTTGTTTTGCAGTCTAAAATAAAGACAGACACAGTTTTTGTTTATCCAGTTGTATTTACTCAGTGCAACTTAGGAAAGTGAAGGACCTATTTAGGGACACAACAGGTTAAGGGGTAATTTCTTTGGGAGAAGAAATAGATAGGAGTGGGTTAAAGAGGTGGTGCCTGCTAGGCAGCAGGAGTGTGAGGAGGCAAAGATACAGAGGTGATATAAAGAACTGCAGACAGGAAATAAATCACTAACCTATTTTTGTCTTGCAGGTTACAGCATGGAGAGATCTAGAAGCTCTGCAAAGGCTCCCAGGAGGTTTGCTGAGGAGAAAGAATTACCTGCAAGAAAGAAGAAGACCATGGTGTCGACTACTGGTGATATCCTGACTGCTGGTAATATCCCCCTCTCTTTTACTACGTCTTCTCTGTCTGTCCCTGTAGCTGCCCCTGCAGTTATATCAGCTGCTGCTGCCACATCTTTAGTTGGTGCTTTTCTGTCTGTCTACTGTATTTCTCTACCCCCTCCTTCTTTTGCCCCTGTCTTTTCCTCTCCTACACTTTCTCCCTCTGTCTCTTTTTCATCTGCTTCCTCCCTTCTCCCCCCTGCTGGTCTGTCTTCTTTCGTTTCCCTTACTCTTTTCTCTTTCCCTCCAGTTTCTAGCCTGTCCCTTTCCTCACAATATCTTCCCC
This sequence comes from Bombina bombina, assembly GCF_027579735.1. Lineage (NCBI taxonomy): Eukaryota > Metazoa > Chordata > Amphibia > Anura > Bombinatoridae > Bombina > Bombina bombina. Next base: position 834,755,541 of record NC_069500.1, read on the forward strand.
CTCCCCGTTCCTTAGTGGCTTCTTTTTCAGCCAACTTGGCTGTCAATGCTAGCAGGGCAGCTGAACAGCTGCTTATGTCCCCGGAGCTCCGTTTTTCACAAGGGAGCCCCAGGGGATATATATCACCCATTATTATTATTATTTTCATTTCTGGGCAGCAGGGGATGGAAGGGAGGCCCTGCGCGCCATTCTTAGATGAGCAGGGCCTTAGGCCTACCGATCAGGCTTCCTCTGTTGGCACGATGCACGCGCTTGGCCCCGCCCACCGCACGTCCGGTCGCCATTTTGACTACGCAGAACACATTGGATTCTGCAGCGGTGGTTGGCCCTGTCGGGTCTCGCGTTACGTCGGGGCAACAGGGCCAGAAGTCCTTAGCTCCATATACCATGAAGGTAAATGGAGCGCCAGCGGGAAGTGGTCGACAGGAAGGAGGAAAGGCTATAGGCAAGAGGGGTATGAAAAGGAAAGAATACACTGCCAAGAAGGCAACAAGTAAAAAATGGGGATCAGTAAAAGGGCCAGCAGGGTCATTAACAACTCCTGCAAGAGGGGGTGCAGAAAAGAGAGTAGGACATATGGATCTATTGTCAAGCCTTAGAAAGAGGTTATTACAGGGGGACATCTTACTGGGGTCATGCCTACAGGGGGATCAGCTGGGGGGTCCTCTGGGCACTCTGTTTCTCCCTGTTTTGCTCCCACCATTGTTTTTTTACCCCACACCAACAATAGCACTTCAGAAGGGGAGAAGGTGATACCTGGCAGCTTGCAAGTTCCAAATTCCATCTCTCCTCCAGCTGGAGGAGCGGCTGGAGGAGAGATGGTAGCAGGGATGTCTGGATACATGCCGTCAGGGACAGGCACAGGCTCTGCAGCAGCAGCAGCAGGAGGTGGTGAGTCAGTACTTACACTACACATTAGAGATGAGGATACCTATTCATCAGGTGACTCTGATAGTTCTACAGGACTAAAAGATGAGAAGTACCGTCAATTATTTAGGATGGTTCGTAGGTTAGTGGATAGAAAACCAAAGAACTTAGCAGGCCAAGGGTTTTAGCAGGCAGTGAAGTTGCAGGGTCATCTGGGGGATCTAGTGGAGGAAGTAAATCAGGGGTAGCTAGCATGGCGGACACGTATCCCTGCATAGTTCATTCCTTACACTCTCACCTGAAGCCAAGGATAGCGAAAAAGATTAGAGAAAGGCGTTATGTTAAGATTTTTGAATTGTCTATAGCAGCTTACCAAGTAAAGGAGATGGCAGAGGATGGTACAGGGGATAAGAAGGCAAAAAGGCCAGAAACATATCAGGAGTGGATGCGCTGTTTTGGGGTTCTTGTTTCTTGCTACCTTGAGGCAAACCCTGGTCAGGCATTAAATATCCTCAAACACATGGAGGTCATTGATGACGTCAATGAAAGAGGAAAAGAAACACCTTGGCACCAATATGACGCTCACTTTAGGAGGAGGTTAGAAGCGAACCCAGTGCTGAACTTTGGGATGAAGGAAATGGACCTATGGTCCAACCTGGATCTCCTGGAGGGAACTGTTCAAGCGCCAATAAAAACCACTAGTGTAGGTCAGCAGAACTGTCCCTTTCAGAAGAAAGGGGGCAGAGAGTGCTGGCATTTTTAAGAAAAACAATGCGATAGGGGAATGCAGTGCCTTTTCCAGCACATGTGCATCTACTGTAGCGGGGCCCACCCAGGGAATGATTGCAATAGAAAGAGGGGCAGTTACATGGGTAAGCAGCCATTTAGACAGGGTCCTGCAGGAAAGGGCGCATACGCCAATTAACCTTGCAGCAATGTTTAGAGCCCTTAGGGATTACCCTGATAGGGATGGGGCGGAATTTCTTCGTGCAGATCTATCTTATGGTTTTCACATCCCAGTGCAGAGGGTAGTTTTGCCTCCATTCGCAATATGCAATTTAAAGTCAGCATATCAATTCCCCCAAGCCCTGCAGGAAAAAATTGACAATGAGGTCAGATTGGGTAGGATGCCGGGCTCCTTTTTTCCCCCCTCCCAATTGAGAATCTGGTAGTTTCCCGGCTAGGTGTTGTCCCCAAGAAAGAACCCGGGAAGTTCAGGCTCATCAAGCACCTGTCACACCCAAAAGTAAATTCAGTAAATGATGCCCTGGATGAGTCTGACATATCAGTCCTTTGATTCAGCACTCGCTATAGTGCAGAGTTTGGGCACAGAAGCAGAGATGGCCAAGGTCAACATCAAGTCGGCCTTCCGCCTCTTACCGATACAGCCGGATAGTTTCCACTTAATGGGCCGCAGGCTTCAGGGCTGGTACTATGTTAACTGCTGTCTGCCGATGGGGTGTGCCATATCTTGCGCATACTTTGAACAATTTAGTTCCTTCCTCCATTTGGCAATGGTTTGCAAGACTGGCCTTGGGCAAGTAGCACATTATCTGTATGACTTTCTGTTTCTAGGAATAGCAGGATCGAGTAAGTGGGCATATCTATTAGGTGTGATGCAGTCTTTGATGGTCGAATATAGGGTACCCTTAACAAGCGAGAAAACAGAGGGCCCAACTATGTGCCTAAATTTCCTGGGGATAGATGTGGATACAGTGGCAAAGGAGTATAGACTCCCGAAAGGAAAGATTCAAACAGCCGCTGCATCCATCTTCATCATCTTTGACACTGAGAGAATTTTAGTCATTGCTGGGGTCATTACATTTTTCAACAAGAGTCATTCCCATGAGTAGAATATTTTTTTTTTTTATATATATTTTATTTATTGAGGTAAAGTTTGGCATACAACAAGATATTAAAACATTCCATAAGTGTGATCACAGGTAATATAATACAAGGGTCATCATACAGTAAATATGAAGTGAATATAGACGTTATTAGTAATATCAGCTAATGAGATAACAAGCAAAATATCTTTAGTACTGTTTTATAGTAACACAATACAGTCATGCCAACAATAAGTTAGGCTCCTCCTCTCATTGAAAGGGCCGCTCTTGGACCCACAACCAAGTTATATTTTTGCTACAATAGGAGGCTACCTGCAATAAAGAAGACCTCTCATGGATCTAATTCTATTTACCTCAGATTTTAAAATTTTACAAACTGTAGGGGATTATAACAGGAGAAAAACTTGCAAACAAACCCAGATTTAATCCCTTTTAGCTGCCATTGAAGGCAGTTTGGCTATGAAAAAAAGAGAATAATTAAGGTGCGGTATAAGCTAGAAAAACCGCATAGTGAGCCCTCTTAGAAGAGGTACATTATATAAGAATATGGGGGGGAGGAGGTGGGAATTTAAGTAAATTAGATGAGCAAACAAACTGCGATAGAGCAAAGTATTATATCTATGCGAGGAACTAGGTGGGCATGGGCTAAGGCTAAATTCTGCTCACTGAGATCCAAGAGTCGAAGCTGACACAGGTTACAAGGGTTAGGTAGCACCAGTATTAAATATAAGGGTAAGAAAATATGTAACTAGATGCTAACGCAGGACCAGCCTACGTCTGTAAACAGGATATCCTGGTGTCATAGTAATCTGCGCATAATAGAGGTATTTATGTATATTTTTATTATTATTATTATTATCGGTTATTTGTAGAGCACCAACAGATTCCGCAGCGCTAGTATATTATGGTTCCAGCACTTCTGTATATATGGTCAAATAAAATTAATATTAAGATTGTATGCGTTTGCTATGGTTATACAACAGATATCAATGGAATATTGGAAACATGGCTAGAGCTCTACCATAAAGCACAGTATAAACATTACTCAAGTGCATTAATTTGCATTCTGGTGGAAAACTATGTCCAAAATTTTGCTATGGATCTATATATTTGTGAGATATAGGCATCCCGTTGCCCCGGCCGCTGGCAGTAGGATGCCATATATATAAACTGCAGATATAGGATTATTATGTGATGAGGTGTTTAAAATATATTTTTATAACATGGTAGTTGCAAATAAACAATAAGGGGCTTATATGTGTAGAGTAATGAACATAGAGGCAGAAGTTTGTGTAGAATGTAGGAGTCAAATTATCAATATAGCACCCCGACATGATAGTATCTGATTGCAAGCAACATAGTACTTGTACCTCATGCGCAAACCATTATGATCTATATAACATATCTAAAGCAGCATATGTATAAAATCACAAAAATCGTAGAGATACAAAAAAAAAAAACTCAACCAAACAAGCCTATAGCCCCTAAGGGTGCAACCAAATAAGACAAAAACATCCTCCGTGCATGCAATATAAGTCTGTCCGTGCTCTATCAACACATAGGCAACTTTTACATAAATCTAGAGCCACATAACCATAAATAATTAAACATATTAATTCAGAACACAGAGTCTTTATATAGAGTTCCTAAGACTGGGGTAGTATCATACTAGGTTGGCAATAGGGGTAGATTTCAAGAAGTACTCTGTTGCGCCCAATAACCAAACTGGGGAGTAAAACTATATAATATTGGCATATAACTAAAACGGTTTATGCAAACATAGATGTCCATCATATACTGAACACACAGACCAGGAATAGTTAAACAAGCCTCCACCACAGCCAATGCTACTCAAAAGTCCGCTGAAAGTGTAGTAGACTCGGTGAAATACAGAGCTGACCCTTTAACCAATGCCTCTGAGGATCGTTATCTTTTGTACCCGTCAACTTCACAGTAGCCACAATAGTCTTTGTTGTAAAGGTAGGCCGTCTAGTCGGTAAGGGACTCCACAAGTCAATTTTCCCGGTCTTATCTGAGTAAGCCTGCTGCGCTCGCTGCACATGCCCCAGCCCTAACTTCCAGTCGGCCACAGTGATATAATTGCAGGACTCCACAAGGCAGTGATATACAAGCTGAGGGCCCTGCAATCCCGTAAACATCTTTGTGATGCCAGCTAAGTACCTCATGAGGATTACAGCAGGCGGCCCAGCATACGGCAGACACATGTGGCTCCTATGGCCATATCTGTTCTCCAAAGCTCCGGAGGGTCTCCATCCGCAGTGTAGCACTTAGATCTTGATAAGGCATTCCCGGTTGTGGGTTGTGTGAATCTTTAGTAGTGACCGCTGCATCGCCAGCACACCGCCCCCTTATTTCTTCCAAACCATAGGGCAATGTGGAGAGTGTCGATGTTGTGCTCAAAGATGGCGGCTCTCGCGACACAGCTATTGCCTCTGATCTCTTCTCCTTATGAGCAGCCAAAGTGCCCGAGGTGCCAGTAAGTGTAGTAGAGGGCTTGAAAACTCCTGCCACTGCATTGGAGAGAGCTTTGTGATGGCGACCCAGCAGTTCCGTCATCTGGTTAAGGATTAGTGTAGCCATGGCTCTGTACCTGTGGCGTAGCATAAAAGTCCAAGGGCAGGGACCAAAAAGAAATCTAGCTCTGCTGAGCTGGTTTTAGGATAGCATATAGATACCTTTCTCCATATGTCTGCAGAGTGGAGTAAAAATAGCTAATAAATTCCTGAAAATTGTACAATGTTTTAGGAGCTCTGTAAATGTGCGACTTATCTCAATGGAAGTTGGCTCCTCCATGAGTAGAATATTTAACTGTAGGATGGAGGCTGCCACAAGGGGCTTAAGCAATCCTAAATTGCCCATTAGACTGTCACAAACCATTAAAGCGGATTTGCGGGTATGGCTACTTTTCTTGAGGGATTTCAATGGAGTCAGGATATAGAGGGATTCCCCAATTTCCAATCAAGAATTGCACCTATTCACGGATGCCGCGGGTAGCGCAGGTTTTGGGGCATACTTTAATGGTTCGTGGTGTGCATCAACTTGGCCGCCTGAGTGGAACAGCGTAGGTCTAGTTAGAAATCTAACACTCCTGGATCTATTTACTATCTTAGTAGCTGTTGAATTGTGGTGGGATCAGTTACAGAACAGGACAGTAGTTTTCTAGTGTGATAATCAAAGTGTAGTTCATGCCATCAATAGGCTTTCCGCAAGTTCTCCACCACTATTCTCTACCCCCTCCTTCTTTTGCCCCTGCCTTTTCCTCTCCTACACTTTCTCCCTCTGTCTCTTTTTCATCTGCCTCCTCCCTTCTCCCCCCTGCTGGTCTATCTTCTCTCGTTTCCCCTACTCTTTTCTCTTGCTCTCTCCCCCTCTCTTTTGCTCTCTCTCCCCTCTCTTTTGTTCTCTCCCTCCCCTTTCTCCCCCCTCTCTTTTGCTGTCTCTCTCCCTCTCTTTTGCTCTCTCAATCTCCCCTATTTTGCTCTCTCTCCCCTTTCTTTTGCTCTCCCTCCCCCCTCTCTTTTGCTATCTCTCTTCCTCTCTTTTGCTCTCTCTCTATCCCCCCTCTTTTGCTCTCTCTCTCTCCCCCCTCTCTTTTGTACTCTCTCTCTCACCTTCTCTTTTGCATGCTCTCTCTCACCCTCTCTTTTGCTCTCTCTCCCCTTTCTTTTGCTCTCCCTCCCCCCTCTCTTTTTCTGTCTCTCTCCCTCTCTCTCTATCCCCCCTCTTTTGCTCTCTCTCTATCCCCCCTCTTTTGAGCTTTCTCTCTCCCGTCAGCACGTCCCACCTGGCCACGCTCACGCCACATCCCGTCCCGCCCGCGTCACACCCAGCCCCGTCCCCGTCACGTATGGTCGGCCCATGCCCAAATGCCAGGTCAGTGTGTTGAAGGCCAGGTGTGTTTGTCCTCGCGCTGTCTCTACTACGCATGACAGCTTCGGACAAACACACTTGGCCTTTTATATTATAGGATTAATAAAACAACCCCTCCCCCCGTTGGGAGATGCAGGTTTTTTCTCCCAATCCTGAGTGTTGTGTCTGTATTGAAGGTTATGGTTGGTTAAATTGGTGGATTATTATTATCTAGCCTGTAAATAACTAAAACATTTAACCCCTTTTAACATCCAAGTGTAAGATATAACACCAACATGTCAGACAAAAATAAAGACAATTCAAAAACAGAATCACTGAGTTGGAAAAAAAATCACCCCCTTGTGTCAGTGTTGGGATATGTCTCTACTAACTTTGCACAACTAGACTGTGCAATATTTGCCCACTCTTCTTTGCAGAACTGCTCCAGTTCAATTACATTTGATGGTGACCGTTTGTGGACTGCGGTCTTTAAGTCATGCCTCAGTTGGGGAAAGGAACCCTTCCAATCTGAGAGACCTTGAGCAGTTGGCGAAAGAAGAGTGGTCCAGAGAGGTATAAGAAACTCATTGATGGTTACAGGAAGCAATTGATTTCAGTTGTTTTTTCCCAAGGGGTGCGCTACCAAATATTAAATTGAGGGTGCCAATAATTTTGGAGTTTGTGTCAGATTTGGCTTTTGTTTCTCCACTTTGTTGGGTCATACCAATGCAAACAAAAGAAATAAACATGAGAATGCCTAAACATTTGTAATTGCAACAATTTTCTAGGCTAAGTTGTGCATCATCTGACAAAAATGCAGGGGTGCCAATATTTTTGTCCATGACTGTATATACACATATTAACACATAAATAGCTATGTATACATATATAGACATACTGTATATATATATATATATATATATATATATATATATATATATACACACAGTATATATATGTGTGTGTGTGTGTATGGGTGTGTGTGTGCATTAGAGCCTTTTGCAGTTAAGTAGATAAAAACATGTAAAATTATATTTATGCAATTTTCATATTTAATAAAGTGTTATAGTATGTATTTGCTGTAAATATTTCACATTCCAATGTTCTGCACAAAATATATTCTATGTATTTTTAAATAGATATTCATTTATATATCTGTATATATCTATACCAACCTATATATAATCATATATATACACATTTAGCCACCAATTAGCAAGAGCTACCCAGGTGCTAAACCAAAAATGGGCAGGCTCCTAAGCTTACATTCCTGCATTTCAAATAAAGATAGCAAGAGAAGGAAGAAAAATTGATAATAGGAGTCAATTAGAAAGTTGCTCAAAATAGCATGGTCTATCTGAATCATGAAAGAAAAAATTTGGGTTTAGTTTTCCTTTAACATTGCAAAATCTGTGGAAAAAACGTATACTCCATTGTACAAAATAATATTGTGCTCATGCACGTAGAGTTACCTAGGAGTAAGCACTGGTTGGCTAAAATGCATATCTGTCAAAAGAACTAAAATAAGGGGGCATTCTGCAAAGGATTAGATACAAGGTAATCACAGAGGTAAAAAGTATATTAATATAACTGTGTTGTTTATGCAAAACTGGGGAATGGGTAATAAAGGGATTATCTATTTTTTTAAACAATAAAAATTCTTTTGTAGACTGTACCTTTAACCAGCAACTGTTTATTGTGAGTAATTATTAAAAATAGATACCAGGATTGGTGGTTAACTGTTCTTTGAAAGAATACCCAGGCACAGCATATATTAACCAAATTAAATAATATATATTATTAATACAAATTTAAAAGATCCTACAAATAATTAAACCACTAAATCCAGGAATAATCTCAGGGCAATCCAAAATAATGGAAAGGTAGAGTTTAATGGAAAAAGCTATCTCAAGATTGTATCCAATTTAAGATTGTATCTCAACAGATGATATGTATATAGACAGTCTTTATATTACAATCCCAAGTGGATAAAAATAATCTGAAATGCGTCACAAATTAAGAGGTATTTTACTCACTTATCTATCAAAAGCAACAACATGACATACAGATGCAATGTAATATAAATACCCTCACCCAGAGGGTTCCACCAAGAGCTAAAATCTCTACTCCCAGGACTTCCCCCACATAGGATTATCACTCACAGTCTCATCAGTAAGTATCCTGAGGCGGCAAAACACTGTTATTACTCCAAGCTGTTCTGGGCCGGCAGGGCGGTGACGATTTAGTGATTGTCTGACTATATAAGCCCCATATGGAAACCAGTAAGGGGATCAACCCAGTGAAGGAGGTATGATGAGACCGGGCTCTTGTCTATCTTGGAAGCCGGAGGTGGGAAGGACTAATGAACCGTTCCTGATCATTGAGGTTTGCTGCTTGCTATAATGGTTTACTGCAAAGACTATGAGTGCTAATCCTCTGTGGGAGAAGTCCTGGGAGTAGAGGTTTTACCTCTTGGTGGACCCCCCTGGGCGAGGGTATTTATATACATTACACGTGTGACATTCCAATAGGGATGAGTGGAGCTTTAATGAATCAATACCATGTATATTAATAAACCCCTAGAATGTCTCCTGCGGACATTTCAGAATTTTTTTTAACATACGTGCAAGATAATAGACTGTTTGCAAATGTCCAAATTGCACTTTTGAGGAGTTATCAAGTGTCTAGAGGTGTCAAATTAAAATAGCCAAAAATGGTTTAAAAAAGATCAAAAAGGTGACTTGAAAAAGTATTGTGATTGGTGAGAACTTTTCAGCCCCATAGGAGAAATAAAGCTTTTATCGAGGATCCATGTTTGCTAGTGCGGGAATGTGCTATTGTGATTGAGCCAAATTGAAAAGTACCCTTTTTGGCCTGAAAAAGAGCAAAAAAGGTGTACAGTATATACAGTTTGATCGAGGCCTTGGTTAGTTGTGATCTTTAATATGTAGGCATGGCAACAAGGGAAGTCTAAACCAGGATTCATGAGCATCTAAGTAACATTAGTGCTTTGGCAGAGCATTTTCTATATATATATAAAGAACACAAAGTCCTTTAGGTGGCAGGAAATACAGCATATTATTAAATCCCCATGTGGCGAGGTTAGGGATAGGTTACTAAGCAAGCAGGAAACTTTTTGAATTTTTAGGTTGCAGAACTGCATTCCATTGGGGTTTAATTCTGAATATGACTTATTGAATCACTGGTATTGATTGTTTAGATGACAAAGGCCTTATAACTGAATTGGCATGGGTACGGTACACAATACCAATACTACATACACTTGGATGGAGATGGATTGGATTTGGAATCCAACTAGCAATGAAGCGAGTTATGAAGTTAAGTAGTTATGTAGTAACATCTTAGGAGTTGCTGCAATAAAGTAGTTACAAAGGTAACAATGTTAGTGGTTGCCAAACATATATGACACATGATGTTATATTTACATACAAGCACTACAATACTATATTTAAACTAAAGGACCATTAAAGGGATATAAAACAGCCTGTTTCGTTGTTATAATAAAATAAGCTCTAAGCAGTTGCTTCTACTCAATAGAAATCATTGTGATATGTATGTATATGTATGTGTATTTATATATATATATATATATATATATATATATATATATATCAGTCTCATTGGCTGATTTGAATTAGAAGAATCAAATCAGCCAATAGGAATGCAAGGTACGAAATTTTGAAATGGTTACCTTGAATTCAAGTTCAGTGTACGGTGGCGACCGTATGAAGAGGATGCTCCGCAGAGGATGGCATCGGCTTTCAGGATGGCTCCGCTCCGCGCCGCCGGGATGAAGATAGAAGACACCCCTGGATGGATGAAGACCTCGCCAGTAGCCAGTAGTAGTAGTAGCTGCCAACCAGTAGTGCATTGCTGCCCCTTCAACAAATGATACCAAGAGAATGAAGCAAATTTGATAATAGAAGTAAACTGGAAATTTGTTTAAAATTGTATGTTCTACCTAAATTATTAAATAGTTTTTTGGGGGTCATGTCCCTTTAAAAGGGTGTTTATATAACAAAGTAGCCTTTAAAGTGGTGAGGAGGGAGGGTGGAAAGCGCGGGTATTAATAAATCTTATAATAGTTGTTTGCAGGTTGCAATTTGATGTGCTGGGTGAGCTTAGGTTGTGGGTGAATAGATAATCTGTGGGATATAAGCATAAGATATTAGTTTTGCATGAAGGGACACAGGAAAGGATAAAGTGGTTCTAGATATAGAAATAAGGAGAATAGTGAGATGGAGGAGGCGAAGGTCAGGGCGGGACTGGGAATAAAAAGCAGCCCTGGAAAATTTGGAAATCAGCGCAATTTTCTGTTGACTCAACACATTTTTCTTAAAGAGGATTACTGGGATACTCCTTCCTTCACTATTTTTTCAGAATTATTTTATATTCATTTTTATGTAAAAAAAAGTTTATATAGGCACCATACAACCCAACAGCATCTATTAAAGGGACACTGAACCCAATTTTTTTCTTTCGTGATTCAGATAGAGCATGCAATTTTAAGCAACTTTTTAATTTACTCCTATTATCAATTTTTCTTCGTTTTCTTGCTATCTTTATTTGAAAACGAAGGCATCTAAGCTTTTTTTGGGGTTCAGAACTCTGGATAGCACTTTTTTTTTATTGGTGGATGAATTTATCCACCAATAAGCAAGGACAACCCAGGTTGTTCACCAAAAATGGGCAGGCATCTAAACTTACATTCTTGCATTTCAAATAAAGATACCAAGAGAATGAATAAAATTTGATAATAGGAGTAAATTAGAAAGTTTCTTAAAATTGCATGCTCTATCTGAATCACAAAAGAAAAAAATTGGGTTCAGTGTCCCTTTAAACATCCCTTTAAATTGTAGCTTTCCAGCCTCAGCTGCTGCAGCCCACAGGGAAATCTCTTAGTATCCTGGTAGGCCAATCCAGCCTTCCGCATGTACAGGTATACCCCACTCATACAGCGGGTTAGGGGCCGGAGCCCTGCTGTAAAGTGAAAACTGCCTTAAAGTGAAACAAGGGAGTTTTATCTTTCTTTTCACGTGCCAGTGTGTTTAAAGACTTGAAAACATGTTTGAACTAACATTTATTACGGCTGCAATAGGGCTAAGTTTATTTTAACTCTAGCACAGCACAGTATTCAATTAGTATTCAATAAATACTGCACCTGTAAAATAGTAACAATTACTGTAGTACAATTTGCCAGACTATAGCACTGAGACACTGTAATGCTGTAAACAAAATGAACTGCGGATAACAAAATGGTGGCAGTCACTTTTCTTGCAATCTCACAATGATTACAGCACTATTTTAAAATCCTTGGAGGTAGGGTTAGTAGGAAAAGTAAATAACAGAAAGAAAAAAAATATTCTAAGATCCATAAATTTCACCATTTTCTGCTTATTTAATAATATAATTGAAGCTTGTTTGTAGGCTGAATTCTGAAGTACTGGGTGAGATTAGGCTGTGAGAACATTATAACATTGTTTTATGCTTCTTTATGTCCCTTTAACAAACACACTTCTACTGAAACAGAATGCCATAGAAAAGGAATCTAAAAGCCAAGTTGAATATAACAATCATTCTCACCATGACAAACTAAAATTGCTGGCAATGGGTAGGTGAAAGATGACAAAATTAATTTTTAAGAGGTAAAAAGTCTTAAATAAAGTTATGCAAAAAATAGCAGGGATAGCCACACTAAACATTAAAGGGATATTCCGGTCAAAATATAAATGCACATAGATGAATTACATATTTGAATAGAAACATATTTGCAATATACATGTATAAACAAAAATGCTTCTAGTAAAAGTTATCACTGTTTTAGTGTTTACATTTTTCTCTGCACGTGCTTGTGAAGCATAGCTAGATGTTGTCAGTGCACCAGCATTTTAAATACTGCAGCTGCTCTGAGAGCCAGTGAGGCTTGCATTATATCAGCAATTAACACATTGAGCCATTACCAGTTGGTACAAGCAACTTAGGGTCTCTTAGCAAGTGCTGTGTTTAAAATGCTGGTGCACGGTGCATACTTAAATACACTTTTGAAACCCAAAACGTTTCTGCTGTGATTCAGAGCATACCATTTAAAAAAAGTTTCCAAAATACTTTTATTATGAAATTTGCTTTGTTCCCATGATATTCTTTGTTGAAGAGATACCTAGGCTGGTGTCTGGACCACTACATGGCAGCAAATAGTGCTGCCATCTAGTGTTCTTACAAATGGATAGCATTCTTGCAACACTGCTGCCATATAGAGCTTCAGGAATGGGCTGGCTCCTAAGCATATGTACCTGAGGCTGCTTTTCAACAAAAGACACCAAGAGAATGAAGACAAATTGATAATGAAAGTTAACCGGAATGTTGTTCAAAATCGCATGCTCTATCTGAATCATGAAAGAAAAATTTAAGATTTTATTATTCAGGTAGAGCGTACAAATTAAAAAAACATAATTTATGAAAGAACTTACCTGATAAATTAATTTCTTAATGGTGGTGAGAGTCCACAAGGTTGTTACTGATGGGATATACATTCCTACCAGGAGGAGGCAAAGTTTCCCAAACCTCAAATGCCTATAAATACACCTCCCACCTCACTCATACCTCAGTTTAACGTATAGCCAAGTAGGTGATGTGAAATAAGGAGTAAAAGCATAAAAAAAGAGGAGCAGGAAAAAAGATGAGCTTTATACAAAAAAATCAAAACCCCACAAAAATGGATGGGCCTCGTGGACCACCATGAAAGAAATTAATTTATCAGGTAAGTTCTTACATAAATTATGTTTTCTTTCATATAGATGGCGAGAGTACACGAGCTTGTTACTGATGGGATGTAATACCCAAGATGTGGAAGTCCACGAGTAACAATAAAGGGAGGGATAAAATAAAAACAGCTATTTCTTTCCTAAGACATTGAGAGTCCACAACATCATCCCAATTACTAGTGGGAATATCACTCCTGGCCAGCAGGAGGAGGCAAAGAGCACCACAGCAAAGCTGAGGCAGTTTGTTTCTTCGGGCTAACTGACAGACTGCTTGAAGTTGCGTGCGTCTGTGTAATTTGAGCTCTGGTGTTGTAGGTAGAGTGAAACGCGCGCTTTTACTTGCTGCGCAGTTTCCTTTTCTCTGCCGGTCATGTGACTTCCCTCTTCTGTCGGATATCACAGAGCGGAGCGGCGTCACTGAAATTCAGTCTCTTCTGTGTCGGTCTGCTGTATGATCGTTCAAGAGACTTTTGGCAGCCAAAAATTGTGAATAAATGTTACGGTAGGGCATCTCAGTCTGTCTGAGGTGTAGAGGGCCTGATTGGTTTTCTTGTTATTAAAAAAATGCCATATTGTTACTCGGCTGTGGTATAAGAAATTTCTTAAAGTGACAATAGTATTTAAAATATTTCTGTAATTTGGGGAATTTTTTATCTTGTTTTATGGACATGGATCAAGACTTTGTGTCTTTTGACAAATGTTTGTTATGCCTAGAGGCACAAATTTTTTGCTTAGTCAATTCTGTGCTGCATGCTTAGCTAGATAAATTGTTGCCCTCTGAGCCCAATGTCTCTCAGGATAATGCTGTTCAGGCAATGCCACAGCTTTCTCCTCAAACGTCCCAAGCCTCATTGGCGTCACATACAGTGTCCTGTGGTTCCTCTCAGCCTCCTGGAAGCGTATATTTGCCTGTAGATTTTTCTGCACAGATATCTTCTGCGGCTTTATCTGCTTTTCCTCCATTAGGGAAATGCAAGAGGAAAACTAAACATTTTTCAGAGTGTAAGGTGTCTGTTCCGTCTGCTGCTACGCAGGTTGTCCTCCTTCTTAAGTCTGATGGGGAGGATACATCGGTAGCCTCTGAGGGTGAAATCTCAGATTCGGACAGTATAATTCCTTCATCTGATACTGAAGAAGTAAACTTCAGATTTAAGCTTGAACACCTTCGTGTACTGTTAAAGGAGGTATTGGCTACTTTGGACGACTCCGACTCTTCTGTCGCTGTCAACCCTAAGAAATCTAGTAAGCTTAGCAAATACGATGTTCCTTCCTCTGTGGAAGTGTTTCCTGTTCCAGACCGTGTGACGGAGATTATTTCACAGGAATGGGAGAAGCCGGAGATACCTTTCTCCCTGTATCACGTTTTTAAAAAGATGTTTCCTGTTGCTGACTCCATTAAAGATTCATGGCACACGGTGCCTAACGTAGAAGGGGCTATTTCTACTCTGACTAAGAGAACTACGATCCCTATAGAGGATAGCTGCTCTTTTAAGCATCCCATAGACAAGAAGCTGGAGGCATATTTGAAAAAGATGTATGTTCATCAGGATCTTCAATGGCAACCTGCAGTTTGTATTGCCACAGTAGCAAGTGCTGCATCTTATTGGTGCAATGCCTTGTCTGAATCAATTTTAGTTGAGACTCCGTTAGAAGAGATCCAAGATAGGATTAAGGCTCTCAAATTAGCCAATTCCTTTATTTCTGATGCTAACATGCAAGTTATTAGACTGGGAGCCAAGATGTCTGGCTTCACCGTCCTAGCCCACAGGGCTTTGTGGCTAAAATCTTGGTCAGCTGATACTACTTCCAAGTCCAAACTTCTGGCACTTCCTTACAAGGGTAAAACCTTGTTTGGACCTGGTCTGGCAGAAATAATTTCTGATATTATGGGTGGAAAAGGGTCTTTTCTACCACAAGACAAGAAGAACAGACCTAAAGGACATCAAAGTAATTTTCGTTCCTTTCTTAACTTCAAAGGTCAAAGTCTTCCTCTTCCTCTTCCAAGCAGGAGCAGTCCAAGTCTTCTTGGAAGCCCAATCAGTCTTGGAACAATAGAAAGCAATCTAAGAAACCCTCTGCTGAGTCTAAATCAGCATGAAGGGTTTGCCCCCAGTCCGGGATCAGATCAAGTGGGGGGCAGACTTTCCCTGTTTTGTCAAGCATGGATACGAAATGTCCCAGATCCTTGGGCTGTGGATTTAGTATCTCAGGGTTACAAAATAGAATTCAAATATTGCCCTCCCAGGGGCAGATTCCACCTCTCAAAATTATCTACAGACCAGGTAAAACGAGAGGCATTCTTGAACTGCGTTTAGGACCTATTCTCCCTGGGAGTGATTGTTCCAGTTCCACTAAGGGAACAGGGTCTAGGTTTTTACTCAAATTGGTTTGTGGTTCCAAAAAAAGAGGGAACTTTTCAACCCATTTTAGATCTAAAGTGTCTCAACAAGTTTCTCAGGGTACCGTTCTTCAAAATGAAAACCATTCGTTCCATTCCTTTGGTCCAAGAGGGTCAGTTCATGACGACCATAGACCTGAAGGACGCGTATCTTCATGTTCCCATCCACATGGATCATCACAAGTTCCTGAGATTTGCCTTTCTAGACAAACACTTTCAGTTTGTGGCTCTTTGTTTGAACTTGCCACAGCTCCCAGAATTTTCTCAAAGGTTCTGGGGGCTCTCTTGGCAGTGATCAGGTCTCGGGGGAATTGCAGTGGCGCCATACCTGGACGACATATTGGTTCTGGCACCATCTTTTCAACAAGTAAACTATCATACAGAGATCTTGTTGTCTTTTCTACGTTCCCACGGATGGAAAGTGAATCTGGAAAAGAGTTCCCTTGTTCCAGCTACAAGGGTAGTTTTCTTAGAATCCAAAATTCTCTCCTCTTGCCTCTCTCTACAGTCTACTGTTCGGCAATCAGTGGCTCAATACATGGAGGTAACTGGTCTGATGGTCGCTTCCATGGACATCATTCCCTTTGCTCAATTCCATTTGAGTTCTCTGCAATTATGCATGCTCAAACAATGGAATGGAAACCATTCGGATCTGTCTCAGAGGATAGATATAGACCAGTCGACAAGAGACTCTCTCCTGTGGTGGCTTTCTCAGGACCATCTGTCTCAGGGCACATGTTTCCAGAGACCTTCCTGGGTGATTGTGACCACGGACGCTAGCTTACTAGGCTGGGGAGCAGTCTGGGAGTCGTTAAAGGTGCAGGGACTATGGACTCAGGAGGAGTCTGCTCTCCCCACAAACATCTTGGAGTTGAGAGCGATTTACAATGCTCTGATGGCTTGGCCTCCATTGTCCTTAGCCCGGTTTATCAGGTTCCAATCGGACAACATCACTTTAGTGGCTTACATAAACCACCAGGGAGGAACTCGGAGTTCATTAGCCATGAAGTAGGTGTCTCGGATTATTCAGTGGGCGGAAGCTCACAATTGTTATCTATCTGCCATCCACATTCCAGGAGTGGACAACTGGAAGGCGGATTTCCTGAGCAGACAGACATTTTATCCCGGGGAGTGGGCTCTCCATCCGGAGGTGTTCTCCAGGTTAGCCCTCAAGTGGGGTGCCAGAGTTGGATCTGATGGTGTCTCGACAGAACGCCAAGTTTCCAAGGTACGGTTCAAGGTCAAGAGATCCGCAGGCAGCTCTGATAGATGCTCTGGCAGTTCCTTGGAATTTCGATCTAGCATACCTGTTTCCTCGGTTTGCGCTCCTTCCACAAATCATTGCTCGTATCAAACAGGAGAGAGTGAAAGTAATTCTAATAGCTCCTGCATGGCCTCACAGAATCTGGTATGCAGACCTGGTGAAGATGTCATCTCTTCCACCTTGGAGGTTACGTCTGAGGAAGGACCTTCTAACTCAGGGTCCATTCTTCAATCCAAATCTCGTTTCTCTGAAGCTGACTGCTTGGAGATTGAACGCTTAGTTCTGGCTAAGCGTGGGTTTTCTGAGTCGGTCATTGAGACCATGATCCAGACTCGCAAGACTGTTACTCATAAAATTTACCATAAGGTATGGCGTAAATATCTTTATTGGTGTTAATCAAAGGGCTACTCTTGGAGTAGGGTCAGGATTCCTAGAATCTTGTCCTTTCTCCAGGAAAGTCTGTTTTAATGTTTCTGAGAACAGGACTGATAGTAAAGAACAATATAGACAGGCCATAATAATTCTATTCTTCCTATGTTAACTTACATAAGTGGAATCATAAGGGGTATGTTGAAGGCATTGTCAATCCCTCCTTCTTAATATAGCTATAGTCAAAGGGCTTGTGTATCCCTATATCTATTGGAAACAATGTCCTATATTATTATACTTGTACCCTATAGCTAAATGTACCTAGTTGTATACTTTGCAAATATCTAGGTCTGTCACCTATATTCTATATTATAGAGTTAAAAAAACTTAATATATATAAGAACCGAGTAATAACAGAACAGTTTAATTAGTGAGATCTTATTAATTCAGATATTTGCATTCAGATATTAGAAGCAAACTTGATTCCTAGCTAAGAACCAGATTGCTTATTCAGACCTTAAAATAGTATACATATATTCTATACTCGGATATATAATTAAAATTTTAACCTGTAAGATTTAGTTTTGAATTAAGAATATTAGAGAGACTATATTCTTATTGTATTGTTTTAGACTGCTCCTCTCGGGTAATTGAAAAGCATTGGCCATAGCAACACTTTATTTGGGTTCCAGCGATTGTTTTTTGTTTTCTTCTCTCTTGGGTTTCTTTACATTTACACGGTCACATATATATATATATATATATATATATATATATATATATATATATATATATATATATATATATATATATATATTTAGATCAGGACACACTATAGTCCCTTATTTTTGTGGTAGCGGGAGGGTTCCTTTATTCTTTTTTTATATATTTTTTTTTTTCTTTTCTCTTTTTTACACGTTTTTCACATATGAAAAGATTTATAGCTCCCAGTAAGGGGAATTCACCAACCATGCCTTCGAAACACAGAGAGGAAAAAAAATCAAAAGTTATAGAATCTAATCTTGAAATTTCTCAAGAACAGGTCGAGGTAAATACAGCTAGTTTAGGAATTACTGATATAGTTATGCAGATATTGAAAATAATCTCTCCACAACTTGACTCGCTTAAATATGAGATTAAACAAGAAATGAACTCCCTGACCAATGAAGTTAGACAATTTGCATCAAGAATGAACGAAGTTGAGCTAGGGTCTCAGATTTGGAAAATAGAACTAGCCAATTGGAGCATGCCAATTTATCATATAGGAATAAAATAAGTATTAGATCCACCTGTGAGGTGATTAAAGTGAAGTACTTTATTAAATCGTAGTAGTAACAGCATACAGGGTTATGCAGGCTCACAGTGCAAACATCCTACGCGTTTTGTGCCGTAAGGCACTTTGTCAGGGATCATATAGGAATAGTATGGGAACTTTCCAAGCAAGACTAGAAGATCTAGAGGACTGCTCTAGGTGGAACAATGTCAGAATTGTTGGATTACCTGAAACTCCTGAGTACCAAAACTTAATATATTTCATTACAGATACGCTACCGAATATGCTAAATATACAAACATCTATACATCCTATCCAGGTTGAAAGAATTCATAGGGAAGGCCCTATTCGGAAAAATTCTGACGGCTCATTCAAACCCAGACCCATTATTGCTAAGTTTTTGAATTTGTTAGATAAAATTTATTTTCTTAGGTGCTACAGGAAGATTAGCACTTTGATTATAGATCAAAATAAGATCTTTATATTTCAGGATTTTTCAGCTGAAACCTAGGCTAAGAGGAGAGCGATGTCCCCCTTTTGTACCAAGTTAATGAAAGCTAACTTTAATGTAAGATTAATATATCCTGCTAAACTGGTCTTGATGATTAATGGGGAAACCAACGTTTTAAACACTATTCAAGAAGCCAAAATGTTCTGTAAAGATAATGGTATAGAGTAGGGTTTTAATCTGAGTCTTATTATTAAACTGCTTATGAAAGAATGGAGTTTTAGGATTTAAGATTTTTTTTTTTTTGCTCTTATGGATCATTGCATATTGTGTTTTGATTGTGACGCGGATCATGGAGTGTGGCGTTCTGATGGAGAAGATACTTTATTTTATGGGAGGGAGGGAGTTGGTTTGGGGGTGCCCCGGGTCGTTTTCTACTCCCCTTTGCCCTGGCTCCGCTATATGTTTGGTAATATGCTTTCTAGTTATCAATATATTGTATGAATTAAATGCAGAGAGACATACTTAAATTTTTATCGTGGAATGTGGGGGGGATAACCTCCCAATTAAAGGGACACTGTACCCAATTTTTTTCTTTTGTAATTCAGAAAGAGCATGCAATTTTAAGCAACTTTCTAATTTACTCCTATTATCAATTTTTCTTCGTTCTCTTGCTATCATTATTTGAAAAAGAAGGCATCTAAGCTTTTTTTTGGTTTTAGTACTCTGGACAGCACTTTTTTATTGGTGGATGAATTTATCCACCAATCAGCAAGGACAACCCAGGTTGTTCACCAAAAATGGGCCGGCATCTAAACTTACATTCTTGCATTTCAAATAAAGATACCAAGAGAATGAAGAAAATTTGATAATAGGAGTAAATTAGAAAGTTGCTTAAAATTTCATGCTCAATCTGAATCACGAAAGAAAATTTTGTGTACAGTGTCCCTTTAAGAGAAAGGCTATAATTAAACGGTTGGGTCTTCATAAACCAGACATAGTTATGCTTCAAGAAATCCATTTGAAAGAACAAGAAGCTATAACACTAAAAAGTAAATGGGTTGGGGAGGTTATCTCCTCCTCATGTGAGGATAGGAAAAAGGGAGTGGCTATACTATTAAAGGGACAGTCAAGTCCAACATAAACTTTCATTATTCAAATAGGGCATGTAATTTTAAACCACTTTGCAATTTAATTTTATCACCAATTTTGCTTTGTTCTCTTGGTATTCTTAGTTAAAAGCTAAACCTAGGTAGGCTCATATGCTAATTTCTTAGACCTTGAAGGCCGCTTCTAATTTGAATGCATTTTGACAGTTTTTCACCACTAGAGGGCGTTAGTTCAATTGAGGCATATAGAATGCGTTGAGCTCACGCATGTGAAGTTATCTAGGAGTTAGCAATGATTGGCTAAAATGCAAGTCTGTCAAAAGAACTGAAAAAGGGGGCAGTTTGCAGAGGCTTAGATACAAGGTAATCACAGAGGTAAAAAGTGAATTATTATAACTTTGTTGGCTATGCAAAACTGGGGAATGGGTAATAAAGGGATTATCTATCTTTTTAAACAACACAAATTCTGGTGTTGACTGTCACTTTAAGTAAGCAATTAGTATATAAAATTTTAAATAAAATAATAGACCCAGAAGGCCGATATCAAATTATCAATATAGAAATAGATAAAGTTGTTTTCAATCTACTGTATGTAACGTATATGGTCCAAACGTTGTTGACAATAAGTTTTGGGATTCATTAGCCTTAAAATGACTTGAGTATAGAGGGAAAAATCTAATATTAGAGGGAGATCTAAATCTAACTTTAACATCTAATTTGGATAGGATAAATAAAAAATAGGGAGCAAAAGAGATAGGAAAACACATATTCTACAAAGGTTTTGCAACAAAGATGGGGTTCGTGACATATGACGTATACAAAACCCAGACGTGAAAGCGTTTACATGTATATCGAAGGGACATCAAACCATGTCACAAATAGATATGTTTTTAGTTACTGACTCCCTGACAGGCCTGGGAATGAAAGCTGACATTAAAGGGACAGTCAACACCAGAAATTTTGTTGTTTAAAAAGAAAGATAATCCCTTTATTACCCATTCCCCAGTTTTGCATAACCAACACTGTTATAGAAATACGCTTTTTACCTCTGTGATTACCTTGTATCTATGCCTCTGCAAACAGCCCACTTATTTTAGTTATTTTGACAGACTTGCATTTTAGCCAATCAGTGCTCACTCCAGAGTAACTTCACGTGCATGAGCTCAATGTTATCTATATAAAACACATGAACTAATGCCCTCTAGTGGTAAAAATTGGTTTCAGTGTCCCTTTAAGAACAGTATAAGGATAATGAATTAATTAATACAATAATATTAATAATAAGGAATTTAATCCTTAAAAGATGGAAATCTCGCAGAGCTCTTAAATTTGCTGAATGTAAAAAGGCTTTGATAGTACAGTGTACTATTGAACAATATTCTTTACAGTATCCCACTAATCTACAGTTAAAGTGTTTCTTTAACAAATGGATAACAATTATTGAATCTTTACCTGGAAATTTACAAGGCTAATTAGTAAGACCTCTAAGTAAAACTAATTTTGTACTTGAAAATATTAATGCAGGTTATTTCCCAGAATGTTGGATTGAATCCTAAAATAGATTAGATTGATATGTGTAATTTGGATAGGTTGAAGAAACGGGAAGTTTTTTTTTCTAAAATTCAAGTCACACTCACACTGTCATGTTTGTCACTAACAGTACTAGCATCTTCAAAAATGGGCTTCAAAACAGGACTGCCCAGTTGTGACTTTCATAGAAATCTATTACAATCTGTTTCCATCTGCACTACTACTAAACAAATTGTATGCTGGCATGATGGGCATATTGAGCATAGTTTTTCTATCACTATATTTTCAGTTTAAAACATTCTCAAGTATTGTTTTTAACAATAGTTGTTTGTTACAGGACCAATTCTATTTTTGGAAAACAAGATGGCGACTATGGATTTCTATTGAAATTTATATTCTATTTATTATAACTTTACTTTAAACATTACTGAAACTGTAAAGCATGAACCTGCTCCCTTGTAACATTGTATCTGCCTACAAAAGACTTTGAGGCCTACTTATCAAGCCGTCAACTTTCCTGCATTCAATGGCACCAATACGCTCGCCTGACATCGCCTAACATCCCGGCCGCGGACCTGAATACGCTCTCCATATTTATTAAAAAAGCTGTCAAAAAGCAGGGCACCAAGTACGGGGCGATGAGCAGCGGACTGTTGTTAACTAACAATCATCAATCTCGCTGCTATTCGGCTTTTTCTCAACTTTATTTATACCCTGTCACTAAACACCGCCACTATACTAAAATGTATTACCCCCCCGCCGCTCCCGGACCCCGCCGCAACTAAATAAAGTTATTAACCCATATCCTGCTGCTCCCGGATCCCACCACAACTCTAATAAACTTATTAACCCCTATTCCGCCGCTCCTCAACACCGCCGCAACTAAATAAATGTATTAACCCCTAAACCCCTGGCCTCCCACATCACTACCACTTACTAAACCTATTAACCCCTAAACCGCCAGTCCCCCACATCGCCATAAACTAAATTAACCTATTAACCCCTAAACCTAACAATCCGCTAACTTTATATTAAAATTACCTCATCACTATCTTATAATAAATTTAACCCTTTCAGTGCTAATGACGGCTCTGAGCCGTCACAGAGTTTCTCACTCTGGTGCTGACGGCTCAGAGCCGTCATGAGCACTCTCCCACCTTGAGGGAGATCTGGGGGCTCCTTACTGCTCCTACACCGGCGATCGTGCCTGTAGAGTGACAAGCATCGCTGGGGCTTCACGTGATGTGTGGTGACGTCATGCGCAATTACGTGATGACGTCACCGCGCAACTTTATTTATACTTAACAATGTTAAGTATAGGAGGAGGTGGCATGCTGCTTAGAAGCCTGTATCTCAGGCATCTAAGCAGCTACAGACCCCCAAGACCCACTGTTGGAAAGGTAATCACCTAACCTTTCCAACAGTGTAAGTCTTAAAAAAGTTAAAAAAAAAATTCAAAAATAAAACATATAAAAAAAATAAAAGAAAATATTAGCACCCAGGTGGGAAATGGCTTAGCAGCCAAAGGGTTAAACTTACCTTTAGAATTAAATTAAACTATATTAAACTATTAATTAAACTACCCTAACTGTTATACTAAAATTACATTAAACTATATTAAACTATTAATTAACCTACCCTAAGTGTTTAAATTAACTAAATTAAATTAACTAAATTACATAGTTAAAAACCTAACCCTACTCAAATAATTTAAATCTACTATTAAAAATTAGAAAGTTACAAAAAACTAACAACTAAGTTACACAAAATAACAAACACTAAGTTACAAAAATAAAATAAAAACTAAGTTACACAAAATAAAAATAAATTATCAAATATTTAAACTAATTACACCTAATCTAAGAGCCCTATGAAAATAAAAAAAGCCCCCCGAAAAAAAAAAAAAACCCTAGCCTACAATAAACTACCAATGGCTCTTAAAAGGGTCTTTTGCGGGGCATTGCCCAAAAGAAATCAGCTCTTTTACCTGTAAAATAAAATACAAATACCCCCCCAACAGTAAAACACACCACCCACACAACCAACCCCCCAAATAAAAACCTAATCTAAAAACCTAAGCTCCCCATTGCCCTGAAAAGGGCATTTGGATGAGCATTGCCCTTAAAAGGGCATTCAGCTCTTTTTTCAGCCCAAACCCCTAATCTAAAATTAAAACCCACCCTATAAACCCTTAAAAAAACCTAACACTAACCCCTGAAGATCCACTTACAGTTTTGAAGACCGGACATCCATCCTCAACGAAGCGGCAGAAGTCCTCATGGAAGCCGGCAGAAGTCTTCATCCAAGCGGGCCGAAGTCTTCATCCAAGCCGGCAGAAGTCTTCATACAGACGACATCTTCTATCTTCATCCATCCGGCGCGGAGCAGCTCCATCTTCAAGCCATCCGGCGTGGAGCATCCTCTTCAATCGACGTCTTCTTCCGAAGGAAGTTTCCCTTTAAAGTGACGTCATCCAAGATGGCGTCCCTTAGATTCCGATTGGCTGATAGATTTCTATCAGCCAATCGGAATTAAGGTTGAAAAAATCCTATTGGCTGTTGCAATTAGCCTATAGGATTGCGCTTTCATCCTATTAGCTGATCCAATCAGCCAATAGGATTGAGCTCGCATTTTATTGGCTTATTGGATCAGCCAATAGGATGAAAGCTCAATCCTATTGGCTGATTGCAACAGCCAATAGGATTTTTTCAACCTTGGCTGACATAATTTAAAGGGAAACTTCATTCAGAAGAAGACGTTGATTGAAGAGAATGCTCCGCGCCGGATGTCTTGAAGATGGAGCCGCTCCGTGCCGGATGGATGAAGATGCCGTCTGGATGAAGACTTCTGTCGGCTTCGATGAGGACTTCTGCCGCTTCGTTGAGGATGGATGTCTGGTCTTCAAAATGTAAGTGGATCTTCGGGGGTTAGTGTTAGGTTTTTTTAAGGGTTTATTGGGTGGGTTTTAATTTTAGATTAGGGGTTTGGGCTGAAAAAGAGCTAAATGCCCTTTTAAGGGCAATGCCCATCCAAATGCCCTTTTCAGGGCAATGGGGAGCTTAGGTTTTTTTAGATTAGGTTTACAGGTAAAAGTGCTGATCTCTTTGGGGCAATGCCCCGCAAAAGGCCCTTTTAAGGGCCATTGGTAGTTTATTGTAGGCTAGGGGATTTTTTTATTTTGGTAGGGCTTTTTTATTTTCATAGGGCTATTAGATTAGGTGTTATTAGTTTAAATATTTGATAATTTATTTTTTATTTTGTGTAATTTAGTGTTTGTTTTTTTGTAACTTAGTGTTTTTTATTTTGTGTAACTTAGTGTTTTTTATTTTGTGTAACTTAGTTGTTGTTTTTTGTAACTTTGTAATTCTTTATAGTAGATTTAAATTATTTGAGTAGGGTTAGGTTTTTAAATATGTAATATATTTAATTTAATTTGTAGTTTAATGTAATTTTAGTATTAGGGTAGATTAATTAATAGTTTAATATAGTTTAATGTAAATCTAAAGGTAAGTTTAAATTTATTATAAGATAGGGATGAGGTAATTTTAATATAAAGTTAGCGGGTTGTTAGGTTTAGGGGTTAATAGGTTAATTTAGTTTATGGCGATGTGGGGGGCTGGTGGTTTAGGGGTTAATAGGTTTAGTAAGTGGTAGTGAAGTGGGAGGCCACGGGTTTAGGGGTTAATACATTTATTTTGTTGTGGTGGGCTCCAGGAGCGGCGGGATAGGGGTTAATATATTTATTTAGGTGGCAGCGGGGTCTGGGAGTGGTGGGATAGCGGTTAATAACTTTATTTAGGTGCGGTGGGCTTCAGGAGTGGAGGGATAGGGGTTAATATATTTATTTAGTTGCGGCAGTGTCGGGGAGCGGCAGGATAGGGGTTAATAACATTATGTAGGTGGTGGCGGGGTCCGGGAGCGGCGGAATAGGGGTTAATAACATTATGTAGGTGGTGGCGATGTCAGGGCGCCAGATTAGGGGTGTTTAGACTCTGGGAACATGTTAGGGTGCTGGGTGTAAACATAACTTTTATTCTCCCATAAGAATCAATGGGATATCGGGCAGCAGCGAACATAAGCTTTCGCTGCTTTCAGACTCCCATTGATTCCTATGGCATCCGCGGCCTCCAGGGCGGCGGATTGAAAAGCAGGTACGCTGGGCCGTAATAGTGACGAGCGTACCTCTTAGCAGTTTGATAACTAACAAAAGTAGTCAGATAGTGCCAAATTTGTATTCGGAACATCTGTAATGACGTAAGCATCGATCTGTGTCGGACTGAGATCAGTGGATTGTATGTCACGTCACAAATTTCAACTTTTGCCGGTCTGTAGGCTTTGATAAATAAGGCGAATCAGGCTCTCCACAATTACGTTGCGGAATTCCAGCGTATTTGCGGTTGACAGCTTGATAAATAGGCCTCTTTACATTTTATTCTCACCAAAATGCTTTATATTCTAAAGTAGGATGCAATTTTACTGATTAAACAAGCTTCTCATTAGTAACAAAAGAAAAAAATCTATCACACCTCACAACACTAGAATCGTTAATGTGCAAATATTTCCCTCTCATAATACGGATTTCACAGGTTGGTAGGCAGTTCCTTGGCGTTCTGGTTTTCAGTAGTGCTTCAGCTCCTCCAGGACATTCCTCTACCCCACCCAGGACACCCCCAGACATGTAAAGTTGGTTACCTTGTTCTGCTTCTGGAACCAGAGGATGTGCTGCAATTTGTAAACAGGAACAGGTGGAAATTCACAGTGTAAACAGGTAACTGGAGCTGATGAGTCGGTGCAGAAGTAGAGTCAGGAAACATACCAGCGTCAATAACCAGAGAGAGCAGTGAAAAGAAGATATACATCAAAGAAGAGGGGCCTGGATAACGGATATTTCTTTAAAAAGTTCCAGAAGTCAGTAGCTAGATTAGCAGTATTATGTAAGTGACAAACCCCAGACAGAAGCGGGTAATCAGGTTCAGGAAACAAGTCAGGGTCAAACCAGATAGGGCAAGACAAAAACAGGAACGCTAGGCAGTTCATTAGTAAAATAACCAAGCACCAGTATGCAAAGTCCTTTTAAAACTTCCTGAGTGACCGTTGGTGCAAAAATTGCCATAGGTCACTTCCGGCATCAATGCTACAAATAAGGATGGCCATAGCTCTATCAAAAGAATAGGACTAGTGCTAACATCTACAGGAGGATGCCTCACACTGACCTTGGAGCATATTCCATCCACATTCGCACTGCTGCCTGAACTAAATTCTTCTTTATCCAGAGCCGGACATAGGATACGGCACCCTAAGGCTCCGGCAGTGCTAACTCCACTCAGCTTATTAGTGCGACTAGCTCTGTGCCTAGGTAAATGCTTCGGGGCATGACAAGCCCATGCCCTTGCCCCTCTTGTCATGGCCCTGCCCACAAGTTCCTTAACCCTCCTGTACCAAACAGCCTCTGGGATATGTTAGGGGTATGCATATGGCTTATGGACAAAACTCTACTAGAAAATGTACTTATTAATTACGGATGAGATTATAACAGCGTATTTTACTAATAATTCAAGTGATAAAATAGGTCTGAAGTAATATGGGTCCTGAAGTAATATTTGTGGTAAATACCTTAAAGGAAAACTAATGTCAAAATTAAACTTTAATGACTCAGATAGAGCATGCAATTAAAAAATAAAGCCCCAATTTCCTTCCGTTATCAAAATATGCACAATATTTTTATCTGAAGCACAAGCTACTACTGAGCATGTGTAAGAAACTACTTTACATACATACATTTTTCTGATTGGCTGAAAAAAATCTACTACTCATTTGAAATTCAGAGTTATTGCATTGTTTTTTCATTATGCATTGGTTGATTGTAAAATTCTGCTGTATTTAAAGGTCTTTTAAAAATCATGTACACAAAACTGAAAGGATACCACACAAAAAACAAAAACAAACTAGAAATAGTGCAAAATTAACAACACCATCCTAAAACAAATAAAATGAAGCAAGAAAACAACAACAAGCTTTACTAAACACTAAGGGGTATATTTAACATAGTGTCTATATTGTACATACAGTAGGTGTGTGCAGGGAAGCCTTTTATTAGAGCTGGTTGTAGGTCCATCCTATTATCTATCTATCTGTCCATCTATGTATCTGTCCATGGGGTCTATTTAACAAGGGCCGAATGGCCCCTGTTCCCCTTGTTTCTGCGCGAGCCTTCAGGCTCGCCAGAAACAGGAGTTAAGAAGCAGCGGTCTTAAGACCACTGGTCCTAAACTTATACGCCGCCTCTGAGGCGGTGTATAGCAATCCGGCTGATCATGTACGATCGGGCTGATTGACACCCCCGCGAATCTGCAGGGGCGGTATTGCACCAGCAGTTCACAAGAACTGTAGAGAAGAACAGGCGGCACTCCAGGATAAAAATTACCTATGATTAAGTGCCGCAGGGCACGAAACATGTAAGGTTTCCTCCTCCTCCACCTTTTGTTTGCAACATGAGTGTTGTTATTTTAGAGATATGCTGAATAAAGAATGATTTTTTAATTTTTATCCTGGAGTGCCGCCTGTTCTTCTCTACAGTGTGCTTTGGTCTGCTCAAACCTATTTTTGTGCTGGCACCGCTCTTACACAGACCTACTACCCTCCTTCAAGCTTCTGGGAAAGATTACCTGCTTTGCCGTGTGACGTGGACTGAGCAACACCGCACCTCTCTCACTACTAGTTCACAAGAACTGCTCGTGCAATGATAAATGCTGACGGCGTATGCTGTCGGCATTTATCGATGCGCGGAGGACATGGTTTGCTATAACGGATCATGTCCGCTCACACATATATAAATAGACCCCCATCTCTCTATCTGTCCATCTATCCTCAAACTCATTATACAGAGGTGAATGCATATTAATACTTTCTACTCTGTTACCCTTGGGGGCCCCCAAAAATATCTGGCACCAGGGCCCTCTGTTGAGTAGGTCCGCTACCGGATCTCTGGTTAATTTTACAAGTGCTAATTGCTACCGTGACCTTGCGATAGCAATAACTAGCCACTTATCGTGCGCCGCAAACGGGCAAATTTGCCCATTTGCGGGCACACAATAAATTAGCGCTCCACTTGTAATCTAGCCCTAAATAAACAATGTCCTATATCTCCACTTGAGGTAAATAGGGAATAAAGGAAGTCAGAAGCACAAGCTATTAAACTGAATAATTTAAAATCATTTGTAAAACAAATTAGCAATAACAAAGAAACAATGGTATACAGGAGCAGGTAGATTGTAGAGTAGAGTAGAGTGTATGAAAATTATTATAAAGGACTGTATAATATTTAAAATGCAGCATTGTTGATCTCTGAGATAGATATCAGAACACAGATATTAAAAAATAAATAAATAAAATACCAAAATTAACCACTGATGAAGCCGCTAGCAGGGGTGTCAATCAACCTGATCGTATTTGATCGGGTTGATTTCTGGCGATCGCTGCCCGTCTCCTCAGAGCAGGCGGACAGGTTATGGAGCAGTGGTCTTTAGACCGCTGCCTCACAATTTGTGTTTCTGGCGAGCCTGAAGGCTTGCCAGAAACAAGTCTAGCTTGATAAATATGCCGCCTAGACTAAGGGCCTGATATTCAAAACCTCGCCGCTCGGTTTCAAAACACAAATTTTATCTTGAGAAATTTATGTTGCCATGGAGTGTTCTTTATGTGAAACAGAGACATTCTGAGAAAGTGTGCCTTAATTGGCAATAATCTTCTAAAACTGCTTTTACATGCCTGTGGTACTTTTTTCACATTTAAAGGGATATTTAAGAAACATTACAATTATTTTTTTCTTTTAAACCCATACTATATTTCAACAATTGAAAGCTTATTTGCTGATATATATAGTATGGATTCATAAGAAAATAAATAAATAAATAAAATACCAAAATTAACCACTGATGAAGCCGCTAGCAGGGGTGTCAATCAACCTGATCGTATTTGATCGGGTTGATTTCTGGCGATCACTGCCCGTCTCCTCAGAGCAGGCGGACAGGTTATGGAGCAGTGGTCTTTAGACCGCTGCCTCACAATTTGTGTTTCTGGCGAGCCTGAAGGCTTGCCAGAAACAAGTCTAGCTTGATAAATATGCCGCCTAGACTAAGGGCCTGATATTCAAAACCTCGCCGCTCGGTTTCAAAACACAAATTTTATCTTGAGAAATTTATGTTGCCATGGAGTGTTCTTTATGTGAAACAGAGACATTCTGAGAAAGTGTGCCTTAATTGGCAATAATCTTCTAAAACTGCTTTTACATGCCTGTGGTACTTTTTTCACATTTAAAGGGATATTTAAGAAACATTACAATTATTTTTTTCTTTTAAACCCATACTATATTTCAACAATTGAAAGCTTATTTGCTGATATATATAGTATGGATTCATAAGAAAAAAGAATTAATTAAGAACTACTATCACAGCCAATGAAACCAAGCATTATGGTCGTAGCCCATAGTGCCAGCAAATTTGTTATGAGTGCCACCTTGGGCATTAGAGCCATAGGTTTGCTACACCACCTATAAGTATTATCACTTGAGAATACAAAGTAACAACAAAAAAGACAAACAGTCCCGAATTTCACAGGATAATGCCGGGATTTTGCTTAAAGGACAATCCAGCCAAATTGGAATTCACATGGCTGCATTTCAGTTTTAAATAGAAGCATTTTTTTAATATACATGTATTAGCAAAAATGCTTTTAATAAAAGTTATAGCTGTTTCAAAAGTGTACTTAAAGTATGCACCGTGCACCAGCATTTTATACACAGCACTTGCTCAGAGAGCCTAAATTGCTTCCACCATCTGCTTATGACTCAATTTGCTAATTCAAGCCCCACTGGTGTTCTGAGCATCTGTAGTATTTAGAATACTGGTGCACACGTAGAGCAAGTGACTGTGACAGCATCAGAATGACACTCCCTGCTAGCGGCTGATTGGCTGCGAACCTGCAGGGGGTGGCATTGTACAAGCATTTCACTAGAAATGCTTGTGCAATGATAAATGCCGACAGTGTATGCTTTTGGCATTTATCGATGTTTGCGGACATTGTTAAATCTACCCCTTAGTCTGAACTTCAAATGAGTAGTAGATTTTTTTTTCTGACAAATTTAAGTTATGTCTCTTTCTACTTTATCATGTAACAGCCAATTACAAATGCATATACGTATATTCTGTTAGTTTTTGCAAGTGTAAATATAAAAAGACATTTTGTTAATTGGAAAGTTGTTTAAAATTGCATGCTCTATCTGAATCACAAAAGTTTTATTTTTTTTACTTCAGTGTCCCTGATTGTGTCTCAGGAGTCTGTTTGGTTAACCTGATTAGTATTAAGTGTGTTCCTGTGTGATTATGTTAACGAGACTGCCCAAAATCAGATTGTCTGAGTAAACTTTCCCCTAGTTAATTAAGTTGATATGTTAATCTGTTTTTACCTGTGGATATACACCTGTTTATAGGTATGATGTATTGTTCATATGTTTGTTTTTACTGTTTAACCAATTCCCTCTGTATCCTGAAGCTCTGTGACTCTGGAATCCCAGGGTGGATAAATATGTGTGTAGCTGTTTAATAAAGTGTTCATTTTGAGTGTTGCCTCAGTTCTGTTCACCTCCCTAACTTTAGACTGCGTTCAAAGGGGGATACCAGGAGCTATTGGTCTGGATAAAGGAATGCTCAGGACAAGGGAAGCGTTCTGACGGAGGTGCCCAGTTGGGGTACTAGATGGTCTATCACAATTGGTGGAAAGCGGTGGGATTGATTTCTTGTCCTTGGGGACATCCAAAAACCACCATCGGGACCAATTTTACTGCTGACAGAGGAGGAGCGGCACTGTCACCCGCAGCTATGGAAGCGGAGCTCCTATGGAGAATGCAGCAAGTGCTGGCCGACCTTGATGAGCCTGTTTCTACACAGGACAAGCTGGGATAGAAAGATGTGCTGCCTAGCTATCAGTCCCTAAGCAGTACTTCAAAGATGTCTCAACGGCAGCTGGTGAAGGCTCGGAGCCAGACTATTATGGAGGATTGGGCAGTTGGCCCTGATCCACAACAACATGTTGGAGTGAGCCCAGCCACCCTGTCTTCTCTCCAGGGACTGAAAAGACTCCAGGGAGAGGGGACCATCAGCATTTCTACCCAGCGGTGGGTATGTTCTATGAGACGAGCAGAGGTCGGCCAGGTGAGTGATGCTCTGTTCAGGACAATTTGTTTGGGTTACTGTGTGGGTACGGGCATTGGAGGAATAGATCTACGGACTAACTTTGAAGTCAACCTGTCTGGGGTCTCCTCCTGTGTTAGTCTCCTTCCGAAGGGGGAGATATGTGATGGGAGTCACCATGATCTTGGGGCCTGTTACAGAACACTCTTTGGGCAGGGGGTACATGGGCTTAAGGATACACAGAGACTGCATGGAAATGTGGAATTTGATATGCCGGACACCCCATGTACTTTCATAACTCTGTCTTATGTCCACGTCATCCTGTATCCATAGTCACCCTGTATCCATAGATATATTTATCACTTTTTGATTTCAAACAAACTTAGATACTACAAGAAGACATCAATGCCTTAAAAAATGAGTGCATATGTCTGTACGTTTGTGTGAGTGTGTATGTGTTTGTGTGTATAAGTGTGTGTGAGTATACGTATGGACTGTACGTTTAGTTTCACTGCATATCTATTATATAATAAAAATTATAGGCTGCTTTGCTAAAGGCCCTTTAGTATTGGATGGTAAATTATTATTGCATAGCAGATATGAAGATATTAAAATTACTATAATCACATTAAAAGCTATTTTTTTTATTGGGGGGAGGGATGGCAGCAAATATTTATTAACATTTACATTTGTTTTTGTTAAATTGTCTAATTCTCCTATTAGTGTAGCCCTGGACTATGTAAGGGAGGTCAGAATAGGACAACCCCCCCTACCTGCGCTAATGGAGAAGAGATCTGCTGTGCTAATGTACCAGTAGTGCGCTGGGGAGCCGTGCTAATAGGAGCATTAGTGTGGCCCAGAAATCTATGAAGAAGAGGATTAGCGCAGCCCCCTATCCCGCTACCGGTAAGTATTACACCTAATTTAAAGTATAACAAATATATTTATGAATTATATTTGTTATACTTTAAATTAGTCCATTCATTTGGATATTTGTTTTGTTAAAACAAAACAAATATCAGCATTTTCATTTTGAATTGAGATTCGGAACAAAACTAATGCACACCTGTAATAACAAACTACTATGAGCTCAATGAATTGCAGCATGTTCATACAAAAGGTCCCTTGTCTGTGTGTTTGCAGTTCACTCTATTTCTATGGAGCACACAATCATTAAAGGCTATGGGGCAAGTAGCATGTCATCTGAAAGGTCGAGCAGATACGCTTCTCAACTCAAGATGTTGTCCTCTCGCCTTCGCAACATACGGGCAGCGGACGAACAGGATCCGCTGCCCGTATACAAAAGAAAAAACAATCTGCTCTCTACCGAAATGTTTAAGAAACTAAAACAGCCCCTATAGATGGGTCTCTCCAATCATCCTCTCTGTAACTTACAAAGGTTTCCCACTCCCCCGGATGTAAGGTCTGACTGCTGAGATAATCCGCTTCCCAATTGTCTACACCTGGGATATGGACCGCAGAAATTAGACAAGAGCTGGATTCCACCCA
This sequence comes from Bombina bombina, assembly GCF_027579735.1. Lineage (NCBI taxonomy): Eukaryota > Metazoa > Chordata > Amphibia > Anura > Bombinatoridae > Bombina > Bombina bombina. The sequence continues at coordinate 834,788,994 of NC_069500.1, forward strand.
AGAAAGTATCCAAGATACTTATTTCATAGCCAGGGGACTGCGAGTCCCACCCTGATGATTGACATATGCCACAGTTGTGATATTGTCCGTCTGAAAACAAATTAATGGTTCTCTCTTTAGCAGAGGCCAAACATGAAGAGCACTGAAAATAGCACGGAGTTCTAAAATATTGATTGGTAACCCCGCCTCTTGAGGTCTTCAAACCCTTTGTGCTGTCAGAGATCCCCAGACAGCTCCCCAACCTGAAAGACTTGCATCGGTTGTGATCAGAGTCCAGGTAGAATGAACAAAAGAGGCCCCCTGAATTACACAATGATGGTCTAACCACCAAGTCAGAGACAATTGAATGTTGGGATTTAAGTATATCAATTGTGATATCTGAGTATAATCCCTGCACCATTGATTCAGCATACAAAGCTGCAGAGGTCTCATATGGAAATGAGCAAAGGGGATCGCGTCCGATGCTGCAGTCATGAGACATAAAACTTCCATGCACATAGCCAATGAAGGGAATGATTGAGATTGAAGGTTTCGACAAGCTGAAACCAGTTTCATTCATCTCTTGTCTGTTAAAGACAGAGTCATGGACACCGAATCTTTCTGTAAACCTAAAAAAGGTTCCTTGTCTGAGGAATCAAGAAACTTTTTGGTAAATTGATCCTCCAATCATGTCTTTGAAGAAACAACACTAGTTGATTCGTGTGAGATTCGGCTAAATGTAAAAACTGAGCTAGTACCAAGATATCGTCCAAATAAGGAAATACCGCAATACCCTGTTCTCTGATTACAGATAGCAGGGCACCGAGAACCTTCAAAAAGATCCTTGGCGCTGTCGCTAAGACAAATAGAAGAGCGACAAATTGGTAATGCTTGTCTAGAAAAGAGAATCTCAGATACAGATAGTGGTCTGGATGAATCGGAATGTGAAGATATGCATCCTGTAAGTCTATCGTGGACATATAATGACCTTGCTGTACAAAAGGTAGAATAGTCCTTATAGTCACCATCTTGAAAGTTGGGACTCTAACAAAACGATTCAAAAACTTCAGATCCAGAACTGCCCTGAATGAATTTTGTTTCTTTGGGACAATGAATAGATTTGAATAAAACCCCAGACCCCGTTCCTGCAATGGAACTGGTATGATTACCCCTGAAAGCTCTATATCTGAAACACACTTCAGAAAAGCCTGAGCCTTCACTGGATTTACTGGAATGTGAGAAAGAAAAAATCTTCTCACAGGAGGTCTTACTCTGAATCCTATTCGATACCCTTGAGAGACAATACTCTGAATCAACTGATTTGGAACAGAATCTGCCCAAATGTCTTGGAATAATTTAAATCTACCCCCCACCAGCTGAACTGAATCGAGGGCCACACCTTCATGCAGGGCTTGGGGGCTGGCTTTGGTTTCTTAAAAGGATTGGATTTATTCCAACTTGAAGAAGGTTTCCAATTGGAACCAGAGTCTTTAGGGGAAGGATTGGGCTTCTGTTCCTTATTCTGTCGAAAAGAACGAAAACGATTAGAAGCTTTAGATTTACCCCTATATCTTTTATCCTGAGACAAAAAAACTCCCTTCCCCGCAGTGATAGTTGAAATAATTGAATCCAACTGAGAACCAAATAAATTGTTACCTTGGAAAGAAAGAGATAGTAATCTAGACTTAGATACCATGTCAGCATTCCAAGATTTGAGCCATAAAGCTCTTCTAGCTAAAATAGCTAAATACATAGATTTAACATAAATTTTGATGATATCAAAAATGGCATCACAGATAAAATGATTAGTATGTTGAAGCAAACGAACAATACTAGACAAATCAGGGTCTGATTCCTGTTGCACTAGGCTATCCAACCAAAAGGTTGATGCAGCCACAACATCAGCCATAGAAATGGCAGGCCTGAGAAGATAGCCAGAATATAAATAAGCTTTCCTTAGATAAGATTCAAGTTTCCTATCTAAATGAACTTTAAAAGAAGTACTGTCTTCCATAAGAATAGTAGTACGTTTGGCAAGAGTAGAAATGGCCCCATCAACTTTGGGTACTTTTTCCCAAAACTCTAATCTAGCCGTTGGCAAGGGGTACAACCTTTTAAACCTAGAAGAAGGAATGAAAGAAGTACCAGGCTTAATCCATTTCTTAGCAATCATGTCAGAAATAGCATCAGGAACTGGGAAAACCTCAGGAGTAACCACAGGAGGTTTATAAACAGAATTTAAATGTTTACTAGTTTTGGTATCAAGAGGACTAGACTCCTCAATATCCAAAGTAACTAACACTTCTTTTAACGAATATACTCAATCTTGAAAAGATAGGTAGATTTTTCAGTGTCAATGACTAAGGTAGGATCTTCTGAATCAGAGAGATCCTCATCAGAGGAGGATATTTCAGTATGTTGTTGGTCATTAGAAATGTCATCAATCTTATGAGAAGTTTTAAAAGACCTTTTACGTTTATTAGAAGGCGGAATAGCAGACAAAGCCTTCTGTATCGCATTAGCAATATAATTTTTAATATCAACAGGGATATCATGTACATTAGATGTTGAAGGAACAACAGAAACTGTACTAGTACTGATGGAGACATTTTCTGCATGCAACAGCTTATCATGGCAACTGTTACATACTACAGCTGGAGATATAATCTCAGCTAACTTACAACAGATACACTTAGCTTTGGTAGAACTGTGATCAGGCAGCAGGGTCCCAACAGTTGCTTCTGAGACAGGATCAGATTGAGACCTTGCAAAATGTAAAAGAAAAAACAACATTAAAGCAAAATATACAATTTCCTTATATGGCAGTTTCAGGAATAGGAAAACATGCAAACAGCATAGCCCTCTGAGCATATAGAAGGCAAAGAGGCATATAGGAAGTGAGGTGAAAAATAAACAAAAAAAATTTTTAGCGCCAAAAATGACGCACAACGCAAAATACATTTTTGTTGGCACCAACAACATCCAGAAATGTCGCAACACGTGTCATAACAGACGCAACCTCGTGCACAGAAACCTGGCATCAATTAAGACGCCGGAAATGACGAACTTACATCATCAAAGACTTACCTTCGCACCAAAAAAATCTTGCGCCAAGAATGACGCAATAAATAACAGCATTTTTCGACCTCGCGAGCCTAGTTTAGTCCACGAAATTAGAAAAAAAAACAGTTAATTTGAAAAAAGGACTATACCCCAGGAAAGACAAATAACTTCCTAAAACATGCTTCCCAAACTGAAACTGACAGTCTGCAAAAGGAAATATACATAGACATGACTCATGGCAAATATAAGTAAAATACATATATTTAAAACTTTATATTAATACATAAAGCACCAAACCATAGCTGAGAGTGTCTTAAATAATGAAAACATACTTACCGAAAGACACCCATCCACATAGAGCAGATAGCCAAACCAGTACTGAAAAAAGTATCAGCAGAGGTAATGGTATATAAGAGTATATTGTCGATCTGAAAAGGGAGGTAGGAGATGAATACCTACGACCGATAACAGAGAACCTTTCGAAAAGATTTCCCGTGAGGAAAACCATAAAAATCAATAGACAATACTCTCTTCATGTCCGTCTGACAAAACACTGTACTCTAAGAGGAATTGGGCTTCAGAATGTTTAGAATCGCTTATCACAGAAGAAATCATAAAAATCAAGCACAAACTTACTTCACCACCTCTATAGGAGGCAAAGTTTGTAAAACTGAATTGTGGGTGTGGTGAGGGGTGTATTTATAGGCATTCTGAGGTTTGGGAAACTTTGCCCCTCCTGGTAGGATTGTTTATCCCATACGTCACTAGCTCATGGACTCTTGCCATTTTATGAAAGAAAGAAGGCGTCCATAGCGTGGTATGTTCAAATAAAATGTGGGGTATATGAAAGTGAATAAAATGCACTCACATTTATTAAAGCACAATCAAGTGCTGTATAGGCAGGCCAGAAATTTCAGAGTAAACTGGCTAACTTTCCTCCTGTGGCAACAGCAGGTACAAGGGTTTTTCTTCCTTAGGGTAAATCAAAAAAGAACATCCATAGCGCAATATGTTTAACACGCATAAAATATAAAGATTAAAAATCTTGCACTCACATTTGGTGAAGCACTACCAAGTGCTGTACTTGCAAGCCAGCTATTCTAGAGTAGTCTGGCTAACTCTTTCACCGTATCAGGGACATGGGTTGGAAGACTCCTTGTGATTGATGTAATTGGATCCAAAAAAATTACCAGGGGTTTACAAGTGGATTAGTACATACCACTTTAGAATCCCATGTAAAATGTGTATAAAACTCAGTTTTGATAAAAAATTTATGTTTTTATTGTCAAAACTAAAACACAGCGACGCGTTTCTCAGTGATACACTGTTTTATCAGGCTGATGAAACAGTGTATCATTAAGAAACGCGTCGCTGTGTTTTAATTTTTACGTGATAGTGCTTTAAGAAATGTGAGTGCATTTTATTCACCTTCATATTCCCCACAATTTATTTGAACATACCACGCTATGGGCGCCTCACTAGAACTGCTTTTGCAATGCTGCCCCCTGCAGATTTGCGGACAATCGGCCGCTAGAAGGGGTGTCAATCAGCCCGATCGTATAGGATTGGGTGGATTGAAGACCGCAGCCTCAGAGGCAGCGGACAAGTTATGGAGCAGCGGTCTTTAACTGCTGTTTCTGGCGAGCCTGTTCCGGCGAGGCCCTTGTTAAATCTACCACATAGAGTTAATGTGCTGTAAGGTTTATTCATAGTATAATACACAGAACAGTTTTTTGCTATTGTTATGGATTTTTTTTTAATTCCTGTGTGACCCCTTACTCTTGTATTTAAAGGGACATAAAACAAGTTGAGTTAGAGACAAAATATAATAATATGTACATTAATTACTTTACCTGCAAATGTATACTGCAGTCTCACCATTACCCCTGAATTGTACAGCTCTATATCCCCCCACACAATTCCTTTTATGGCAGTACCTATATACATTGTTGTTTTGGTAAAATGCACAAATGAATAGGATTTATCTGCTGGAGCATGCCTAGAAGCTGTGAACGCAGAGTGTCTAAACACTGATAAGAGGGGTGGAGCACAGTGTCTAGACAGCATGGCTATTTTAAGTATTTTTGCTTATTTTTGAAAATTATTTTAAAATACTTTCCAACAATTTTTAAACAATTTTTTTATGCAAACTATTTGTACTTAATTAGCCCTTTTAGGATATGCACAGATCTCAAACTGTTTTATGGCACTTTAAAACCAGGAGACTATACTTACCAAACATGCATGTCGTCCCTATATATGAACATCTTACAAATTACACAGAGAATACATTGCATTCAAATTAAAACTTTATTTAGAAAATAAATATGCTCAGTGTTATTATACATTAGTTAACAAACTTTCAATGCTATAAATCAGGGGTCGCCAACCTTTAGGACCTCAGGGACCACTAAACTCAGAATTTTGAATCCCGTGGACTACTAACATGATTTTTTTTAAAAGGTACAAACCTCTATAATGTGTATACAGGTATAGACTGCGCTCATACAGCGGGTTAGGGACCGGAGCCACACTGTAAAGTCAAAACCGCCTTAAAGTGAAACAAGGCAGCTTTCTTTTCACTTGCCAGTGTGTTTAAAGACTTGAAAACATATTTAAACTAACATATATTAGGGGTGTAATATTGCTATGTTTAGTTTAACACTAGCACAGCACAGTATTTAATAATACTGTACCTGTAAAATAGTGATAATTACTGTAGTAAAATTTTCCAGACTATAACACTAAGACATAGATTGCACTGTAATGCTGTAAACAGAGTGAACTGCACATAACAAAATAGTGCCATTCACTTTTCTCGCAATATCACGGTGATTACAGCACTGTTTCAAAATCCTTGGAGGTTGAACTTCAGCTCCACAAAGCGCTGTAAAGTGAAGCGCTGTAAAGTGAGGTATACCTGAATAGATACAGTATATGTATATTTAAGTATATATTTACACATTTTTAAGAATTATTATTTGGAATTAACTAACTAAATGACAGAACTGAGAGAATACTTCCAAATGACAGATGAAGGGTGAGCGTCAACTTTTGAGCTGGAAACAGAGAGGCAGTTGCGCAGTACTACGCAATGTGCGTAGGGAGAGACACTGTAGGGAGTTGTAGCGAGACGAGGGTGACACCATCAGAGTAGATTAATTCCTGCTTGATGGTGTCAAGGACTACCTACATCTTCTTGGGGACCACCGACCGCTGCTATAAATCACTGATAAACATCACAAAACAATTAGAAATCACTGTATAACGTCAAGTAGACTATGGGTGAGAAAAATTCAGCATCTTCACACTGATGCATTCCACAGGACCAAACAAAGTCCAAATTTTATGTCAAAAATAGGCAACTCTTGCCACTATCTCTGGGGAAATAAATAAATATATATATATATACAGTACATATATATATATATATATATATATATAAAGCATTTGTACACTTGTTTTTACCTATTAATACAGAAATCAAAATCAATTAAGGAATAGCAAAACTCTTCATTTTTTCCACCCATTACAATATCAAGAAACAGATTTCTTACCATCTCTTGCATACACTTGCTTGCTTAGCTAGTCGTATAGAGATACAGAAAGATTTAGATGTTATCAAATACTTGCTGAAAGGCAAGATCTTACTACTCAGTACTACATTGTATTCAAATATATCCTCATTTAATATGTATATTTAAGTCTGTAGACTAAGGGACGATATTCATAAAATGATATGCTTGAGGCAAATATTCCAGTTTTACCCTGACTTTTCCTATATTTTCACCCTATTTCCCTATTAAATTAAGATGTGAAAATATATGCAAATATTCTAGCTAACCAATTCACTAAATGCTTGTCAATTTAATTCAAAGGTATCAAAAGGGTTTTGTACTGTACCTGTATAAAAAAGCCAGAGACAATACTATTAGGGTGCTTCACTATGCACAAATCATAAATAACCCTGTTTATATTTGTCTATCAATGGAAGCAGAAAAAGTATCAAACAGGATGGATTGGATATTTATGTCTGCCTCTTGTTTTTATTATAGCTTCTACTTTATTAAAGGGGCAGTGTACACCAATTCATATAACTGTGTGTAATAGACAATACTATCTAATAAAGAAGGATAATACTGATCTAAACATCCAGCATAAAACCTTTTAAAAACTTACTTAGCAGCTTCATGCCTGGCCTTCAGTCGGGTTTTAGGGAGCATCTGGTTTGGGTTCCCTCCACAGCTGTCTTCATCCGCAGATATGTCAGGAGTTCCTCAGGCGACTCAAGGGTCTGCAAGAGGATTAGGCGGCGAGGAGGCTGATGCCTTTCGTCTGGCAGACTCTTGGACAGAGTCAATTCGCTTGGACCCTGATGAAGGAGCTGAATTGGAGGAGGAGTTTACACCAGCCAGTGCGATAGGCGCAGGTCTCCCAGCAGGACCTGGAGAGGTGCACTTTGAGGAGAACAGGGAGTCAAGTGGAAGGGTAAGACAGGCTAACCTTTTGGTGCCTGCATTTTCAAAGGGGAAGAATGTGATTAAGGGGCGGGGAAGTTCTAAAAGACCTTCAGGCCAAAAAAGAGTTAGAGGGGGTCATCTCTCTGGAGGGGCACTGATAAGTACGTTAAGTTCAAGTAGGGATAAGTCACAGGATGATATTTTTCAAATGTCAATGGATCAGGCACGGTCTTTGAGTACAGACGCTAGTGGAACAGTTCAGGAGCGGTCGGCTACGCAGAGAGAGCTCGACATGGCAGCATCTGCAGGTGAGCAGAACCCTAGGGTTCAGTTTGGGGACATAGGGAGGAATGTACGTATTGAGTGTTTGGATAAGGACTCTGCTTTGATACAGATATTAGAGGGCATTAGGGAATTACTTATGAGGGTTTAGTCTTCTACAATAGCTGCTCCCTCTCCTCCTCCTGATGCCAGTGCATGGGTGTCTTCCACCGGGGTAGGGCAATCTCCCGCCGCTGTAGTGGGTATTGTGGCTCCGCCAGCGGATAGGCTAGTGATTGTAGAAGCGTCAGGGAATTAGCGCACATTTGAGTCAGGTTACTCAGCAGTCTGGGGGGGTGACAAACCTAGAGATGTCCCTGAATTGAGGGTGGCGGACACAGCGATGTCCAGGTCCCATTTATGCTCAATTGGGCCTCTGGGATTGCAATTGTCAAAAGACATTAAGGAAAAAATATGGAAAAGGGAGTATATTGAATTGTTCTCCATGTTGCCCTTGGAGCAAGCTTTTGAATTGCCAGAGGACTCCAAAAAGGAGGCCTCCAAGAAAGAGGAGGAGGAACTCAAAAAGCACAATAGAAAACTCCCCAAGACATTTACAAACTGGTTCCAGGCGTTTGTTATTTACGCCAGTGTAGTGGCAAAAAAATTCCCTTGGTTGGGGACTCCTCTTTTCTGTTATTTGGATGAAATCACTGCCGCTCAGCATACATACGGGGGAATGGCGTGTTGTACGTACGACAAGCATTTTCATCAGCAGCTAGCAGTCAAAACAGATATGAAATGGGATGACAGGGATATGGGCCTTTGGCTGAAGGTCATGACGCCACGTCACTTCGAGCAGTGCAGCCCTTTCGTGCATCCGCCGGCGGATCGACAGCTTCCAATTCTTCGGGTCCTTTTAAAAAAGGCTTCTGTGTCACCCTTAACGATGGGCAGTGTAAGTGGGGTAACTCGTGCAAATTTCATCACGAGTGCTCCGGATGTGGCGGGGGGACACTATTACGCAAAATGTTTTTAAAAAAGCAAGCTGCCCACTAGACCGGACTGGTCTGACAAGTGGGGCAACCAAGGTGGAAAGGAAGGAGCAGTGGCTAGGCCGGTACATCAGTAGGCAAGGTTTCCTGGAAAGGGCGGCAGTGCTTTTGCACGGTTTTACCTATGGGTTTGTTATTCCATCAGTGGGGTGTTTAAATAATTTTTCAGGTAACTTGAAGTCGGCCAGGGAATGGCCCCATTTGGTTAGGGAAAAAATTGAAAAGGAGGTTGAATTGGGTCGCATGGCAGGTCCGTTTCCAGCCCCACCTTTGGCGGGTTTGGTTGTTTACCCCCTTGGGGTTGTCCCTAAAAAGGACTCAGGAAAATTTAGAATGATTCATCATCTTTTTTTTCCAGAAGGACAGTCGGTGAATGATGGTATCCCTGCAGAGTTAACATCTGTGAAATACACTTCATTTGACCAAGCGGTGTCTTTGGTGAGGGTTATGGGCAGGCATGCATTGTTGGCTAAGGTTGACATCGAGGCCATTTTTTGTTTGCTGCCTGTTCATACAGTTTCACATAAGTTGTTGGGGTGTTCATTCGAAGGGGCCTTCTATGTCAATCTATGTCTCTCGATAGGGTGTTCCATCTCTTGTGCACTGTTTGAGACCTTCAGCTCAATCTTCAAATGGGTTGTATGTGTGTAAGCTGGATTTTTGGCAGTAGTGCACTATCTGGAAGATTTTGTGTTCATCGGGCCTGCCAATACCTGTGTCTGTTTACACCTCAGGGATACTTTTTTTAGAATGGTTGAAGACTTTGGCGTGCCTATAGCATTTGATAAGTCGGAAGGCCTGTCGACAGTGATTCAATTTTTTGGGATTACCATTGAGTCAGATAGAATGGAGTGCAGACTACCAGAATCCAATGTATTGGATTTGTAGAGGGAGATAAGGTCCTTTTTGGAGTCCACAAAGATCACGCTTAAGGCTTTGCAAGAGAACAGGTCAGTGTTGTTTCACACAGACAACATGGGGGTGGTGTCAGTGGTTAACACTTTATCTGCCTCCTCCCCCCGGTCATAAGGTTGTTGAGGGCATTTGTGCTGCAGTGTCTGCATTTTAATGCGTTGGTGCAGGGGTTAATAACTCTCAGGCCATTTCTCATTTCCAGTGGCAGCGCTTCTGGGAACTGGTGCCTCGGGCGAGCAGAGTGGGGAGAGCATTCCCGGTGTGGTTATGGAACCTTGGTACTGAGGACTAGCAAATTTTGCACAGTCTTCCTTAGCGCAGAGTACGTGGTCTGCTTATGTGAAAGTTTGGTCAGAATGGGAAGGCTTGCTTTCCAGCAGAGGCATAACGGATGGCAACAAGGCGTGTGTTGGGGTTTTGCTACAATGGTTGTGGAGGTGGTAGACTAAAGGTTGGCAGCCATGGCGTTTCATTTAAGTTATTAAATGTTGAGGATTTGACAAAGTTATTTTGTGTTCGGCAAATTGTCAAGGGTATTAAGAAAGGGGCCGGGAGTGCAAGGAATGGATGGCGCCCAGTTTCCTTTTCCTTGCTAGTTAAGTTGCTGGGGGTTTTGCCTGCGTTGTGTGTGCCTGGGTATTAGGTTGCCCTGTTCACAGCCGCTTTATCTTTGGCCTTTTTTGGGGCATTTCAGATATCTGAGTTGATCAGCCATAATAAATGGTCTCATGGGGGTTGGGTTGTGGGGATGTGGTGGTCACGGGCTCGCAAGTGTCCATTTACCTCAGGAACTGACCAGCGGGGAAAAGGGGAGGTATGTGACACTGTTCCCGACTCGGGCTGCTGCGTGTCCTTGTATTGCCCTATGTAACTTTTTGCAGCTGAGGCCTGTGGTGGGTGGTTCACTATTGATACATGCAGATGGTGGGGCGCTGTCACAGTTTCAATTTAGGGCAGTTTTGGGTAAGGCTTTGGGGGAATTTGGTTTGAGCCCGGGGGAATTTGGTTCGCACTCACACGCAGCCATTGAAGCTGCTGTTTTGGGCTTGGGTGAGGATATTATTAAAGGTGTGGGAAGGTGGAGTTCTTCTAGTTTTCGTTCGTATGTGCGTCCGCATTTGAGAGTTTAATTTGTTTATGGTTGTTATGTTTAAATCATTGTAGGTCCGGTTCATGTGTGGGTGGTGGGCAACTCATTCATTTATTGGTCCAGCCGTGCTGCTGCAGTCAAGAAGGAGGGCCTGCAGTTGGGGTTTGATAGTCAAAAGGGGCTCTAGAAATGGTTTGATGTACAGGGTCTCAGATGGGATCGTGTATTGCCGATGGTAGCGGGGATCCTAGTGGTCCATGCCAGGGGTAATGATTTAGGTTTCTTGCCTCAGAGGGAACTGGTGCACAGGATTAAGAGGTATTTGGCGAGGTTACTTGAGCTTTTTCCAGGATTAACTATTGTATGGTCAGCCATGGTTCAGCGATTGGTTTGGAGTGCGGCATGGAACCACAATAGACTTGATAATAGTAGGAAGAAGGTCAACAAACTGGTTGCAGCCTTTATGTGTAGAGTAAAAGGGGTGGTTGTACATCATAGGGATTTGGAGGATGTAGTCAATGGTGAATTTAACTTGAAGGACACTTTTTCGGTTTAAGGCTATTTATCTTGGGGCTCCAAGAGGCTTTGGAATCTTTGGTGTGAGGGGTGGCGGTCTGGCCTGCCTGTAGTCAGTCCAGTCTTTGGCGAGTGCTAGTTCCCTCACTTATGCATTTGGACTATGGCCATAAGTGAATGTGTTAACCTCCCCACGGGGTGGGAGAGCAGGTTAAGTAGCTTCTTGGACACAGGGTTCCTTGGAGCTTGGGGTTTAAAAGGTAAGACATTTAAGTCCAGGTGAATCGAAATACAGCCTGGTAAACAAGAAAAGGTAGATTAAAGAATTAAATTTGGGGGCTCTTTGGCGAGTGCTAGTTCCCTCACTTATGCATTTTGACACATTCATAAGCGAATGTGTTAACCTCCCCACGGGGTGGGAGAGCAGGTTAAGTAGCTTCTTGGACACAGGGTTCCTTGGAGCTTGGGGTTTAAAAGGTAAGACATTTAAGTCCAGGTGAATCGAAATACAGCCTGGTAAACAAGAAAGGGTAGATTAAAGAATTAAATTTGGGGGCTAGCCTCTTTATAGGTAATACAGTTTATATGGTTCTAAGAGTTATTTATTTATGTGTTTTAATTTATTTAATAAACAGGCTATGGTCAGTATTTTTTACCAAACAAGACGTGTCTGTGTATTATTTAATTGTTGAAAGGTTTAAGGTAATCAAGTTTCAAAAGGAGGACGTTAATTGACAACTCATGGGGTCAGGCCAGCCCCAGGACACAACGGCACATAGGGGGAGGGGGCCTTTGACCCCTGGGAGGAGTTAGGCCCATATAAGGTAGAGTGGGTGGGTCCAAGGAGAGAGGGTATATCTTGTAAGGGCGGGCGGCCATTTTACATAGAAAAGAAAGTTAAGGAAGCAGCAAAAAAGTTGCCCTCCCTCCAATTGTTTAAAGGTTTATGTTTTTTGTCACAGCTGGAGCGGGTGCTAGTTCACTCATGTATGCATTTGGATGTCAGGTATCTGTTGGAGTGTATGTACCTTTAAACAAACTCTACATAAGGCTACTCCTCCCCCTACCACCTGCCAATTAATTTGGTTGTGTTACTGAACAAGCTACGTTCATGCAGGCTCAGCTAACGCTCTGCAAAGATAAAATACTATCAAGCTTTAAGATTATTTGACCGTGCACTCGCTAAGTGCTTTATACCCCATTTCTCCCATCTGTCTGGAAGGGGTTTGCTAACGGACTGCCTCCTATCCGGGGATTGCAACTTATTCCATTCTCAGTACTGCTCACCACAGCGGATTCATCAGCCAACACCTCACCTTAACTACTACTTAACAGCTGTCAAAGAAGTTGAGTTTTTTACAAACTGGGAACCGATTGCCGGCTACTTTGCTTCCAGCCTCTCACTGCCTCTCACAGCTTCCTGCCGTTCGCTCTCAGTGCGCTCAGTGTGCACACAGCCTGACAGCAGTTCCAGCGATCTGATTGGTCAGATCGCTCACACCCTCCACAGACGCTGCCGCTGCAGCTCCAAGCACCTCTCCTCTCTCACAGACGCTGCCGCTGCAGCTCCAAGCACCTCTCCTCTGTCAGTTACAACAGACTCTCTTGAGTATTCACTACCACTAGTGCCTTGTCCAAGACTTATACCAGCTTCCTCACTGAGTCTTCAGTCTCCCCCTAGGAGTTATATTAGGCATCTAACCTCTGAGCTTTTCATAAACTGTATGAGCCAACTACTCAGGAAAAGGCAAAACCCTTCACATTGCAGTTAACCTCTTATCCGCTGCTCTCCTGCTAACTGCAGCCTGACTGTCTGATAAGCATCTCCTGTAACAAGTTAACAGGAGTCACACTATAATACCTTAATTGTATTCTCATACCTGGTCTGCAGTTGAGATTCACTGTTCACAGTTCCCACACCTCACAGCACCTGACATATTAATTGGCCATAATAATGGATCCAGCAGACCTCCCCAACGTCGTGTATAACCTCACACAACGTGTGGATCAACTCTCACAGGCTTTCAGAGAGCTCCAATTGCAAAATGACAACTTGAGGGCAGCTTTAAGGGATAATACACCAGAACCTCAAGTCTGCTTACCTGAAAGATTCTCAGGTGACAGGAAGAATTTCAGGCAATTCAGGAATGCCTGCTACCTTTTGTTTCAGATGCGCCCAAGGACATATCAAACAGAGAGACTAAAGGTTATGACAGTGATATCCTTTCTGTCTGGTGAAGCCAGGATTTGGGCTGATAATCTATTCGAAAATAATGATCCAACGCTCAGTTCCCTGACTGATTTCTTCACACAAATGAGTCTGCTTTACGAAGATACTCAAAAACAGCTCACGGCGGAAGTCAAGATGCGTTCCCTCAGACAGGGCAGACGTCCAGTGGAGGAATATCTCTCAGAATTTAACTGTACATCAAAGACTCTGAATGGAGTGAGGTTGCGCTACGGAATCAGTATCGTTTGGGACTATCTGATATCCTCAAGGATGAGTTAGCCCGTACTGAACTGCCCAATACCCTGGAAGGTATTATGAACCTCTCCATACAGATAGATTGCAGAATCAGAGAGAGACGTTCCGAAAGACAACAGTCAGAAGCTCCACTAAGAATGACTTCAACTCCCCACGGTACAAAAGATTCCACTGTCCCCATGGAGATTGGCTTCACAAAAGGCCCACTCACACTCGAAGAAAGACACCGCAGACAGCAGAAGGACCTCTGTATGTATTGCGCATCTCCTGCTCATCCAGTAAAGAACTGCCCTCTGCTCCAACGTCAGAAAAGAAGTAAGTTGACAGTCACTAGGAATTGTTTAACAAACAAGGTGTTTGATGTTGCTTACTGTACTCTCCCCTTATCCTTACAGTGGGACCTCCAGGCCCTTCAGGCGGAAGCAATCATTGATTCTGGAGCCTATGCAAACTTCATAGACTTATCCCTTGTAAATAAAAATAAAATTCCCTTGTGTGTGAAAGCAGTACCCGTGTCTCTACGTGTTATTGATGGTTCCATGGTGAGCTCTGGTCCCATCACACATCACACTGTTCCTCTTAGGGTCACTATAGGTAAGGGGCACACTGAATTGTTATGCTTTGATGTCATTCCTTCCCCTTTATTCCCTATAGTGTTGGGGTTGTCCTGGTTGCAACAACATCAGCCCTCGATCTGCTGGCAGACCCTACAAGTGGACTTGAATTCTACCTACTGCACTGAGACCTGTTACCCCCAACAGAATATACTACATGTTTCAACCCCAGCAATCCCCGTTGAATACCAGGATTTCCAGGATGTTTTTGACAAAAAACAGGCAGAATCTCTGCCCCCACACCGGATATATGACTGTCCTATTGAATTGCTACCTGGATCAAACATCCCCTATGGGCACATATATCCGCTCTCGCAACCCGAACTGGATCATTTAAAGGGTTACCTGGATGAAAATTTGAAGAAGGGTTTCATCCGTCCCTCTACATCCCCGGCAGGAGCTGGGATGTTTTTTGTGAAAAACAAAGACAATTCTTTACGCCCCATAATCGACTACCGTGAGTTGAATAGAAGGACCAAAAAGAACAGGTACCCCCTTCCCTTGATCTCCGAACTGGTGGAACGCCTCAGTAAGGCAACCGTTTATACCACGCTAGATCTTAGAGGGGCGTACAACCTGATTAGGATCAGGGAAGGGGATGAGTGGCTCACCGCTTTCCGCACAAGATACGGACTTTATGAGTATTTGGTGATGCCATTCGGGCTGTGCAACACCCCTGCTACGTTCCAATACTTCAATGATGTCTTCAGGAATTTATTGGACGTATGTGTAGTCATTTATTTGGACGATATCCTTATCTACTCTAACTCTATAGAAGAACATAAAAAGCATGTCCGTTGGGTTTTGGGCAGACTTAGGACTCACCACTTATATGCCAAGTTGGAGAAGTGTTCATTCCATTCCAATGAAATAACTTTCCTAGGTTATAACATTTCTTCATCAGGTGTTAAGATGGAAGACGATAAGATTGAAGCTATTCTCAAGTGGCCTACACCTCGCTGTAAAAAGGATGTTCAACGGTTCCTTGGTTTCGCTAACTTCTATCGAAAGTTCATCAAAAATTTCTCCAAGATCGCAAAACCTCTCAGTACTCTTACTGGCTCCCATAAGCAGGGATCTGGATTCAGAGAAGGCCTTTTCTTCTCTCAAACGAGTTCATTCTAGAGGTTGACGCTTCGGAGTATGCTGTGGGGGCAATTCTATCACAGCGTAATTCCCCTACAGAACCCATACATCCTGTAGCCTTCTACTCTAGGCTAATGACGCCCCCTGAACACAATTATGCTATCGGGGAGAAGGAACTTCTGGTTATCAAGTCAGCTCTGGAACATTGGAGGCACCTATTGGAAGGAACTATCCTCCCGATTCTCATCTACACTGACCATAGGAATTTGGAGTACCTTCAGACTTGTAAAACGCTCTCGGCCCGACAAGCACGTTGGAGTTTGTTTTTCATAAGGTTTAACTTTCAGATCACCTACCGGCCTGGAAGCAAAAACGGGAAGGCAGATTCATTATCCAGATACTTACAACGTCCAAGCTACTCTACCCAGCACTCAAGTATCCTAAACCCCCATCATTTTCTGGGGTTCTCTAGTCTTGCTTCTTCTACCCTACGGGCTCACCAACAAGCTGACAGCACTCTATCCAAAACCCTGCAGCATCCTGATTCCAGAGGTATCAATCATGTGAATGGAAAAATATATGTTCCACCTACATTGAGACAGGAAATTCTCCAAGAACACCATGACTCTCCGCTTGCTGGTCACTCAGGCATTCGCAAAACCAGCGAACTCATTACAAGAAACTTCTGGTGGCCGAACCTCCAGCGAACTGTGGATTCTTTCATCAAGTCTTGCCAGGTTTGTGCAGTATCCAAGTCTGACAGATCCAAACCTTTTGGCGAACTCCAACCACTGCCGATACCCGAAAGGCCTTGGCACACAGTCGGCTTGGATTTCATTGTGGAGCTACCAGACTCTAAGCATTCCAACACCATCATGGTAGTGGTGGACTTCCTCATGAAGATGGCACACTTTATTCCTCACCACAAACTACCCACAGCTACAGAAACCGCAGCCCTCTTCCTAAAACATGTTGTACGTCTCCATGGCTTACCTTCGATCATAGTTTCTGACAGGGGCTCACAATTCACTTCCAGATGTTGGAGACACTTGTGCTCTGTTTTGAAAATAGACCACCGATATAGCACAGCTTTCCATCCACAAACAAACGGGCAAACGGAGAGAGTCAACCAATGGATAGAGCAGTATATACGTTGTTACTGCTCCCACCAACAAGATGCTTGGGAAAGTAACATACCTATGGCAGAGTTTGCGTACAACAACACCTTAAACTCCTCCATAAAGTGCTCACCATTTTACGCAAACTACGGTTATCATCCGACATTCCATCTCTACCCGCATCTCAATACCACATCTCCACATGTGGATGATACCTCCAGAACCTTATCGGACATCGTCGTATTCCTCAAGGATAACATCAAGCTGGCTCAGCAAAAACATAAGCAGTATTATGACTCAAAGAAACGTAAGCCCCCTTCCTACCTTATAGGAGATAAGGTATGGCTCTCAACGAAATACTTAAAACTGAAGACTCCATCAAAGAAATTCTCCCAACTGTATATAGGACCCTACGAGATTACTAAAATAATAAACGAAAATGCAGTCACGTTGGCCCTTCCTCCTGAGATACCTGTGCATCCCACTTTCCATGTTTCTCTTTTGAAGCTACCAGACAACAGACATCCGACCAGTCGACTCCTCCGGTGGTCGTCGATGAAAGTGTATATGAGATCTCAGCTATACTCAACTCCAGGATACACCATGGTCAGCTGCAGTATTTAATCCGATGGAAGGGTTACACTGCTGATGAGGATTCCTGGGAACCTGCTACTAATGTCAACGCCACTCGCCTGATTGCTCGATTCCACAGGGATCATCCGGACAACCCAAATGTTGGTACTGCAGTGCAGCACCTTTGACGGGGGGATCTGTCAGGTATCTGTTGGAGTGTATGTACCTTTAAACAAACTCTACATAAGGCTACTCCTCCCCCTACCACCTGCCAATTAATTTGGTTGTGTTACTGAACAAGCTACGTTCATGCAGGCTCAGCTAACGCTCTGCAAAGATAAAATACTATCAAGCTTTAAGATTATTTGACCGTGCACTTGCTAAGTGCTTTATACCCCATTTCTCCCATCTGTCTGGAAGGGGTTTGCTAACGGACTGCCTCCTATCCGGGGATTGCAACTTATTCCATTCTCAGTACTGCTCACCACAGCGGATTCATCAGCCAACACCTCACCTTAACTACTTCTTAACCGCTGTCAAAGAAGTTGAGTTTCTTACAAACTGGGAACCGATTGCCGGCTACTTTGCTTCCAGCCTCTCACTGCCTCTCGCGGCTTCCTGCCGTTCGCTCTCAGTGCTCTCAGTGTGCACACAGCCTGACAGCAGTTCCAGCGATCTGATTGGTCAGATCGCTCACACCCTCCACAGACGCTGCCGCTGCAGCTCCAAGCACCTCTCCTCTCTCACAGCCGCTGCCGCTGCAGCTCCAAGCACCTCTCCTCTGTCAGTTACAACGGACTCTCTTGAGTATTCACTGCCACTAGTGCCTTGTCCAAGACTTATACCAGCTTCCTCACTGAGTCTTCAGTCTCCCCCTAGGAGTTATATTAGGCATCTAACCTCTGAGCTTTTCATAAACTGTGTGAGCCAACTACTCAGTAAAAGGCAAAACCCTTCACATTGCAGTTAACCTCTTATCCGCTGCTCTCCTGCTAACTGCAGCCTGACTGTCTGATAAGCATCTCCTGTAACGAGATAACAGGAGTCACACTATAATACCTTAATTGTATTCTCATACCTGGTCTGCAGTTGAGATTCACTGTTCACAGTTCCCACACCTCACAGCACCTGACATTGGACTATGGGCATAAGTGAATGTGTTAACCTCCCCACGGGGTGGGAGAGCAGATTAAGTAGCTTCTTGGACATGGGGTTCCTTGGAGCTTGGGGTTTAAAAAGTAACTGATTTATTTAAGTCCAGGTGAATCGAAATACGGCCTGGTCAACAAGAAAAGGGTGATTAAAGAATTAATTTAGTTAATAAAGTTTATATGGTTCTAAGAGTTATTTATTTATTATGTATGTGTTTTAATTTATTTAATAAACAGGCTGTGGCCAGCACTTTTTACCAAACAAGAAGTGTCTGTGTATTTAATTGTTAAAAGGTTTAAGGTAATTAAGGTTTAAAAGGGGGACGTTAATTGACGACTCATGGGGTCATTAAAAAAATAATAATTTTACATTGTCAAAAACAAGGCTTTTTTAAAGTATTAGGTGAATATCAATACATATGTATCAAAATATTTGCTGGGCAATATGTGTATGATTTTCACTCTTATCATGACTAGTTATTTTCCTACATAACCCATATTTGATAAACAACATTCATATATATATATAAATGTACAAGGGGATAACAGCGCTAACAAATCCTTATATCTATTAGTAAGTGTGGAATGGTAAAATTAATCAATTGGTATGTATGATATTTCAATAGAAAACAGAAATTAGATTTAAAAAAAACAATTTTCTAATTAGTATGGAAAATGTCACAAAAAGTCAATTTAAATGTTCTTTTGTAATGTGAATCCCCTTACCAGAATTTGCCTCAATCATATGAGGTAAGTTGCCGCACTGGAAGGGGTACTCAGTTGCTGATGTAGGTAGGTCCGGAATTACAGTGTGTGCTTATAAGATCTCATCCACCTCTTGGAGTATGTAGATAATTTCATCCAGTGATTTCCTCCCAGGATATATAGGTATGCCAGCCACCTCTTGGAGTATGTAGATAATTTCATCCAGTGATTTCCTCCCAGGATATATAGGTATGCCAGCCACCTCTTGGAGTATGTAGATAATTTCATCCGGTGATTTCCTCCCAGGATATATAGGTATGCCAGCCACCTCTTGGAGTATGTAGATAATTTCATCCGGTGATTTCCTCCCAGGATATATAGGTATGCCAGCCACCTCTTGGAGTATGTAGATAATTTCATCCGGTGATTTCCTCCCAGGATATATAGGTATGCCAGCCACCTCTTGGAGTATGTAGTCTTGATTTGTACTCCTGCAGTGCTTAATTCACAGTATATATATAGTGAGTCATTAATCTGACACCGCTGGCTTCCTAGCTCTGCCTGTGCATATTGCATTATCTATATGAGATCAAAGCTGCAACAAAGATAAAATAAAACAATTAATGCCAGCTTCCTTTCTCTGAGAGCACTGCCCTGTAGTTTTATTTTTTTACTTTTCCTACACTCAGCTGCCATGGTAAAAAAAATAGCCTCTGCAGACACCGAGAGCTAAAATTCACACCCCTCCCAACCTGCCCTTTGAAACATGATTTTGGCTATATAAACTGTTCTCTGTCAATATCAGCTAGCAAGTTCACATTCTAAAGGCAATGGTCAAGTACATAGACAGGAGTAAAAAATCAGGTAGATTAAGCAGAAGTGAAGGTCAATTTTGACGAATTAGTGCCTGGTTTTTAATAATCCTATTAAAAACAAGGGCACTTTAATTCATCAAAATTGACACGGGAGGGTGGGGGCGGGCGCGTGCACGGGGAGGGAGCGGGTGGGAACCGCTACACTACAGAAAATGCTGAAATAAAAAATGGAAAAAAAATATATAAATAATGTAAAAAAAAAAAAACGATCAGCAAGGTGGTGGGGGTTTGTCTGTGTGTGTGTGTGGGGGGAAGCTACAAAGCTACACTACAGAAAAAAACAAAAAACAAAAAAAAAGCACTTTTTATTGCAAACTGGGTACTGGCAGACAGCTGCCAGTACCCAAGATGGCCCCCAATAAGGCAGAGGGGAGGGTTAGAGAGCGGTTTTGGGGGGGATCAGGGAGGTTGGGGGCTAAGGGGGGGATCCTACACAGTAGCATATGTAAATATGCTAAAAAAATGTATTTATTTTTTTAAAACCCTTTTATTTTAGTACTAGCAGACTTTCTGCCAGTACTTAAGATGGCGGGGACAATTGTGGGGTGGGGGAGGGAAGGTAGCTGTTTGGGAGGGATCAGGGGGTGGGATGTGTCAGATGGGAGGCTGATCTCTACACTAAAGCTAAAATTAACCGTGCAAGCTCCCTACAAACTCCCTAATTAACCCCTTCACTGCTAGCCATAATACACGTGTGAGGCGCAGCAGGATTTAGCAGCCTTCTAATTACCAGAAAGCAACGCCAAAGTCATATATGTCTGCTATTTCTGAACAAAGGGGATCCCAGACAAGCATTTACAACCATTTGTGCCATAATTGCACAAGCTGTTTGTAAATGATTTCAGTGAGAAACCTAAAATTGTGAAAAAATGTACGTTTTTTTTAATTTGATCGCATTTGGCGGTGAAATGGTGGCATGAAATATACCAAAATGTGCCTAGATCAATACTTGGGGTTGTCTACTACACTACACTAAAGCTAAAATTAACCCTACAAGCTCCCTAAAAGCTCCCTAATTAACCCCTTAACTGCTGGGCATAACACACTTGTGGTGCGCAGTGGCATTTAGCGGCCTTCTAATTACCAAAAAGCAACACCAAAGCCATATATGTCTGCTATTTCTGAACAATGGGGATCCCAGAGAAGAATTTACAACCATTTATGCCATAATTGCACAAGTTGTTTGTAAATAATTTCATTGAGAAACCGAAAGTTTGTGAAAAAGTGAACAATTTTTTGTATTTGATCGCATTTGGCGGTGAAATGGTGGTATGAAATATACCAAAATGGGCCTAGATCAATACTTTGGGATGTCTACTAAAATAAAATATATACATGTCAAGGGATATTCAGGGATTCCTGAAAGATATTAGTGTTCTAATGTAACTAGCGCTAATTTTGGAAAAAAATGGTTTGGAAATAGCAAAGTGCTACTTGTATTTATGGCCCTATAACTTGCAAAAAAAGCAAAGAACATGTAAACATTGGGTATTTCTCAACTCAGGACAAAATTTAGAAACTATTTAGCATGGGTGTTTTTTGGTGGTTGTAGATATGTAACAGATTTTGGGGCTCAAAGTTAGAAAAAGTGTGTTTTTTTCCATTTTTCCTCATATTTTATATTTTTTTTTATAGTAAATTATAAGATATGATGAAAATAATGGTATCTTTAGAAAGTCCATTTAATGGCGAGAAAAACGGTATATAATATGTGTGGGTACAGTAAATGAGTAAGAAGAAAATTACAGCTAAACACAAACACCGCAAAAATGTAAAAATAGCCTTGGTCCCAAACGGACAGAAAATGGAAAAGTGCTGTGGTCATTAAGGGGTTAAAATGTCATGCTCTATCTGAATCATGAAAGAAAAAAATTATACAGGGAGTGCAGAATTATTAGGCAAATTAGTATTTTGACCACATCATCCTCTTTATGCATGTTGTCTTACTCCAAGCTGTATAGGCTCGAAAGCCTACTACCAATTAAGCATATTAGGTGATGTGCATCTCTGTAATGAGAAGGGGTGTGGTCTAATGACATCAACACCCTATATCAGGTGTGCATAATTATTAGGCAACTTCCTTTCCTTTGGCAAAATGGTTCAAAAGAAGGACTTGACAGGCTCAGAAAAGTAAAAAATAGTGAGATATCTTGCAGAGGGATGCAGCACTCTTAAAATTGCAAAGCTTCTGAAGCGTGATCATCGAACAATCAAGCGTTTCATTCAAAATAGTCAACAGAGTCGCAAGAAGCGTGTGGAAAAACCAAGGCGCAAAATAACTGCCCATGAACTGAGAAAAGTCAAGCGTGCAGCTGCCAAGATGCCACTTGCCACCAGTTTGGTTATATTTCAGAGCTGCAACATCACTGGAGTGCCCAAAAGCACAAGGTGTGCAATACTCAGAGACATGGCCAAGGTAAGAAAGGCTGAAAGACGACCACCACTGGACAAGACACACAAGCTGAAACGTCAAGACTGGGCCAAGAAATATCTCAAGACTGATTTTTCTAAGGTTTTATGGACTGATGAAATGAGAGTGAGTCTTGATGGGCCAAATGGATGGGCCCGTGGCTGGATTGGTAAAGGGCAGAGAGCTCCAGTCCGACTCAGACGCCAGCAAGGTGGAGGTGGAGTACTGGTTTGGGCTGGTATCATCAAAGATGAGCTTGTGGGGCCTTTTCGGGTTGAGGATGGAGTCAAGCTCAACTCCCAGTCCTACTGCCAGTTTCTGGAAGACACCTTCTTCAAGCAGTGGTACAGGAAGAAGTCTGCATCCTTCAAGAAAAACATGATTTTCATGCAGTACAATGCTCCATCACACGCGTCCAAGTACTCCACAGCGTGGCTGGCAAGAAAGGGTATAAAAGAAGAAAATCTAATGACATGGCCTCCTTGTTCACCTGATCTGAACCCCATTGAGAACTTGTGGTCCATCATCAAATGTGAGATTTACAAGGAGGGAAAACAGTACACCTCTCTGAACAGTGTCTGGGAGGCTGTGGTTGCTGCTGCACACAATGTTGATGGTGAACAGATCAAAACACTGACAGAATCCATGAATGGCTATATTGGTCACTGATTTGTTTTTGTTTTGTTTTTGAATGTCAGAAATGTATATTTGTGAATGTTGAGATGTTATATTGGTTTCACTGGTAAAAATAAATAATTGAAATGGGTATATATTTGTTTTTTGTTAAGTTGCCTAATAATTATGCACAGTAATAGTCACCTGCACACACAGATATCCCCCTAAAATCGCTATAACTAAAAACAAACTAAAAACTACTTCCAAAACTATTCAGCTTTGATATTAATTAGTTTTTTGGGTGCATTGAGAACATGGTTGTTGTTCAATAATAAAATTAATCCTCAAAAACGCAACTTGCCTAATAATTCTGCACTCCCTGTATACACACACACAATCTCATACACACACACACACAATCACATACACATACACACACAATCTTATACACATACACACAATCTCATACACACACACACAATCTCATACACATACACACACAATCTTATACACATACACACAATCTCATACACACACACACACAATCTCATACATACACACATACACACACACATACAATCAATAATACTATGGGGGATTTACAGTCTCTTTTCACTAACAGCAAGATCCTATCACAGACATCAAGGGTTTGGAGGAGATGGTCTTTTGTCACTTACAACAAAAAGTTTGGTTTATGTCAGAGATACTGCAGGACTGGCCCGGTCTCGTGTCATTGAAGCCAGTGAACACACACAAGTATTGTGTACTGACACTAACTAAGGCATGAACACACTTAGCTGACAGTGTCTGCATGCCTCTCTCAGCCCCAACTTACTTTAATTCTACACAATTCGCCATTAACTGAAGTGTGAATTTTTGGAGAAGTAAAAAGACCGGTACTGCATGAACTCACACATGTTCCAATATACAAAATTATATGGGTGACAGCTTTCAGGGTCCCCCCCAAATGCCCCAAAACAATGAGCTGGTACAATTGGAGTGCAGCTTTACATTCTTTATAGAAAATGTTATTGTTTAAAAGTTAGATAATCCCTTTATTACCCACTCTCCAGTTTTGCATAACCAACACTGTTATATTAATACACTTTTTACCTTTGTGATTACCTTGTATCCAAGCCTCTTCTGACAGTCCCCTTATCACATGACTATTTATTTATTATCCATTGACTTGCATTTTAGCCAATTAGTGCTGTGTCATGCACAACTCCACAGGAGAGAGTACAATGTTATCTATATGACACACATAAACTAATAAATCTCCTGTTGTGAAAAGCTAATACAAAAGCATGTGATCAAGAGGCTGTCTGCAGTGGCTTAGAAACAGGCAGACGTTTAGAGGTTTAAATGTTATAAAGTATATTACTATAACAATGTTGGTTGTGCAAAGCTAGGGAATGGGTAGTAAAGGCGTTGCCTATCTTTTTAAACAATAACAATTTTGGTGCAAAAATGCAAGTTAATAGATAATAAATAAATAAATAAATAGCCATGTGATCAGGGGGCTGTCAAAAGAGGCTTAGATATAAGGTAATCACAGAGGTAAACAGTATATTAATATAACTGTGTTGGTTATGCAAAACTGGGGAATGGATAATAAAGGGATTATCTATCTTTTTAAACAATAAAACATTTTTGGAGTTGACTGTCCCTTTGAATGTTTTCTAACAATAAAAGCAACACATCAAGTTCAGGGGAAGTTTGAGCATGTTCTGCTTTACTGAATGAATGAATGAAAAGTATATGAAAGACATACAAACAGTAACATGCAAAACAGGCAAACACTTAAACAACTGTGAATATTTTTTCAGGTAAATTATTATCTATGAAGGTCAAACATGAAAACAGGATCTAGGATCTAGTCTTCTAAAACAAGAAATAAGAAAAGCGTACTGATGTATGATTTTTCTGCGGTTCAGATAAATGTGTGTAACATAATGCAACACAAAGATACATAGGGGCATATTTATCAAGCTCTGTATGGAGATGGATGCCCCGTGTTTCTGGCTAGCCTTCAGACTCGCCAGAAACACCTGTTATGAAGCAGCGGTCTAAAGACCGCTGCTCCATAACCTGTCCGTCTGTCTGAGGAGGCGGACAGACATGGCCGCAATTCAACCCGATCAAATACGATCGGGTTGATTGACACCCCCTGGTAGCGGCCAATCTGCAGGGGGCGGAGTTGCACCAGCAGTTCACAAGAGCTGCTGGTGCAATGTTGAATGCGGAAAGCGTATTGCTCTCCGCAACATAGACAAATGGAATCCACAGCACCAATGATGCATGATTAAGGCTGTGAAGGCCGAAACGTTGCATGTAATGTGAAAATAAAGGTATTTTCTTTTACCTAATTGGTGCTGTGGATTCCATTTGTCTATGTTGCTGTAAGGGTGGCAGTAACCCTTTCTCCACGGGCATCATACAGAACTAAAACCTGCTTTAAGGAACCAACAGGTGCTGTACTCATTTACTACTTTTGTGTACTGCTCTCCGCATTCAGCGAGGTCTGTCGGACATGATCCGCAATGTCGGATCATGTCCGACAGGCCTTTCATAAATAGGCCCCATAGAATTCTAACAAATAAACTGAGGAGAACCAGACAAAATGATACTCACATTTAACATAGCTACTCACACAATAGCAAAGAAAAACAGAAACTACTAAATATTTGGGGACATAATGATGAACAAACGATTAACAAACTTTATGGTGATATGAAACTCAATAGTTTGATACTACAAAATACTTTGCAATGCAAAGTGTGTTAAAGAAATAAGGTTGTAACAGCTTTTTCTTAAACTTCAAGATAGTCACCACAGTGATTTTCTCAACAATGAAAGAAAGCTAAAGAAGCCTTTTTGTAACAGGCAGTATTAAAGAAATCTAAAAAATGAGCCCTTTAGAAAACAATACAAAAGTTTCCCAGCAATATTTTCATTGGTTACATCTTAGGCATATACTCATCAAGCCTCTTCAACACTGTTTACCTAGCTGTCTCTGCTATGTTAAATTATGAATAAATATAAATAAGTTCCTGCACTGATCAAGCAATCATGGTGTAGCATGTTGGTGGGTCAGAGTTCTGAATTTCACATGATGCTTCTTTGCTTGTGGTACAAAGAATTCTATAGCTAACTTGCCGGAAAAGTGATCAAATTAACAAATGACAGTACATTACACAAGATAAAACTTGGTTTTATTATTAAACATGTTTTGTGTTTGTGGAAGTTGGTTTGTTTTTCAGAACATTTTCAAACAGCTTCACATTGAGCAGTTAGACATGCCCATTATTCCGCACACTATACACCTGTGACCCAACCCATCCCAACACAGACCCGCCCACAAAACCATGATGACCCTTTTCAACCTCCTGAGACCCTAATACTTAGCCACAGAAGTTAGAAGGTCCTGACCTGTGATGGAAAAGTGCAAAAAAATACCCTCACAACACTAATTTTGCGAACCAGCCATCCTGGGTTTAAAAGTCTTTACAAACCTCTGTCTAACCAGTCATTTCTATTTTCTAACTTTGGCTCTGTCTGGTCTACATGTATACCTGTAATATATGTGATAACCTGCACACACTGCCATCTACAGGATGTAGGTAAAAGTACATATGAGAGCAGAGTAAGGCTAAGGGAATATTTGTCTAACATAACATCAAATAATACACATAAAGGTGAATATAAAGGTGCATTGTATTACAGCACTGTAATGTAACCTCTGCAAAATATTTTTTAAATAAACATAGTTTAAATGATTTCCAGAACATCAATGCATTACTGGGAGATAGCTGAACAAATCTGGTGAACCATTGATAAGAGGTATATTTGTGTAGCTCAGCTAACTCCCAATAGTGCGTTGCTGCTCCTGAGCCTACTTAAGTATGCTTTTTAACAAATTTGCGGCTAGATTACGAGTTTTTCGTTTTGAGCTGTGCGGTGGTAACGAGCAGTTTTGTCTCACCGCTCACTTACATGCAGCGCTGGTATTACGAGTTTTCAGAAACCCGTTGTTAAAAGACAAGAAGTGAGCGTTGAGCAAAATTTTGCTCATAGCCGCACTCCAATACCAGCGCTGCTTAAGTCAGCGGTGAGCTGGTCGTATGTGCTCGTGCACGATTTCCCCATAGGAATCAACGGGGGAGCCGGCTGAAAAAAAGTCTAACACCTGTAAAAAAGCAGCGTAAAGCTCCCTAACGCAGCCCCATTGATAAAAATTATGTCTACACCTAACACCCTAACATGAACCCCGAGTCTAAAGACCCCTAATCTTACACTTATTAAACCCTAATCTGCCGCCCCCGACATCGCCGACACCTACATTATATTATTAACCCCTAATCTGCCACTCTGGACACCGCCACCACCTACATTATAGTTATGAACCCCTAATCTGCTGCCCCAACATCGCCGACACCTACATTATATTTATTCACCCCTAATCTGCCGCCCCCAATGTCGCCGCAACCTACCTACACTTCTTAACCCCTAATCTGCTGCCCCCAACATCGCCGACACCTACATTATATTTATTAACCCCTAATTTGCCGCCCCCAATGTCGCCGCCACTATATTAAAGTTATTAACCCCTAAACCTAAGTCTAACCCTAAACCTAACACCCACTAACTTAAATACAATTTAAATAAATCTAAATAAATATTCCTATTATTAACTACATTATTCCTATTTAAAACGAAATACTTACCTATAAAATAAACCCTAAGCTAGCTACAATATAACTAATAGTTATATTAGCTATCTTAGGGTTTATTTTTATTTTACAGGCAAGTTTGTATTTATTTTAACTAGGTAGAATAGTTATTAAATAGTTATTAACTATTTAATAACTACCTAGCTAAAATAAAGACAAATTTACATGTAAAATAAAACCTAACCTAAGTTACACTAAAACCTAACACTACAAAATAATTAAATAAATTAACTAAATTAAATACAATTACCTAAATTAAATTAAATTAGCTAAAGTACAAAAAACAAACACTAAATTACAGAAAATAATAAACAAATTACAGATATTTAAACGTATTACACCTAATCTAATAGCCCTATTAAAATAAAAAATCCCCCCCAAAATAAGAAAAAACCCTAGCCTAAACTAAACTACCAATAGCCCTTAAAAGGGCTTTTTGCGGGGCATTGCCGCAAAGTAATCAGCTCTTTTACCTGTAAAAAAGAAAACACAAACAACCCCCCCAACAGTAAAACCCACCACCCACACAACCAACCCCCCAAATAAAATACTATCTAAAAAAACATAAGCTCCCCATTGCCCTGAAAAGGGCATTTGGATGGGCATTGCCCTTAAAAGGGCAGTTAGCTCTTTTGCCGCCCAAACCCTAACTTAAAAATAAAACCCACCCAATACACCCTTAAAAAAACCTAACACTAAGATCGACTTACTGGGAGACGTCTTCATCCAAGCCGGGCCGAAGTCCTCAACGAAGCCGGGAGAAGTCTTCATCCAAGCCGACGCGGAGCATCCTCTTCATCCGATGACTAAAGCTGAATGAAGGTACCTTTAAGTGACGTCATCCAAGATGGCATCCCTTAGATTCCGATTGGCTGATAGAATTATATCAGCCAATCGGAATTAAGGTAGAAAAATCCTATTGGCTGATCCAATCAGCCAATAGGATTGAGCTTGCATTCTATTAGCTGATTGGAACAGCCAATAGAATGTGAGCTCAATCCTATTGGCTGATTGGATCAGCCAATAGGATTGAACTGCAATCCTATTGGCTGATTGCATCAGCCAATATGATTTTTTCTACCTTAATTCCGATTGGCTGATAGAATTCTCTCAGCCAATCGGAATCTAAGGTACGCCATCTTGGATGACGTCACTTAAAGGTACCTTCATTCAGCTTTAGTCGTCGGATGAAGAGGATGCTCCACGTCGGATGTCTTGAAGATGGACCCGCTGCGTCGGATGGATGAAGATAGAAGATGCCGTAAGGATGAAGACTTCTGCCCGTCTGGAGGACCACTTCTGCCTGGCTTGGATGAAGACTTCTGCCCGTCTGGAGGACCACTTCGGCCCGGCTTGGATGAAGACTTCTCCTGGCTTCGTTGAGGACTTCGACCCGGCTTGGATGAAGACGTCTCCCGGTAAGTCGATCTTCAGGGGGTTAGTGTTAGGTTTTTTTAAGGGTGTATTGGGTGGGTTTTATTTTTAGGTTAGGGTTTGGGCGGCAAAAGAGCTAACTGCCCTTTTAAGGGCAATGCCCATCCAAATGCCCTTTTCAGGGCTATGGGGAGCTTAGGTTTTTTTAGATAGTATTTTATTTGGGGGGTTGGTTGTGTGGGTGGTGGATTTTACTGTTGGGGTGGTTGTTTGTATTTTTTTTTTACAGGTAAAAGAGCTGATTACTTTGGGGCAATGCCCCGCAAAAGGCCCTTTTAAGGGCTATTGGTAGTTTAGTTTAGGCTAGGGTTTTTTTTTTTATTTTGGGGGGGCTTTTTTATTTTAATAGGGCTAGGAATAATGTAGTTAATGATAGTAATTTTATTTAGATTTATTTAAATTATAATTAAGTTAGTGGGTGTTAGGTTTAGGGTTAGACTTAGGTTTAGGGGTTAATAACTTTAATATAGTGGCGACGATGTTTGGGGCGGCAGATTAGGGGTTAATAAATGTAGGTAGGTGGCGGCGATGTTAGGGACGGCAGAATAGGGGTTAATAATATTTAACTAATGTTTGCGAGGCGGGAGTGCGGCGGTTTAGGGGTTAATGAGTTTATTATAGTGGCGGCGACGTTGGGGTGGCATATTAGGGGTTAAAAAGTGTAGGTAGGTTGTGGCGACATTGGGGGCGGCAGATTAGGGGTTAATAAATATAATGTAGGTGTCGGCGATGTTGGGGCAGCAGATTAGGGGTTACAAATTTTATTATAGTGTTTGCGATGCGGGAGGGCCTCGGTTTAGGGGTTAATTGGTAGTTTATTGGTGTTAGTGTACTTTTTAGCACATTAGTTATGAGCTTTATGTTACGGCGTTGTACCATAAAACTCTTAACTACTGACTTTTAAATGCGTTAGGACTCTTGACAGGGTAGGGTGTACCGCTCACTTTTTGGCCTCCCAGGACAGACTCGTAATATCAGCGCTATGGAAGTCCCATAGAAAAAATACTTTACGAAGTTTACATAAGTCGTTTTGCGCTAAGGCCAAAGAAGTATGCGGTACACCTAAACCTTCAAAACTCGTAATACCAGCGGGCGTAAAAAAAGCAGCGTTAGGACCTCTTAATGCTGATTTTTTTATAGCGTAACGCACAACTCGTAATCTAGCCGTTGATATGATTATAGAAACAATTTTAAAAGATAAAATACCATGCTGTATCTGAATCATGAAAGTTTAATTTTTACTTTCATCTCCCGTTAATACACAAGTAAATATATTTGTCAGCACAGTTTTAATTTTAAGTATAGCTTATATGGATTTTACAATACATTTTTGACAAATGATAATACATGCCATGGTTTTCCTTTGAATCCTACTTAACAAACAACTATTGAAGTAGAAAATTGTGATGACCAAGGTTAACCAGCCCTGCACAACTCACTTGTTTGGCACAGAAAGGGTTAAGAGGCCCTTTCCACTTGAACCCATTTGTCACAGTCTAGCCACTCCAGACAAGCTTGTGAGACTTAGTTCAGTGGGTGCAAGGGTTAACAACACTCTCTAGTTTGTTCTAGACCTATAACAAAATTCCAAAAACTCCCCCATTAATGCTACCCACACTAAACTATCGCTAAGCTGTCACTACTTAACATTTATTATATGGGAAAATCTTAGGAAAAACCCAGACTAACAAATTAAAATCTCAGAATACAATTTAGTAAAAACACAGTATTAATACTTCCAGTCCGATGCTATTTTAGGCCACGCTATTTTAGTAAGCCTTTCCGGAGGGAGGGCCTAATATTGCGGCCTTTCCGCTCACGGCAAGATCCGTGCTATTATGGCCACACAATCCCTTAACAACCAGCGACGTAGAAGATACGTCGCAGACGTTAATGGGCTACGAAAAAGATGTTAACCAATAAAATTGTACACAAGCAAATACTTTCTGCTTCCAGGGCAATGGAAATCAAAAAATGGTCAGACGTTCCATAATGAACAGGTTCCATGTAGATAGACAAACTTATAGTTTGTGGAATAAAAGTTCTATACCTTTTTATCTGATATCAGATTTTTCGACCAACCCGCCTTCCAGAGGGAACAGTAAAATACCCACCTCTCTCTTTTACAACATGTTCATAAAGCTTTGAATCCTTGGCTGAATTTATAGAACACCTTATAACTTCTGTTATGTATATCTAGTTCATATACACAGATAGGCAATCCCTCTGTGATATCAGGAGTAGTATTTTGATA